>NW_028258308.1:39617803-39920833 GCF_053883595.1 Heterocephalus glaber
AGTCCAATGCTTTTTCTCCAACTACTGATAGGATCATATGGCTTTTTCCTTTCCTCTGTTAAAATGATGACTTTTAGGGGTGGATCTTCCAATGCTGAACCAACACTGCCATCCCTATATCAAAACCACTTTCTACATCCTGCCAGATCTGACTTCTAATAGTTTATTTTGTTAAACAAATTTCTATCTATGTTCATACTTTTTTCTTCTATTATCTTTATCCAGTTTTAGGATTAGCACAATGTTGATTTCCTAAAATAAGGAGAGAAGTTTTCCTTCTTTTTTCTGCTTCAATTGTTTGATATAATCTATCAGTTAAAATTTATATGAGCCTGCTGTTGTCATATAGGTAGGTTTTCAAGCTAGGAATATACTTTCTTTAATAGGTGCTATTCAAATTTTATATTTCCTCCAGAGTTAGTTTCATTAATTTGTCTTCCAAGGTACTTCTTAGAAGTTGTCAAATTTATTTCAAAAAAGATTTTTGTAATATGCTTTCTATATCCTTTTAAATTCTTTAAAATCTGTGGTAATGTCTCCTAGATCTTAATATTGTAATTTTAAAAATGTATAACTGATATTGTGGAACAGGAAGAAAAGGTCTAAAAGAGCAGGGTAATTGGGAGGGGTAGGGGATGGGAAAAAAGGGAAAGAAAAAAATATGAGAAGAGGAAAAAAATGGAAACAAGGTCTCTGAAAATAGGGAAGGGTGGAGGGGGTGAAGGGAGGGAAAGGGAAAGGGAAAAAAAATAAGAAACAAGAAACTCATGTAATGGTACAAGATCCCAGTGATGAATGTGACTGTATTTTATACCTAAAATGTACCAATAAACTTAATGGAGAAAAAAATAAAAAATAAAGAAAAGGAGGAGAGGTTTGTCCTGGCTCACCATTTCAGAAGTTTCAGTCCATGGTCAGCTGGCTCCAAGGCAGAACCATCATGACAGAAGGGAGTTGTGGAGCAAAGCTACTCACCTTATGGTGTCTAGAAAGCAAAGAGAGAGGGAGCAAAGAAGGGTCTCGGGACAAGATATACCCTTCCAGGGAATTTCTGCAGTGACCTACTTCCTATAACTAGACCCCATCTCCTACAATTTCTTCCCAATATTCCCTTTAATTATGAACCCATCAATGAATTAATTTATTGACAAGGTCAGAGCCCTTGTGATCCAATCACTTCCTCACAGCTCTAAACATTGCTGCACTGGGGACCAAGTCTTCTACACAAGAGCCTTTTGAGGGACATTTTAGATCCAAACCATAACACAGAAAAGAGGACAGGCAGAGGAGAAATGGAGGAGCCCAGTGCATAATGTTATGTTTCAAACCACATGCCTTTTTCCAGACTGGGTTATTAAATTAATTCAGAACTTATGCTCACACTTAAAAGATTTCTGTCATATTTTATGAACATGATGATCTCAGAGTAATTTGTACTGGGAAAGTGTCATATTAAATCAGGGGCACTAATAAACTTTATTACTTAAACTCCACATGGATCAGACATGACAGATAAACCATTCTACTCTTGCACTTATATTCATACCACTGAAATATGGACCCTCCCATGGGAAAACATAAATAAGCTTGATAATATTCCCTCTTCCCCACCAAAAATGTGCCTGACTGGGCTGGAGGCATCCCCACTCTGGCCTGCTGTCCCATGCAGAAGCTCCTATGGAGGTGGTAACCTTTGGCCCAGGCAGAGATATTTCTTCAGGACTTTAAAACGGTTTGACCTCCATGGCTTCAGCACCTTCCTTCAATTCATGCTGCTGGTATGGCCTTTGTTCAGGCCTGTGTGTAAATTCTAGGAGATGTTTTACAGGTCCATGTGTGGTATAAAAAGTAGTAGATGATGAGGTGTGAGACCTAAGTTGTTATGGTTCTACTACCAGCTGGTTAGTTGATCTGAGCACAAATCAGCATGGACAAGCAATAGAAACAAACATAGGCATTGGGGTCAGAGAGGTGTATCTCCATTTAACAGATTTTTTTTTTAACCTGACATGATTCAGGGACTTGGCAAGGCACTAAAGATGCAGGAATGAATAAAGACTCAATTAGGATCCCAATAGGGTTATTTAGGAAGCTAAGTGAAATTATCATAATACATGTGTAACTCTGTACCATTCCATAGATCTGAAAATGCTTCTGTGATTTTTTTAAATTCATAGTTAAAATCTCTGCGAATAGCCAAGAATATTAAGAATAGTGAGGAAGGAACTGCCTCACCAGACATTAAATGAAAACCCTAGGTATTCAAAATGTGGTGTTACAAGCTCATGGGCTCCTGGGCAAACTTGGATTTGGGAGTCAGATGAAAAGAAGGGAAATGATTGGAAGTCCAGATGCAGAGATGAGCACTTAAGACTCTCACCAGAGTAAGTAACTGTGCATCCACCTATTCCTACAGCTCAAGCTATCTGGAAGTCATTTCAAACCAAAGAGATTAAACCAAAGGACAAGTGCTAGGCAAATAATAAAAATAGGGAATTCTTTGCTTCATTTTTTGCACAGTGAAGCATAAGACCCTGCATCCTTTTCAACTGTTTCCAGAATGAAAATAGCTAAAGACACTCTCACATGCATCACCCAAATCCTGAAGCAGGAGATTGTATGACACTTCTCAGAAGGGGAAAAAAACACCCATGTCCTGACCCTAGAGGGATGTGATGGGAAAAACCACTGGTGAGTTCTTCTCAAGCAACGCCCCTTCCCACACCCAGCCTCCACTGAAGACCAGACAGATAGACAGCAATCATCAGACCCTTGAGGAAAACCTTCTCATTATAGAAGATACACTCCAAAAAAGCACATGAGAGGAAAGAGTTGGGAGACAAATAGACAAAGCAAGCATATTTCTAATCCATAAAGTAAAGTAAAATGATATTTAAAAGGTCCAGCTTCAAAACAAGAAATACTTTTCAGAAACTAAAATTGATAACCAAAATAGCATTAATAACAGGGACTAAAATTAAAAGTCAATTAAATTTCCCACAACTAGAACTAAATAGCAAAATAGAAATAGAAAAGATTTCTAAATCCAGTGTAAATTCTAAGGGCCAAAATTTAAATAATAAGAATGTAATAATAGTGAACAAGAAAACATGAGAAGAAAATTACTGAGGTAAAAATTAAATAAAAATTCACATAATTAAGACTATAAGAATACTCCAGGGCTGCGATTAACTCAGTAGTTCTGCCACCTACATCACAAGCACAAGATCCCTGGGCCTGGGGATTTAGCTCAGTGGTTTCACCACCTGCTGCGCAAGCACAAGGATCCAAGTTTGATCCCCAGTACCAAAAAAACAAAAACAACCACAAGATCCCAAGTTCGATCCCCAGTACCAAAAAAAAAAAAAAATACTCCAAATGACCAGTGAATAAAAAAAGAATGAATTGTCCAGGCTCCTAGGGCAGAGAAGCTCAGGCACTCCCAGCACCCAGAAGGAAGCTCCCTGCCTCCTTCCCTGGCTCGTAGGGCAGAGAAGGTGAGCCACATGGGTGCCAGAAGCACCCTGCACCCTGGTGGAAATGAGAAAACACATAAACAAGCCTCAAAAACAGAGTTCCAGATCACCTACAGCAAGCCCAAAGGGAAATGAGATGAAACAATCTGATACTCAACCACCTGGACTCTCTGAACTGGCAACAAAAGAGGATCTGGGAAAAATGAAATCAGAAATAATTACTCAGATAACAGCAAAGATTGTGCGCATGGTGCAAGACATGATTAATAAATCTAGAGAGGATACAGATTAAAAAAATAGAGGATCTGAGGAACATGATGGAATTCCAACATAGGAAACAAATGGAATCCATAAAACAGATGCAAACAGATTTCCAAGGATGAAAAACTCCATCGAAAGTCTGCACAGCAGAATGAACCAATGTGAGGATAGAATTTCACATATAGAAGATCAGATTGCAACTAGTGAGGAGGAAAAGAAAATTTGCTTTAAAATTGTAAGGGAACACAAGAAATCAATTCAGCAGCTGTTAGATGATGCAAAATAATAAAAGAATAACATAAGACTGATTGGAGTCAAAGAAGAAAGAGGAGAGAGTGCAGATGACATAAAAAAACTGTTCACAGAAGTGATGGCAGAAAACTTCCCAAGGAGGGGAAAAGAACTTGACATACAGATAAGTGAGGCATATAGGACTCCAGCTAGCCTTAATCAAAAAAAATCTACACATAGGCATATAATAGTTAGGATTCCAGAAATCCAACAGAAGAACAAAATTCTACAAGCAGTGAGAGAAAAGAAACAAATCACATACAAAGAAAAGCCCATCAGAATCACAGCAGACTTCTCAATGCAAACCCTCAAGGCAAGAAGAGCTTGGAGTGACGTATTTCAAGCCCTAAAGGAAAACAGTCTCCAACCCAGATTGATGTACCCTGCAAAACTATGGATGGAGAAATAAGATACTTTCATGACAAAGAGCACCTCAGGGACTTCATGAATACCAAACCGGCACTCCAAAAAATTTTAGACAATACCCTAGGAAAAGACAGTGAGGATCACAACCCCAGGAAACCCAGCAGAATGAATCCACTGGCCATGACAAATTAAACGCAAAGGGGGAGAATCCCACAAAAAGAAAAGGTCATGACAAGGCTTTTAAAACTTTTAACTTCATCTCCCTAATGAGTGCATAATTCAATCTTGTTATTGTACTGATTAATGTTTTTCTGATGCTAGAGTTGCACACCTTTCCTTGTGCTATACTGGCTATTTATCAACTTCTTAGGTCTACTTTTTAATTGGGTTGTCTATTAATGAGTTCTAAGAATTCTTTATATATTCTTCTCATAGGTTATATGCATTGTAAATATGGTCTGTTTAAGGACTACTTTCCATTTTAATGATGTCATTTAAAGTTCTAAATTTTGATGGAATCTCATTTATTGATTTTTTTCTTTTATACATTTTGTCTTTTGTATCCTAGGTAGTTCTTGCCTACCCTGAATTCATAAATATTTTCCCTTATAATTTCTTCTTAAAGTTTTATACTTTTAGGCTTTCTTATTTAGGTTCATAGATCACTTCAAGTTATTTTTATGTTGGGAAAAAAAGGGTTGAGGTTAATTTTTTATATATGGATACCAGGTGTTCTAGTGCCATTTGTTGAAAACACTATCTCTTCCTCGGCTCTTGAATTGAGTTTATATTCTATAAAATGCTAATGTTAAATAATCTTTCAAAACTCAGTGGACCATATATGTGTGGTTCTATTTCTAGATTCTCTGTTTTATTCCAATGATCTATATGTCTTTCCTTACACCAACACTGCCTTGATTACTGTAGCTTTAGAAGTCTTAAAATTAGGTACTAAACATCTTCCAACACTGTTTTTGTTTTCTCTTTTTACTTCTCTAGGTCCTTTGTACTCCTACATAACTTTTAAATTTCAATATCCAATTCTTCATTTATAGCAAGTATACACAGACCTGAATTTTTATATATACCTTGTGTTTTCTGATCCTGCTAAATTCAAGTACAAGCTCTAGGGGCTCCTAGAGATTTCTTAGTATTTTCTCTGTGGATGATCATTTCATCTACATATAAAGATTTTGCTTCTGCCATGCCAATCCTACCCTAGTTGTGTCATTTTATTGCCAGACTATTTTGGTGGGGCCAGGTTTCATAGTTCGATGGACAGATAAAGAGTAAGCATATCTGCCCTTGTTCCCCACCTTAAGGAGAAAGCATTGTATCTTTTCCATTCATATAAGGCATTCTCCCTGGAAGTATGGAGTACATGTCTTTAATCTGTTGAGAAGTTTCTGTCCTACTTCTAGTCTCCTGATAGCTTTTACCATGAACAGCTGTAGAATTTAGTCCAATGCTTTTTCTCCAACTACTGATAGGATCATATGGCTTTTTCTTTCCTCTGTTAAAATGATGACTTTTAGGGGTGGATCTTCCAATGCTGAACCAACACTGCCATCCCTATATCAAAACCACTTTCTACATCCTGCCAGATCTGACTTCTAATAGTTTATTTTGTTAAACAAATTTCTATCTATGTTCATACTTTTTTCTTCTATTATCTTTATCCAGTTTTAGGATTAGCACAATGTTGATTTCCTAAAATAAGGAGAGAAGTTTTCCTTCTTTTTTCTGCTTCAATTGTTTGATATAATCTATCAGTTAAAATTTATATGAGCCTGCTGTTGTCATATAGGTAGGTTTTCAAGCTAGGAATATACTTTCTTTAATAGGTGCTATTCAAATTTTATATTTCCTCCAGAGTTAGTTTCATTAATTTGTCTTCCAAGGTACTTCTTAGAAGTTGTCAAATTTATTTCAAAAAAGATTTTTGTAATATGCTTTCTATATCCTTTTAAATTCTTTAAAATCTGTGGTAATGTCTCCTAGATCTTAATATTGTAATTTTAAAAATGTATAACTGATATTGTGGAACAGGAAGAAAAGGTCTAAAAGAGCAGGGTAATTGGGAGGGGTAGGGATGGGAAAAAAGGGAAAGGAA
The DNA here is from genome assembly GCF_053883595.1 of Heterocephalus glaber. Lineage (NCBI taxonomy): Eukaryota > Metazoa > Chordata > Mammalia > Rodentia > Bathyergidae > Heterocephalus > Heterocephalus glaber. The sequence goes on from NW_028258308.1 coordinate 39,624,311, forward strand.
AAAAATATGAGAAGAGGAAAAAAATGGAAACAAGGTCTCTGCAAATAGGGAAGAGTGGAGGGGGTGAAGGGAGGGAAAGGGAAAGGGAAAAAAAATAAGAACCAAGAAACTCATGTAATGGTACAAGATCCCAGTGATGAATGTGACTGTATTTTATACCTAAAATGTACCAATGAACTTAATGGGGGAAAAAAGTCATTATTTTCTAATATATTCTTCCCACCATTTTTTACTTTCAAAAAAAAAAAGAATGAATTATCACTGTAAAATTCAGAAAACCAAAGATACAGAATTAAACCCTAAAACTTCCAAAGTCAGTGTGGCAGGGGCAAGGTCACAGGTACATACAAAGTAATGCAAATCAGGCTACATCAAAATTATCAAGAAAATACCTAGATATCAGATGATGGTGCATCAATGTCTTAAAAGCTATGAACACAAAAACTGAGTTGCATTTCCATATACTAACAATGAACAACTCAAAACAGAAATCAAGAAAATGATACCTTTTTTAACAACATCAAAATATAAATTGTTTAACAAGAAACATATATTCATAGATTGACAGACTTAATATCTTTTTTATAATCCAAAAAATTTTATTTTATACATTTAAACATTATTCTGAGAAGGAGCTGGGTGTGGTGGTGTATACCTGTAATCTCAGTACTTGGGAGGCTGAGGCAAGAGGATCACCATGAGTTCAAGGCCAACCTGGGCTACATAGTGAGTTCAAGGCCAGCCTGGACTACATAGTGAGACCCTGTTTAAGAAAAAAAAAAAAAAGGAGCCACAGTCACCCTAGGCTACCAGAGAAGTCCATGACATGAGAAAGCATAAGTAAGGACATTGTGTTGGTTTGCTAAGGCCACAGTGACAAAGTACTGCAGACCAGGCAGCTTAAACAGCAGACATTTATTGCCTCACAGTTATGTAGGATGGAAGTCCAACCCCGAAATTCCAACCTTCTCATCACAGTTCATTTTTTTAAATTAGTACATACTTGCCATACATAATACTCACACATTCATCACAGGGAATTTATACCTGTATATAATATATCTTAATTCTTCTTTTCTTTCTCATTCCCCTCCCCTCCCTTCAGCCCTTCTCCCTCTCACCATTTACAGAAGCTTTTTTTCCATTTTTCCCTTCCATTTTTTGTTTTTTTAATCCCTTTTCCCTTCCTTTCCTTCCCCATTCCCCCTCCCTTGTTCCCCTTCCCATTTGAATATGTTCTTCCTACTTCCCAATATCTATCCTCCACTTTACTCCTTGTTTACCCTTAGGGTTTCTCACATAAAAGAAACAATACAATATTTAAACTTGTGCATCATTTATTTCATTTAAAATTGCAGTCTTCAGGTGCATCCATTTACCTATAAATGACTCAAATTTATACTTCTTTATGGCAGAGTACTACTCCATTGTATATAAATGCCACCTTTTCTTTACCCATCATCTGTTGATAAGTACATGGGATGTTTCCAAGATTGAGCTATTATAAATTGTGCTACTATAAACAGGGGTGTGCATTTATCACTGTGGTATGATGGTTTTAACTCTTTTGGAAAGATCCCTAGAAGGGGAATAGCTGAGTCAAATGGAGTTCCTAGTTTTAGTTTTTTGAGGAATCTCCATACTGATTTCCATATTGGTTTTACCAATTTATACTCCCACAAACAATACAGAATTCCTTTCTCCCCACAGCCTCACAAGCATTTGTTATTAATTGACTTCTTGATGATAGCCATTTTTTCTAGAGTTAGATGGAATCTCAATGTTGCTTTAATTTGCATTCCTCAAATGACCAATGATATTGAACACTTTTTCATATACTTATTTGTTGTTTGTATTTTTTCGTCTGAGAGGTGTCTATTCATTTTAGATGCCCACTTTTGGATTGGGTCTTTGAATTTGGGAGTTCTGATATTTTGAGTTCTTTATATATTCTAGATACTAATCCTTTGAGGAGTAGCTGATAAAAAATTTTCCTACTCTGTGGCTTGTCTCTTCACTCGGTTGGTAGTTTCTTTTGCTGTGCAAAAGCTTTTTAATTTGATGTGATCCCAGTTGTTGATTCTTTATAATATTTCTGGTGCAATTGAGGTTTTGTTCATAAAATTTTGGCCATCTATGTCTTCAAGTGTTTTTTGTTTGTTTGTTTGTTTTTTGGTACCGGGGATCGAACTCGGGTCCTTGCGCTTGCGCAGCAGGCGGCGATCAAGTGTTTTACCTGTTCTATTTTCCTGCAGATTAAGTGTTTCTATTTTTATATTTAAATCTTTGAACCATTTCAATTTTCATTTAGTGCATTATAAGAAATATGGGTCCAGGTTCAATCTTTGGCATATGGAAAGCCAGGTTTCCTAGCACATTTATGAAAAAGACAGTCTTTCTTCCAGTGAAGGTATTTGGCCCATTTGCTAAAGATAAAGTAGTTGGTTGGGTGTACTTAGAGTTATTTCTGCATATTCTACTCTGTTCAGTTGATTGTCAGGTTGTTTTGTTGCCAGTGTCATCCTGTTTTTATCATGGTAGCTTTGTAGTATAACTTCAAATCAGGGGTTGTGATGCCCTCTGCCTTGCCCTTGTTGCCCAGAATTGCTTTTGCTATTCTGAGCCTTTTCTGATTCCATATAAATTTTAGGGTTGTTTTCTCTAGTTTTGTGAAGTATGCTATTAGTATTTTGATTGGAATTGCATTAAATCTGTATAACAGTTTTGGGAGTATGGCCATTTTCACTACATTGATTTTGCCTATCAGAGAACAGGAAATATCTTTCTTTTTTCTGCTATGCTCTTCAATCTTTTTCAGAGTTTTCAATGTAAAGGTCTTTCACTTCCTTCATTAGATTGATTTCTAAATATTTTATTTTTTCTTGAAGCTATTGTGAAAGGTGCCATTTCTCTAATTTCTCTCTCAGTGAGCTTGTTATTCATGTACAGGAATGCTGTTGATTTTTGAGTGTTGACTTTGTATCCTGCTAATGCTACTGAATTTGTACATTAGTTCTAGGAGTCTTTTGGTGGAGTTTTTGGGGTCTTCTATGTGTCATGTCATCGGCAAATAATGATAATTTAACTTCTTCCTTTCCTATCCATATTCTTTTTATTTCTTTATCTTGTCTAACTGCTCTGGCTAATGTTTCCAGAACTATATTGAATAGGAAAGGTGATAGTGGTCATTCTTGTCTTGTTCCTGATTTTAGAGTGAAAGCTTTCCATTTTTGACCATTTGGTATGATGTTGCCTGTTGGTTTGTCATAGACGGTTTTTATCAGATTGAGATTAAGAACTTCTATTTTAATTTTCTGTGGTGTTTTATCATGAATATATGTTGGACTTTGTCAAATGCTTTTCTGCATCTATTGAGGTGATCATGTGATTTTTGTCCTTAGTTCTGTTACATACTTACCAGCCCAAATATTTAAATACAAGATAACCAAATATTGTATTTTACATCAATTTTTATAAGATAATAAAACAGGAAATATAAAATGACAATTTTGTCAAATGTTTTCAACACAAGAATCTCCTGATTGAGCTGACACCAACTCACCTTAAGATAGTATGTAAACAAGCACACTGCCTGAGTGACACTCAGGGTAAACTCTTAAGTGGTTAATGTGGTGTACTACATCTATTGATTTCCATGTATTGAACCATCCTTTCATCCCAGAAATGAATTCTACTTGGTCATAGCCTTTTAGATGATTTGCTACATTCTTTTTGCCAGTATCTTAATAAGGATTTTTACATCAATGTTCATTAAAGAGATTAGCCTGTAGTTCCCTTTTTTGGTTGGAACTTTCTCTGGTTTTGGTGTCGGGGTAATGCTTGCTTCTAGGAATGACTTTGGGAGTATTGCTTCCTTTCCAGGTTCATTAAAGAGTTTGAGGAGTAGTGGCAATAGATCTCAAAGTTCTTGTAGAATTCAGCAGTGAATCCATCAGGATCTGGGCTTTTCTTTTTTGGTAGTATTTTTATTATTTCTTCAATTTAATTAACTGATAGTGGATTATTTAGAATTTTTATATCTTTTTGATTCATCTTTGGTAATTCATATGTGTCTAGAAATCTGTCCATTTCTTCTGAATTTTCTATCTTATTAGAGGTTCTCAAAGTATGTACTAATGATCTTCTGGACTTCTGTAGGATCTGTTGTGATTTTACCCTTTTCATTCCTAATTGCATGGATTTCAGTCTTTTCTTCTTTTGATAAGGTTGGTTAAGGGTTTGTCTATTTGATTTACTCTTTCAAACCACCACCTCTTCGTTTCATTGACTCTTTACATTGTTTTCTTAGTCTCAATTGCATTAATGTCTACTCTGATCTTTATAATTTCCTTCCTTGTATGAGTTTTGGGTTTAACTTGCTCTTCTTTTTCTAGAAACTTGACATTTGATATTAGGTTATTTATTTGAACTCACTCTGTTTTTCTGATGTGGCAATTCACTGCTATAAATTTCCCTCATAGGACTGCTTTCATTGGGTCCCTAAGTTCCAGTATATTGTATTGCTATTATTGTTTAATTTTAGAAACTATCTATTTTCTTCTTTAGTTTCATCTGGGACTCATTTGTTGTTTAGGAGTGTATTATTTAATTTCCATCCTTTGACTTTCAGTCCATGAGTTTCTTTTTGAGTAAATGTGTTCCTTGTATGCAGTATATTGTTGGGTCCTGTTTCTTGATCCAATCTGTTTCTCTGCCAATCTGTTTCTTTTTATTGGTGAATTGAGATCATTCACATTGATTGTTATAACTGACAGGTATTGATTTGTCCTTATCAATATATTATTTTCCTCTTGTTGAATCCTTTTCCTTCTCTTCTCTTTAATTATTTGTCTTGTCTGGTGGATTCATTCTATTTGGGATTCTTGGAATTTTTGTCTTCATTGTCTTTTTCTTTTTTTTTTTGTACTTTCTTTTTTATTCATTGTCTTTTCCTAGTATAGCCTTCAGAACTTTTTGGAGTGCTGGTTTTGTGGTCATGAATTTCTTCAGGTATTCTTTGTCATGGAAGTATCTTATTTCTCCATCAATTTTGAAACATAAATTTCAAGGTACATCAATCTGAGTTGGGAATTATTTTCTTTTAGGGCTTGAAATACTTCACCCCAAGTTCTCCTTGACTTAAAGGTCTGTATTGAGAAGTCTATTGTTATTCTGATGGGCTTTCCTTTGTAAGTAACTTGTTTCTTTTCTCTAACAGTTTTTAATATTCTGTTATTGTGTTGAATTTCTGGAACCTTGACTATTACATGCCTTGATATAGTTATTTTTCTGCTCATGGCTAGGTGGAGTTCTATATGCCTCACTTACCTGTATGTTAAGTTCTTTTTCTGTGCTTGGAAAATTTTCTACTATTACTTCAGTGAACAGGTTTTTTTATGTCTTTTGTGCTACCTTCTGATTTTTCATTGATTTCAATTAATCTTATGTTATTCTTATCTGTATGACCAAGCAGCTGTTGGATTGATTTTTCATGGTCCCTTGATATTTTTAAGAGGTCTTTCATTTGATGATTGCTAACTGCAAATCTGTCTTCTAGATCTAATATTCTATCTTCACACTGGTTGATTCTGCTGTGTATACTTTCAATAGAATTTTTAATCTCCTGGATATCTCTTTGAATCTGTTTTATGGAATCCAGTTCTTTCCTGTTGGCCATTCATGGTTCCCATCATTTTCCTAAGCTCCTCTATTTTTTTAATACATATCTACTCTACATTCATTAACCATGTCCTTCATTATGGTAATCATCTCTTTAATTACCTGTGTAATTATTTCCTTTTTTTCTTTTTTCTCAAGACTCATTCATCTGCTTTGTTATTTCCACTGCTACCCTTTTAGAAAGTTCAACTGGGTGGCTTTTTTTTCTTCCTCTTCAATGTCCCCTGTATTTGCCTTGGACAAGTTCAAGCTCTGGGGTTGCATCTTGCTTCCATGTTTTCTCATTTTTATTTTTATTGTTGTTGTTGTTGTTGTCATTTATTCATTTCTTCATTGATGCTTGTAAATTGTTTATGGTAGGTAGCCTTATTACTAGTATTGCAGACTTTTTAAGAAATGACTACTTTTCAGGGATATCTTCTAGGCATAGCTGGCTCTTGGCCTTTGAGTCTGTCCCAGGATCTTGCCTCTTCTGTTTGTTAAGAATAAGAGATTGCAGCCTGTTTGGCCTAGCACCAGTTCTTCGGTACTGGACTGTAGTATTATTTATGTCTATGTCCCCAAACAATCTAGGTATTGGCATACAAGGAGGATCAACTAATCATTACAATTATGTCACCTTGGATAAAGTAGTATAATCCACAATAACAATAGCATCAAACACAGACTAGAAAATGACAAACTGTCATAACTAATAATTGGCCACTTTTAACTATATATATAAGATTTATGGTTATATAACAAAATCTAAGACAAATCAGAAAATTATATACAGTAAATATCCACTCTGTAGTGCAATTTTACCCTAATGGAGGAAAAATAGAAGAGAAAAGAGGAAAAAATAGAAAAATAAAAGAAAAAAAGAGATTAGAAGCAATGTTGAAAGACAGAGGAAGATTATCCAAGCTCCAGGAAACTGGTGAAGACAGGAGAGAAGGAAAGAATGAAAAAATAAAAACAGGGACAAAACAAGACAAAAAGAACTACAAACAATGTTCACCCTCACAAAGAAACAAAAACAACCAGAGGGGAAAAATAAACAAAAAAACCCTAAAAGCAAAGAAAAAAAGAAGTTTCTCTGTGATTTCAAGCCTGTGTTACCTTCTGGAGTCTATAGTTTTGTGGTAGCACTTGATTCAAGGTGTGACTACTCTCACTAGTAGACAAAGCAGACAGTCAGAGCCCAGATCTGTGGTGGATAATCCCAGAAAGCTGGCAGTATGATGAGGGCATGGAGTTGGCTCTGGAACTTTCAAATCCATGGAAGTTCAGGCTGAACCTGATATCTGATCATGGAGTTGAGGGCTGAGTCATATACCTTATAACACTCTGAGTGTTTCTTGCCAGCCTGACCATAGCTCCATGACCATGGATATCTCCTGTGGTTGTTTCTCACCCAGTCACTGTGGGATTTCAACACTGGGAGCCCTGAGATGAAGACAATCCACAGGGGCTCTGAGTCTCAGCCTGGAGCCTCCCTAAAATGGCACCTGACCGAACACTGTCCAGGGGACACAGCGATCACTTGGACTGGAGTCACTCACCACCTGTTTTAGTATGCAGCATTCACTGCTGTGCTCCACCAGTGTGTTTCTCCCTGAAGGCCTCTGGAGTCACCTGCTTTCACTGTGTCTCTGTAAATTCCATCTTCCATTCTCACTCCATGAGCCAGAAGCCTGGGGGAATGTATAGGTTGCCCCTTCCTCTTTCTGCAATGTGGTCTGGATTTTCAATCTCCCTATAGCCTCTATTTTTCCTTTCAGGTCCTTCCTGAGTCCCAGGAATCCACCTCTTTCCTTTCCTTCCCCAATTCATTATTTTCCAGTGTCTGTATTCCAAATCTTAGAGAAGCTGATCTGTTGCTGTTTATCAGTCTGCCATCTTCCCAGAAGTTCCCTTAATATTTTTAAGATGTTAATACTACCCAAAACAATCTACAGATTCAATGCGATCTCTATCAAAATTACAAAAGTAGACCAGCCTCCAGCTTAGCCGCACGTGCAGAGTGGTTGCAGACTGACGGTGACTGGCTTGCTCCACCCACTTGTGACCAGGACATGGTGAGGATCCCCACCCCAGGCATGCCCACCAGCAGCCAGCTTGGCCACATGGGCACCTGCAACAACAGGCCCCACCCCTACCCCCAACCCCAGGCCTCTGGCCTCTTGGCTGTGCAGCTACTTGGTTCCACACTACAGAGACAGGGGGGAACATAAAAGCCATTGTCCTGAGCTGCCAAAGTGAACAACAGAGAGAAGGCCTCTCTTAGGCTCCCTGATGAAAACAAGCCCACTGGAAAAGTGAAGAGAATCTCTGCAAAGAAGGCACACCAGACCACCGTTCTTGGTAAGTTGGAGGGATCATCACCTCTCATTGGAACCTGGACTACCTTCAGGGAAAAGGCAGTTGGAACCTGCAATAGAACCTTGCAGAGTTCAACCCTGCAGGAGGACAGGGAGCTCAACTTGGGACCTGCAGCCATAAATCTTCCTGAATCTCATGGGTCTGTGACTAGCTTACTGAGACTCATTGACTTATAATTGCACACTGCTGCACACATTGTCTATTGTAACAGCAGAGACATACCCAGAAGGAGGCCCTTCATTTGTATCTTTTATTTGTTATTCTCAAAATTACTCTTTTTTTGCTCTTATTTTTTATTTTTTTCTTCTTTTCTGCTCTTTTAAAATTTTTATTTTTCTCTTTTTCTTTCTCTTCTCTTTTCTTTCTTGCTCTCTCTGCCTCACACCCTTGCTGTCCCACATTGTTCTTCATCTCCCCTTTGTGTTCCTGTTCTGGCCCTAACTTGTATTTCTTCTTTATTTGTCATTTCTTCTCTTTCCTTCTCTTGCCTGTGTCCTCTGGCCTCACTGTTAACCTTCCCCTATCCTTCTACCTACCTATTCCTCCCTTCCCAACTCCTTCTAATTCCCCATTCCAAAGGGTAAAGTTGCTATATTGAAGAGTTTATCCACTATAAACATATGTTGAGTTGGTCCTCGATTTTGATTTAATTCACACAGTTAAAGGTCATAGATTAATAACTACCGCAAATTGTCATTTTCTAAGAGGTACTTACTTGATGCTATTGTGTTGCTGATTGTATCACTTGGGCTAAAGTGTTGTGATTGATCTAATCAGTTGTCCTTCCTGATATAATGAAAATGAGATAGTTTCAGAGACATTAGAGACACAAAACCTAAAGACAGATATATCTGGAAGATACCTCTAAGAAGTAATCATTCCATAAAGGTTCTAACTAGAAGCAACAAAGATACTAACAATAAGCAACTTCAAAGTATCAACCCAGGAACTAAAGCAAGGACAGTACCAAAAGCAAAAATGAGAAGATATTTAAGCAAGGCACAAACTCAGAGTTCCACTCCACAAAAGGCAAATTCTGGGGGAAATGAGGTGGAAAAGTCTGATAATCAACCACCTGGACACCCCGAGCTAATAGCACAGGAAGTAACAAAACAGATGAATGAGGCTATAGAAAAATTCAAAGCAGAAATAATCTCCCAGATAACTACGGAGATGGTGAGCAGAGTGAAAGACATGATTAGAGGATCTAGAACAGAAACATGCTGGAAGCCAGGAATGCCCAGCACAAGAAAGAAATGGAAACTATGATTGTCCAACATAAGAAAGAAATGGAATCCATGAAACAGATTCAAACAGATATTCAGGAGATTAAAAACTCCACTGAAACCATGCAGAGCAGATTAAGAGAATCTGAAGATAGAATATCAGATATAGAAAACAGGATTGCAGTTAAAGACCATGAAAACAGATTTCTTAAAAATAGAAAGGAACCACAAGAAATCAATCCAACAGCTGCTAGATGATTCAAAGAAGAATAACATAAGACTGATAGAAGTCCATGAAAAAACAGGAGAAAGTACAATTGACATAAAAAAACTGTTCACAGAAGTAATAGTAGAAAACTTCCCAGACAGAGGTGGAGAATTGGACATACAGATAAGTGAGGCATATAGAACTCCAACCAGCCATGATCAAAAAAATATATACACTTAGACATATAATATTCAAGATCCCAGAAATGCAACAGAACAACAAAATCTTACAGGCAGTTAGAGAAAAGAAACAAATCACCTACAAAGGAAAGCCCATCAGAATCAACTTCCCAACTTCCCAACACAAACCCTCAAATCAAGAAGAGCCTGGAGTAAAGAATTTCAAGCCCTAAAAGAAAATACCTTCCAATCTAGACTGTTGTATCCTGCAAAATTATCTTTCAAAATCGATGGGGAAATTAGATACTTCCACAACAAAGAACACCTGAGAAATTTCATGAACACCAAACCAGCACTCCAAACAATTCTAAGCAATATCCTAGAAAAAGACAATGAAGGGCACAACTCCATGAAGCACAATAGAGGGAAGCCACCAGGCAAGGTAAGAAACTAAAAGGAAACGGGGGGGAAAAAATAAGAAATAAAAGAGCCAACAACAATAAAACATCATGGCAAGGATGAGCCAATATGAATCAGTTATAACTCTCAATGTTAATGGCCTCAATCCACCAATCAAAAGAAATAGACTGACAGAATGGATTAAGAAGCAAAATCCAGCAATATGCTGTATACAAGAAACACACCTAACACAAAAATAAATGCATAGACTGAAAGTAAAAGGATGGAAAACAGTTCTCCACACCACAGGAACCCAGAAAAAAAAAGCAGGGGTAGCAATCTTATTTGCAGACAAAATAGATTTCAAACCAAAACTAATTAAGAGAGACAAAGATGGTCACTACATCTTTGTGAAGGGAACAATCCAAGAGGAAGAGATGACAATCCTAAATATATATGCACCAAATATGAATGCCCCCAACTGTACAAAACAAATATTAATAGACATGAAAACCCAAATAAACACTAACACAATTGTAGTGGGGGACCTCAATAACTCACTATCACAAATAGACAGATCATCTAGACAAAACATTAACAACGAAATTCTAGAACTGAACCAAGCTATTGAACAAATGGACTTAATAGATGTTTGGAGAGTGTTCCACCCCACAATATTACAATACACATTCTTTTTGGTTGCACACTGGTCATTCTCCAAAATAGACCACATGCTAGCTCATAGGACATGTCTAAGTAAATGTAAAAGAATTGAAATTACCCCCTGTATATTATTAGACCATAGTACAATAAAAGTGGAGGTCAATAACACAAGAAACTGTAAAACTGCCACAAACACATGGAAATTGAATAACACCCTCCTGAACAACCAATGGGTCACAGAGGAAATTAAAGAAGAAATTAGACAATTTCCACAAGTAAATGATAATGCCAGTACAACATACTCCTGTATGAATCTATGGGACACAATGAAAACAGTTCTACATGGGAAATTCATAGCAGTGAATGCCCATATAAGGAAAACAGAGAACTCAGATAAATAACCTAATGCAGAACCTCAAGCTCCTAGAAAAAGAAGAGCATGGCAAACCCAAAACTTGTACAAGAGAGGAAATTATAAAGATCAGAGCAGAAACCAATGCAATGGAGACTAAGAAAATGATACAAAAAATTAATGAATCAAAGAGTTGGTTTTTCAAAAGAATAAATAAAATTGATAAACCTTTAGCCAACCTCATCAAAAAAGGAAAGAAAAGGCTCAAATCCATGCAATTAAGAATGAAAAAACTAGGTCTGGGGATTTAGCTCAGTGGTTTAGCCTGCTGCACAAGTGCAAGCACCTGAGTTCAACCCCCTGTACCAAAAAAAAAAAGAAAAAACTAAGTTTTTTCAACAACACACCTGGCAGAAATCCAGAGGATCATCAATACCTACTTCAAGAACCTATACTCTAATAAAATGGAAAACACAGAAGAAGTGGAAAGATTCCTAGATACATATGAATTGCCAAAGTTAAATGAAGAAGATGGAGAAATTCTAAACACCCCAATTACAATGAGTGAAATTGAAAATATGATAAAAAAAATTTACCAGCAAAGAAAAGCCCAGGTCCTGATGGCTTCACTGCTGAATTCTACAAGACATTAAAACAAGAACTATCGCCATTACTCTTTAAACTCATCAAGGAAATTGAAAGGGAAGCAAGGCTTCCAAATTCATTCCTGGAAGCAAGTGTTACTTTGATTCCAAAACCAGGGAAAGACACAACCCAAAAAGAGAACTATAGGTCAATCTCCCTAATAAACATAGATGCAAAAATCCTCAACAAGATACTGGCAAACAGAATACAGAGGGTCATTAAGAAGATCATACAACCTGACCAAGTTGGATTTATCCCAGGGATGCAAGGATGGTTCAACATTTGAAAATCAATAAATGTAATACACTATATTAATAGAGTCAAGGACAAAAACCATATAATTATCTCAATAGATGCAGAAAAGGCATTCAACAAAATCCAACACCCATTCATGATAAAAACCCTACAGAAAATTGGAATAGACGGTCTTTATCTTAACCTGACTAAGGCTATCTATGAAAAACCAACAGCAACATCATACTAAATGGTCAAAAACTGAAAACTTTCATGCTAAAATCAGGAACCAGACAAGGATGCCCACTATCACCACTCCTGTTCAATATAGTTCTGGAAACATTAGCCACAGCAATTAGAAAAGAGAAAGAAATAAAAAGAACAAAGATAGAAAAGGAAGAAGTTAAATTGTCTTTGTTTGCTGATGATATGATACTTTACATAGAAGACCCAAAAAACTCGGCCAAAAGCCTTCCAGACTTAATTGACAAATTCAGTAGAGTAGCTGGATATAAGGTCAACACAAAAAACAATAGCCTTCTTATACACAAATAACAGACTCACTGAGAGAGAAATTAGGGAAACAATTCCTTTTACAAAAGCATCCAAAAAAATGAAATATCTAGGAATCAATCTAACAAAGGAAGCAAAAGACCTCTACACTGAAAACTATAGCACTCTGAAAAAGGAGATCAAGGAGGATATAAGAAAATGGAAAGACATCCCTTGTTCCTGGGTAGGAAGAACCAATATAGTGAAAATGGCCATACTTCCAAAACTGCTATATAGATTCAATGCAATGCCGATAGAAATTCCAACAATATACTTCACAGAGCTAGAGAAAACAATCCAAAAATTCATTTGGAACCAGAAGAGACCTAGAATAGCAAAAGCAATTCTAGGCAACAGAGACATGGCTGGGGCATCACAATCCCCAACTTGAAACTATACTACAAAGCTACTGTGATAAAAAAAACAGCATGGTACTGGCAAAGAAACAGACCCGAGGATCGGTGGAATAGATTAGAAGATGCAGAAACAACTTCACACATACTCAGCCACCTCATCTTTGACAAAGGAGCCAACCATGCTCATTGCAGGAAAGATAGCCTATTTAATAAATGGTGTTGGAAAAACTGGAATTCAACCTGCCAAGGATTAAAACTAGACCCATACCTATCACCATGAACTAAACTAAGATTGAAATGGATTAAAGATATAAATATTAAGACAGAAACACTAAACTTGCTGGAAGGTAAGTTAGGTAGAACTCTTGAAGACATTGGCATAGGAAAAGACTTTATGAACAAAACCTCAGTGGCATGGGAACTAGCACAAAGAATCAACAACTGGAATCTCATCTTAATAAAAAGCTTCTGCACTGCAAGAGAAACCACCAATAGAGCTAACAGACAACCTACAATGTGGGGAAAAAAATTTTAGCAGCTGTACCTCAAAGGACTCCTATCTAGAATATATAAAAAACTGAAAAAAATCAGACCCCCCAAATTCAAAGACCCAATTCAAAAATGGGCATCTGAAATGAACAGACATTTCTCAGACAAAGAAGTAAAAGCAGCAAATAAATATATGAAAAAATGTTCAACGTCACTGGTCATTCGAGAGATGCAGATGAAAACAATGCTGAGATTCCACCTCACCTCAGAAAGAATAGCTGTTGTAAAGAATTTATCCAGTAACAAATGCTGGCGGCAGGGTGGGGAGAAAGAAACTCTTCTCCATTGTTGGTGGAAGTGCAGACTGGTGCAACCACTGTGGAAGTCAGTATGGAGATACTCAAAGAACTAGGCTTAGAGGTATCATTCAACCCAGCTATCCCCCTGCTGGGTATCTTCCCCAAAGAATTAAAAGAATCATACTACAGCAATATATGTGTACCCATGTTTATAGCAGTACAGCTTGTAATAGCTAAAGCTTGGAAACAGCCCAAGTGTCCATTGACTGGAGACTGGATAAAGAAGATGTGGAATTTTGTGGGGTTTTTGGTAAAATGGAGTACTATTTCTCCATAGAGAATGAGAAACTAGAGACATTTATAGTTAAATGGATGCATATTGAGGTGATACTCTTAAGTGAAATAAATAGGACACACATGTGTAAATACCAAATAGTTTCTCTAGTGTGAGAAACTGAAAGTGTAATTAAGGATTAAAATGATTAATAAAGAATAATTGATACTTTGAAATAGGAAAAGGTCCAAAGGGGTGGGGGTTGTGGAGAGGAAGGGGAAAGGAAAGAAGGGAAAGGAAAAATTATGAGAAAAGAAAAAAAAATGGAAATGAAATCTATGTAAATAGGGAAGGGTGGAGGGGGTGAAGGGCACACAGGTAATGGGAAAAAAAAACAAAAACCAAGATATATCATGTACAGGTACAAGCACCCAATGATAAATGTAAACATATTGCATACCTAAAATGTACCAATAAAAGAATTTAAGGAAAAAAATTACAAAAGTATTTTTTGCAGCAATAGAAAAAAAAAAATCACAAGAGACTCTAAATACCCAAAACAATCTTGAAAACAAAAAACAAAGTTGGAGGCCTCATACTTCCCAGTTTTAACACATGCTGAAAAGCAACATTAAAAAAAATAGTGTAGGGGCCAGGGATTTAGCTCAGTGGTTCCACTGTCTGCCTCACAAGCGCCAGGTCCCAAGTTCGATCCCTAGTACAAAAAAAAAAAAAAAAAAATAGTGTAGTACTGACATAAAGACAAGTAACTAATGAAATAAAAAAGAGATAAATAAACTCCTATATATAGGCTAATGACTTTTCACAAGGGTTTCAAAACTATTCAACAACAAGACCATTCAATCTTTTCAACCAGTGGTGCTATAAAAACTGGATGTTCACAGGCAAAGGAATGAAATTGGACTCTTACAATATATACAACAATTGACTCAAAATGGACCAAAGACATAGCCTAAGAGATAAAACTCCTAGAAGAAAACATGGAGAAAAGCTCCAGGATATTAGATTTGATGATTTCTTGAATATGGAACCAAAAGCACAGCATGAAGCAAAATATATAAAGTTAGACTTCATCAAAATTATAAACATATTTGCAATGAAGGACACTATCAACAGAGTGAAAAGGCAGCCTGCAGGACAGAAAGTGTTTGCACATTATAGATCTGATAAAGGATAAACACCCAGAATATATAAACAGCTCCTTGTAATTCAATAACAAAGAAATGCACAAAGATTTTAGTAAATATTTCTTTCAGGAAGGTATACACATGGCTAATATGCATATGAAATAATGTTTAAGATCATCAATTAATTAATCTTTAGAGAAATGCAAATCAAAAGTATAATGAGATACCACATTATATTCATTAAGATAGCTGCTATCCAAAAATAATTAGTGGTGGTGAGGATATGAAGAAATTGGAACCCTTGTGTTTTGCTGGTGGGAATGTAAAATGGTACCATTTTTGAGAAAAAGAGTGTGACAATTCATCAAAAAGATTACGCAGAGGATTACCATATGATCCAGCAATTCCAATTCTAGATATTTACCAAAAAAAGTTAGGGCAGACAAATACATTCCCATGTTCATAGCAGTATTACCCATATAGCTGAAAGGTGAAAGCAACCCGTGTCCATCAATGGACAAAATATGATATATTCATACAATAGAATGGTACTCCACAACAAAAAAAACAGCAAACTATTGTTATGTGTAACCTTGGGTGAATCCAAATATATATATATATATATATGATGTTAAATTTAAAAAGCCAGAAATAAAAGAGTATATATTAGGATTCCATTCATATGATATGTCTAAAAAGGGCAAGTTGGAGTTTTTGCCACTGTTCTCTCTTGCATGGATGGCCTGCCCTCACACTGTAGGGTGTACTTCTTTTTCTCCTGTTATTTGGCCCAAACTCACTCTGCAGAGCCTATTTCTTTTCTTACCTTTAATAAAAATTTGCTACCATTTGCACCTAAAACAAATAAATAAAATAAATAAAAAGGGTGAGTCATTGGAGACAGAAGGTAGATCAGTTTTTGCCTGGGGGGCAGGGTGAGACTAGAGACAAGAATGGGCATGGGGAGCCTCTTGGGGTGAAGGAAATGTTCCTGAGAAATTGTGGTGATCGTTACACAACTATATAAATCCATAAACTCATCAAACTGTGCACTTAAAATAGATTTTATCGTATGAAAGTCAGGCCTCAATTCGTTGGGATTTTTAAATTTTAAAAAAATTTGAGTGGGTTATTCATTCCACACTCACTGTATTACCTCAAGGGGTTTGTTCTGAAATCCTAAAGTGAACAGGGAAGAGTTGAGTGGATGAGGCAGGCAAAATGAAAAAAAAATCACATTGTCCATTGAAGTGTTTTATGACACTCAGAAAAAAGAACTGTAGCCTCTGAGGGCCGCTCTGTGAGAACTGAAGAAGAGGCAGAACCAGGGTCCCTCCTCCTGCAAAGGAAAAGCCTTGTGTCTTGCAGGTACTGCATCTCTGCTGCCCCAGTGCAGGAGCAGTCAGCCCTGGGCAGAGGAGAGGGATAGTCTCTGCTCTCTAGTCCACTATCGGTTTGCAAACTGCAGAAAGGAATCATTACCAGAGAGTGGCTAGAGGAAAAGAAAGTAGCTGAATGTGTGTGTGTGTGTGTGTGTGTGTGTGTGTGTGTGTGTTCAGGGATGTCAGTGTGCATGCAGTTAAACACATACTTAGCCCCAAGGGATACACAGAATATAAAATTTTATCATGATTATATTGCATATTTTTAATTATAGGGAAAAGATAAGAAGCCAATACACTCAAATGCTATTCCTGGTTGCTTGTTAATTTTTAAACTAGGAAAAGGTGAATGTTACTTAAAAGAAAAAAAATTTTCCCTTTTTACATGGGTTGGCCCACAGTCAAATTGGCAAACAAAATCCATATAAGTAAAGAAAAATACTTAAATCAAGCTTTTGTTTAATGCAATTGATTTTCATATACATAAGATTTTACTTGGGAGAGCTTTGTTTGTTTGTTTGTTTGTTATTCTGAGACAGGTCTTACTATGTTCTAGATTGGCCTCATACTCACTGTGTATCCAAAACTGGCCTTGAACTCACAGCCTTTCTGCCTCAACTTCCCAGAGTGCTGGGATTACTCATGCAAGTTTTTTTTTAAGGGATAAAGCAATCTAGAATGTTAATCTCAAATATTGCACTGTTACTGAAAGAACCATTAGAAAACAAGGAAACAAAGTAAAAACACTTTCACTGGGTTAAAACAAAAACTTTTACTTCCTCCGTTGGTTTGGAAGTCATTGGTTCCTTGACACAACCACAGCAGGGTGACGGTAGTTGTCATCATTGTTTAGTATGCAAGAAGATGACACATGAGACAGGAGAAGTGAACTCCTCTGGGCAGATGAAACACTTAAATAACAAAGGTCCAAAATCACTCTTTGGCTTATATTTCCTGAGTGGCCAGTTCCATATTGGAATAGCCACAGATTTACAGAATTTCCACTTTCCCATTATATCTTCCAGACAAAACAACAGATGTAGCTCCTTTGTACAGAAAAAGTTCATTAAGTCAAGTAGAGTGTGAAGCCAAGTCTCTTAGAGGCTATCGACCAGTGTGTGTACAATTCCTACCTCTCCGGGTTGTCTTGAGAATTAAATTTTGTAATCTCTGGTAAAGTATTTGTCATAAAAAGGACATCAGGTAAGTAGTAGGTCTTTTCCATTCCATTCTAAATCACACACACATGCACGTGCACACACACACATGCACACACACTTCACAAGTCTCACCCTGAGGTATTGCTCTGACATCCCATGGAAAAATTAAAAGGGACCATTCAAAAAGAAAAGGCCCATTGCAGAGGACTGAAAAGGGCATTTCTGTTCCCAGGAAAGAAGAGTGGGTTACGTGAGCAGCAATGGGACTCCTCTTCCCCTGCCTTCCTCTGTTCTGACAGGAATAGAATTAGAGGATGTCAGAGATCTCAGACCTGGTGAAGAATCTGCTGAGTGAAAGGCAGGCAGGCAACCTGGTGACCTAGGTTGACTGTGAGGTCAAGGTTCTATATTCAAGCTCTATAAGGAGATTCATCCTGGTAACAATCTTCCCCTTGGTCTGGCCCATTGGTATATGTTTCCCATTGGGTGGTGTTGACATTTTTAAAGTATTAGGTGAAGAAGAAAAAGGTACACACATTGCTTGGGCATACAGTCCAATGACTAGAACTAAGTAACAAGGAGCTTAGATACCTAGCTGCAAGGGAAGCTAGAAACATAGTCCTTCTTTGGGTGGCTGTGTTACCTGGCACAATTTAAAGGGTGTGTGGGTTTCCTATGGCTTCCATCACAGCACACTACAAACTGGGTGGCTTAAAACACCATAGGTTTATTCTCCCCAAATCCAAAATGCCAGAAGTCTAAAACCTGGGTGTTGACAGGGTTGATTCCTTCTAGAGGCTCTGAAAGAGACTGTTCCATGCCTGTTTCCTCCCTTTTTAGGGCTCCTGGAAATCTTTGGTGATTCTTGGTTCACAGATGCATATCTACAGATTCTGCCTCTGTTCTCACCTGGCTTCTGTGTCTCTATATCCAAATCTTCTTTCTTTTCTCTTATAAAGACAACAATAGTTAGATCTTCCACCCTACTTCATTCTAGTGCAGTATGCCTCATCTTAACTTGATTACACCTGCAAAGATCCTGTTTCCAAACAGGGACAGAATTACAGGCACCACCAGTTGAAACTTGAACCTATGTTTTGGAAAGGCACAATTTAATCCATCAGAGGGGGTTACTACTAAAGAAAGAAGAGGATAAAAAAAATTTTGTTTGGTTTTGGAGATTAACGCACAGGATTTTGCACATGCTAGGCAAGCACTCTACCACTGAGCTACATCCCCATACCTTTCCATTTTATTTTTAAGACAGCAGCGTGCTAAGTTTCCCAGGCTAGACTCTAAATTGCAATCCTACTGCCTCAGCCTCCCAAGTAGCTGAGATTACAGATCTCCACCACCATACCTGGCATGAATGTATATTGAAGAACAATCGTTTCCTTGCCATAGGACACCAAAAAGTCAAATCTGAGAGCATCCACCATTCTGCTAAAATGACTCGCTGTAGTTGTCTACAGATGAACCTGACACACAAACCCTCTGTAGACCCTTCAGGATGAGCCCCAGAGCCATCCATCTGCCCCACAAGTCCACATTTTGGAAACCCTCCAGTGCTCATCTCCTCCACCCAGCCCTAACAGATTCAGGGGATGGGTGCTCATAAACCCTGTTCCCTTGGCCCCAGCCCACAGTGGCTGACAGCTGCCACCTTGGAGCAGGGCCACATTATGACTTTTATGGAATTTAGGCACTTGCCTTCATTCTTTTCTATGAACAAAAAGAAATAATTATTTTAAATGTTAAGTGATTAAGGCTGGGGATTTAGCTCAGTGATTCCGCTGCCTGTCTCGCAAGTACAAGGTCCCGAGTTCAATCCTTGGTACCAAAAAAAAAAGTTAAGTGATTGTATTAAACATACATTTCATGGCTTAAGTGATAGATAATTGTACAGATATATGTTTATTAAAAATCCTCTACCTAAGTGATTTTTCTCACCACCTTAAATAAATTAAAATATTTTTATGAGCCCTAAAAATATTGTGGGCCCTAGGCATTGTGCTACCTGCTTAACAGATAAGACAACTGCTGGATAGGGTGCTGAAAGCAAAAACAGAAGGAGCATCAGCCACCAAAGCTGAGCACAGACATCTTTAAATTTGTTTGCAGGGGGATTTTTGAGACAGGGTCTCACATGTAGTTAAGGCTGGTCTTGAACTCACTGTAGAGCCTAGGATGACCTCAAACTCAACTAATCCTCTTGCCTCAGCCTCCCAAGTGCTGGGATTACAGGCATGAGTCACCATGCCCAAAAGCACAGACTTTCGAGTAAACACTAAGGAGTCTTTTCCTCCACCTCTCCCACCCTTATGATGGTGCATTGTTCATGTGTGCTCACAACTCAGGAACATACCACAAGGCGCCAAATAACCAGGTTAGGTCTGAAAAACAGCCTCCTCTAGGAACTATGAGGTAAACATCTCTCACCCTGATTATGTTTGTACCATTATTACAAACTACTTGACATGCAAAAAGCAACCAACCGTACAACCCTGTGGGCAGGAAGTTTTTGCTGAAGGGTAAGAGACACCTTCCAATTTTCAACACCACAAAGTATTCAATCCTTCACCAAAAATCAGACTAATCCCAAAATACATTTCTCTTCTTTAGATCAAAAATGTCCTCCCAGAAAGTCTCATCTATTCAGAGGCAGGCATTTGGAAGGTGACGGGACGATGGGTGCATTATATTTACACTCGTGGGTGGATGAATCCATTGATAAGTTCATAGCTGAATGTGCTGTTTGGAGGTGGAGCCTGGACAGAAGAGGTGGGTCACTGGGTCAGGACCTGGAAAGGTATCCTTGTTCCTGGCTCCTCCCCTCTCTCCACTTGGTGGCTGCCATCGATTCAACAGCCCTCCTCTGCCATTCCCTTCCACCATGCTGTTTCTGCCAACCAACCACTGAATCCATGAAAACCAAGAGCCAAATAAAGCTCTCCTTAAATTGCAGGTGTCACATATTTTGTCTCAACAACAAGAAAGTAACTAATGTAACATTTCATCCCAAATCAGTCTTTCTTACTTTATAACTTATGTAGATTTCATATCCATTACTGCTGATATATTTCATTTTAACTCAAACTGAATTGTAGAGCACATTGGCTAGGGGGAACAACTCATCTCAGTTTTCCCAGAACTTCCCTAATTTTGGAACTGAAATTCTTACATCCTTCCAGTCCTAGGCAAACTAGGACAGTTGGTCAGCCTATAGTATCTAAGTTTCACCATCCTCAGCTGAATTTCACATATGTAGACAAGATGAAAATCACCGAGAAAGTTTTACTTTTTTCTTCCAAAAACATTTCTCTCACCAATGAGAAAAATTTTAGAGGTAATTATAGTTCTGGAAAGTTCAAGCCTGGTCTGATGCTACAGCTCAACAAGATGTACATGGCATTAAATGTGGCCAAACAGGTCCCCACTGGCTGTATAACAATTTTAGTGTGGATAGGAACAGCTGTTACTCAGTAATATGGTTTGAATAAATGGCCCCTAAAGGTCCACATAGTAAAGGCTGAGTCCCCAGCAGGCACTACTGGGAGGTGAAACATAGTGGGAGGTCTTTAGGTCATTGCAGGTGTGCCCTCCAAAGGGATTATGGGACTCTTGTGCTTTATATCTAGATGTCATCCAAGAGCTTCATGTTCTCATAGCCAGGGCTTTTGGAAGGTGATTGAATTGTGGGGCAATATAGCTGAATTGCTTTTAGGAAGAAGGGTCGGTCAGAAGAGCCAGGTCACTGCGTACATGTCTTAAAAGGGCATATCTCACTCCCTGGCTTCTCCCTTCACTCTCTGCTTCCTGGCAGCCGTGATGTGAGCAGCTTTCCTCTGCCCAGGCCTTCCACCCTGCCATTTCTGTGTTTGAGCCTGTGCTGAGTCCAAACATGGACTGAAATTACTAAAATTACTAGCCACAATAAACCTCTCCTCCTTTAAATTATGGGTGTTGAGTATTTTGTCCCAGCAACGAGGAAAGTGACCAAGACTGGAGACCTAGTCTCTTCCTTTCTTTCTTTGCTCCCTGCCATGAAATAAGTGTTTTTGTCCCACTGTGTATTTCTGCTGTTATGAGCTGCATCGCCGCAGGCCCAAAGCAACAGGGCCAATCTGTCATGGACTGAAACCAGAATCCAAAATAATCCTTTTCTCTTCTAAGTGATTATCTCAGATATTTTGTCATAGTGAAAGAAAGCTGACTAACACATTCAGCTCCCTCTTTTCTGGGCTCTCTGTTGTGGTAGCTCCCTTTAATATTTTAGATGAGTTACAAAAAGAAAAATGAGGTTTGGGCAGTGGTTCTCCAACCACAGTGCACTGAAGAATAACCTGAGGAGGTCTGAGGATTTACCTCAGTGGCTCCATGCCTGCCTTGCAAGCACAAGGTCCTGAGTTGGATCCCCGGTACCAAAAAATAATAATAATAATAACCTGAGGAACTTGTTAAAAAGATGTATTTCTGGACCCTATCCCCAGAAAGTTTAGCTTGGAAGAATCCAGGAATCACTGCTATTCACAAGTACCCAGGGTGATTGCAATGCAGGTAGTGGACCACATTTTTCAAAACTCTAGATTAGGGGGGTAGACTGTAAAAGTTGCTTCCCCTTTCATCATAAGTGAAGCAGAGCCAGAACAGGCCAGAAAGGAAGAGGAAATAACGTACAGGAATGAAGCAGGACAAACTCAGTGTTAGGACTTCCATTATCCAAAAAGCATTCTCTTGTAAATCTTGAGATTGCTGGAATGTTTGAAGAAAAGCATATTTGGGTTAACCAAGGTAACTGTACTCTCTCTGGGTGGTATGCAGATCTATGTAGCTATAATTTATACAGAGATGATGGTAAAAAGGCGATAACGGCCTTGAAAGTGATTAGTATATAATAGGTACTCAGGGTGTTTATTCGTATACATGACATGCTGGTATGTTTAACATATAAATATACACACAAATCAGTAGCTCTGTTTTGACTATGTTAAATCTGAGATGGTCATGAGGTAGCCAAATAGAGATTATCAACAGGCAGGCAGTTGGATATAGGAGCTGTATTAGTCAGCTCTCTGTCATTGTGATAAAATACCAGAGACAAACAGCTTACAAAGAAGAAATATTTATTTCGGCTCATGGTTTCAGAGGTTTCAGTCCTCGGTTGGTTGGCTCCATTGCTTTCAGGCCTGAGAACATCATGGTAGGGATCAATGCAAAGCTGTTGACCTCATGGTATTGGGAAGGAAAGAGACTGGGGAAATGGGGTAAAAGATGGGAGAGAGACAGAGAGACTGAGACAAGAAGACAGAGATAGGCAGACAGACAGAGAAAGGAAAACAGAGAGAGACAGGGACAGGGACGGAGGGACAGAGACAGAATACCCAGGGCACATCCCCAGTGATCTATTTCCTCCAACTCTAATTAGCTTCTACCTCCTAGTTTTTTCAATCACCTCCTACTATTGCCATCATCTGGGACCAAGCCTTCCACACGTGAAATCTGGGGGAGCATTTAAGAAACAAACTCTAACAAGAGACTACACTCTGGAATTCGGTGGCGGGGCGGGGGACTAAATATACAGATTTAGGGAATTATCAACATACAGCCTCAAGACTGGAGTGCAGGCCGGGGATTTAGCTCAGTGGTTCCACCACCTGCTTCGCAAGCGCAAGGACCCGAGTTCGATCCCCGGCACCAAAAAAAGAAAAGAAAAAAAAAAGACTAGAGTGCATCAGTAAAAGTCAAGCCCCAGGGCCTGGGGTTTTTGTGCCAAACCAAGGTCACAGGCCCATGCAAGTTAGGTTCCCTGCAAGAAACAAGAACCCAGTAGTAAATAAGCTCTCCAGTACCAGAAATTTGAATACTCTGTTTATCAGCTCAGATACAACTCAAAGGCCACATGTGGAGGTCCCTCACCTCTCCAGATAAAAGGCCTAATTCACATTGTTCCTCAGTGCAAAAATCCAGAGGCCCCGGGTGGAGGCAAGAGCAGGACTGCCCCATAGACAGGCCTCCACACTCAAACATAAACAGGAAAAAATTCCCACATACCACAGCCTCAAGTGAACACCCTCAAAGGGGCCCAAACCACAAAACATGAGGAAGTCTGAAACCAGAGCAGGCAATTTACAAACTCCACCCCCTCCCCCAGCCACATCCCTACCCCCACCCTAGAAAAAGGAAGAAATCTCAAGTATGGAAAGACAACAGAATCATCTGAAAGGAACTTTGGAATCAGTGCCCCTGGCAATAGCAAATCATTTTAAAACTTTGAAAAGGGGCAGGACACACTGAAATGGGTGTTTAGGGTGATTAGAGTGGCAGACCGGATGGAGCAGGCTGAGGGTGGAGGACGCTTCACCATCTACCTGCTGGTGATGTTCTCCCCGCTTCTGGATACCCGTAACATCTAAATGGTACATCTCTTATGACCTCACGACCTCACTGTGTATTCCTTCTTTCATAGCTGCTTTCATATATACATAAATCATGTAAAGGAACTGCATGTCAAGACTCCTTGTGCGTGTGTGTGTGTGTGTGTGTATAAAATATGTATATGTTATGTCTCATATGTATGTTAGGTTATTTAGGAAACATTATGGCACAACTCCCATGTCCCAGGGGTATTATGTTAGGTGCTATCTCCCCCAGCTAGAGAAAGATATATAGACACTCATAGCACCTAACACTGTATACTGATACAGTATGTCCATGTTTAACAGATAAATTAACCAACAAATGAACAAGAACCAGATAAGATACTGATTGATCCGAACCTTGCCCTGTGGACCTCTCACTTGAACTGGAACAAAAACCAAGCTGATGCTCCATCATTAACTTATCTCCCTAGCACCTGACAGGCTCCCTAACTAGTCTCTTTTTAGCCTGTGTGTGCATCATCTGTCGGTGTGTTTAAGTCAGCCGAATCCAGTGACAGCTTTGAGCCCTATGGCTCTGAGGAAAATCTGCTGCTCTGTGTGCAGAGCACTGTGTACCCTACCTCCACACATGGGTTGTCAGGCATTTGCTTATGTGTTGTACAGGCCTGGCCTAACCCAACCACTCACCCTGACTAGGAAGAAGCCCCGCCCTTCCCTCTTTGAGGAAAAGGTCCTAATGTAATGGCTGAGCCTTGCAGAGCACCAATATCTTAATTTGTGCAGGGACAAAAATTTGCCACACAGAATCAAAGAAGAGCAAAGATCCAAGACCTCCAAGGAGGCCCAGAGCAATACTCACACCCAAAGCTTTCCTACTTGATGATGGTGACAATGGTGAAGATAATAATGGTAATGACAATGAAATAGTTGAAATAGTGCTGTCTTCTTTCTTTTTTTTTTTTTAACCTTTTAGCAGTGTTGGAGATTGAACCCAGGGCCTCACAGTGAGATATACATAGAGAGAGAGATGGATATATAGATAGATCCACAGCCATTTTTATTTTTTATTTTGAAACAGGGTCTTGCTAAGTTGTCCAAGCTAGGCTCAAACTTGTGATCCTCCTGCCTCAGGCTCTCAAGTAGCTGGAATTAGAGGCATGCGCCACCACTTCAGCCTCAAAGCTGTCTTTTTTTGAACATCTAATATTGCCAGACTCTATCCTAGGCATCTTTAATACAATGTGGCATACAAGTAAGATATTAGCATGACCATTCTGCAGATGAGAAAACTGAAGATGAAAGAAGTTACAGGACGGGGATTTAGCTCAGTGGTTCCGGCGACTGCCTCACAAGCACAAGGTCCCAAGTTCGATCTCCAGTCCAAAAAAGAAGAAAAGAAAGAAGTTATATAAGTTACCCACTGTAAAACTGTATCAAGTGTGAAGGTCAAGACTGAAACACAGGTCAATCCGAACTCAGTTTTTATCCTTTCTACTTCATCTACTGCTTCTGCTGCTGATACTCAGGCTCCCACAACACAGCCAGGGGCATTAACCATGCTGCATAACGGCCTCAAGGCTTTCTGAGACAAACTTGGCCTTTCGAGCTGGAATTGTTTGCTGGGAGACTGGAAGCACACACAGGCACCCACTTCCTGTGTTTCATTCCAATCTCATTCATGGTCTCACAGGAAGGACTAAATGGACCTGGTCTTCTCATGGTAACCCTATTTCACTCTACAGGGCATCAGCTAATCTTGTCCAGCTCCTGATTTTTATGTTCCCGGTTTGAGGCCAGCTACTCACCCACATGGCCAAAGCAACTGCAAGTAAATAGCACTGGGATTTTAATGATCTTCTTTGGAATATATAAAGTAAAGTCATAAGAGAGAAATAGTATTCATACCACATTCTCATACCTTACACCATTGAGATAGTCCATTGCTAGGGTGGCCCAAACACAATGCACTGGCTTGCTGTCTAAGCTCAGAATAATTACAGAATTAATTATTTGAAATGTGCTTTCAAGCAACCTAAGATGAATCACTTTTCAAAAAAAGATTCTAACAAACTGTCAACATATGATCATCAACAGGACAATGGAAGACATAAATTGTGGTCTACTCACACTGTGGAATATTATGAAGTAGTAAAAAGACAAATTACAGCTACTTGCAACAATAGGTGTGAAGCTCGGAAATATATTGGTTGAAAAAACAAATCCCAGAAGCCTACCTACTAATATGTGGTAATTCTAAGATGCTTGCAAATTCTTTGACACCCCACCTTTCCAGAGGTGGGGGCTAATTTCCCTCTTGTTGAATGATGACCAAATTTAGTCACTTCTAATGAACATGGCAAAAATTACCATATGTGACTTCAAGAATAAAGGGAAAAAGTTATTACCACTTCTGCCTTACTCTGTGTTCTTTGTTCTGGGCAGGCATTCATCAGTCAGAAGGACATTACAGCAGCCTGTGGAGATACCCACACTGGGAAGAGCTTAGCCTTCCTGCTGATATCCAACAGGTACTTAGCCATGGACATGAGCCACCTTCGGAGACCCTCCATGCCCAGTCCAGCCTTCAGGTGATCTACTAATATCCTGACTTCAAGCTCAGGGAGGATTCCAAGCCAGAGCCAAATAGCTAAGCCACTTCCAAATTCATGATCCACAGAAAGTTGTGAGATAGTATCTATTGTCTTAAGCGACCAAGTGTGTTAATTTGTTATATAACAATATGAAACTAATACAAAATGATAGTTTTTTGTATAAATCTCAAAAGCAAACAAATTGCTTATATGAATACATACAAGTAATAAAACTGGTTTGTTGGGGGGGTAATGGTGCTGAGGTTGGAATCCTGAGGTTTTCACATGCTAGGCAAGTACTCTACCGCTGAGCTACACTCCCAGCCAATAAAACTGTTTTTAAGTAAAAGAATACCAGGCAAACCCTTCCACTGATAACAATACTAATATTCAGATTAAATGCACAAAACAATTACATAAAAGCATCCAAGAGCTACCAAGCTTGGCAGGACTGTAGGACCATAGAGAATGGAAACGAGGTAAGCCATGTGTTTGGCTCTGACTTTTCCTTAAGGCTGTTCATCATGATCATGGCACAATGTGTGGCCACAGGGGCTGAAGGCAAAGCAACAGGGGGCTTGCAGAGGCTCAACAGGCCAGGAAGTCAGAGGGTGGGGTTCAAAGCCCCCAGATTGCAGACAACGTGTAGCAATAGGAGGCATCCCTACTCTGCCCGGTCCACACTTCTGCCCACAGAACCCATGAGCATAGCAAAATGGTTGTTGATTTGTACCCCTATATTTTGGGGTGGTTTGTTATGCAGCAACAGCGAACTGAAAACACTTCAAAACAAAAGGACAGGAAAAGACACACCAAACAAGTGTCAATCAAAAGAAAGCTGGTGTGACTACACAAGGTCAGAGTAACCTTAAACACAAGCAGCTTTACCAAATGATATTTCCTAACAAGAAGGGAGTCAATTGTGTAAAAAAAAACAGAAATTCTAGATTTGTATTCACAGAATAACCTAGTCTCAAAATATATAAAACAAAAATGTGGAAAACTAAAGGAGAAAAATATACAAGTACAGTTGGAGATTCAAATATATTTAAGCAGAGTTTAAAAGATCAAAATAATTCAGACTATATTTTCTGATAGCAATAAAATTAATCAAGAAGTCCAGAATAAAGATAACTAAGAAATCTTCAGATGTTTAGAAATTAAATAATATGTTTTTCTAAATAACTATGGGTCAAAGTAAAAAAATTAAAATATCAAGCTTCTAGACAACAACCACCAAAAAATACCATTAATAAAAAAGAAAACGTGGGCCAGGGATTTAGCTCGGTGGTTTTGCCACCTGCTGCGCAAGTGCAAGGACCCGAGTTCAATCCCCAGTACCAAAAAATAAAAAATAAATTTAAAAAAAAGAAAAAGAAAAAGAAAGTTATAGAATGAGAGAAATTTTGCTATATATATATATGTGTGTGTACATACATATACACATTTTTAAAGTATCTTTTACAACATATACATACCTATTATAACATGTACAAACTTGTTTAGAAGCATCTATGGTGTTCATTGACATAACAATTACAACTATTGTACCCAATAAAAACACATACATATATGTACCAAAGGAGGTGGAAAGTTCACAGTAGTTCTGCTTATAATAGAAAAGAGGACAACACACATGTTCAGTAACAGTAGAATGAATGAATTGTTTATTTATATAATAGAATACTCACCCAACCAGGAAAAAGAATGAGCTACTAACACATATGACAGCAGGTTGAGTCTTGCAGAGAAAATACTGACTAAAAGGAAGCAGACATGGGAATACATTCTTAACAATTCCAAAGCTAATCTATGGTCACAGAAGTCAAAACAATGGTTACCTTGGGAAGGGAGGGAGAGGAGAACTGACTGGGAAGGGGTATAAGGGAGACTTCTGTTGGGGTACCCATCATATTTCATGCCTTAATCCAGGTGTGCTTATATGTATACTTTGTAAGCATTGATCAAGCTATACACTTGAGATTTGTGCATTTTGTTATTATGTATGATATACTTTAAATAGTATTTTTTAAAGCAAAGGAACAATAAACATAAAATTCAGAGTAATGACCAGTTCTGAAAGAGAGATCAGGAGATCATAGAGGAAAGGATCAAGCAGAAGCTTTAAATTTACAAACAATGCATACACTTTTTGAAGGTATCAAATATTACATGAAAGGCTGGTAAACACATTATCTGAGCAAAAACAAATTGTTCAAATATTTGCAACCAATGTACTGAACTCAGGAAAAAATTTTAAAGTAAAATTAATATAAATGACTCTCTTCAATATTTAAATACAGGAAGACAATTGTATTCATGTAATAATTGCCCTCCTTGCATCATGCTGATTGTAACTTCAGGCCACTTGGAATGAGGTAGAGCAGTAATCATGACAGGCATTATTTACTATATACTGTCTGTGGGGCACTGTTGTGAATGCTTTACATGCATTTAATTGTCATATAACCCTATGAGGCCTGGACTGTTATCGCCCCAATTTAACAGATGGGGAAACACACACAGGGAATTCAAGTGATGTGCTTGTGGCCTCCCAGCAGGCAAGCAGAAGAGCCAACATTTGAAGCCTTGTTTCTAAACGCAATCTCACTTCACAGGCTTTGCACCACTCCACCCTGTATAAGGGGTGCAGCTCCCACTATAGGGTTCTCAGCTGTACCCCAGACCTCTGACAGCCCTACAACGGAGCCCCATGGTGTTATGTACCCCCTTCCTGGGGGGGGGGGTGTATTGTGATGTGGTCATAATGAAAATGACAATGACAATGAATTATACTGTCATTATTGCCAATAACAATAGACATTAAGCCCACAGTGTACTATATTATAGAGTATATTAAAAGTTGTCATCATTGAATATTTAACACCTTACTCAACTCCAGACCTTCAGAAAGAAATAACCTGAATAAATATCTTCTCCCTCTAAACTCTCGGCTGTCCTTTCCGGCCCTATGGCACCTACCACTTCATACAAAGCATTCGCTTTATTCGGGAGCTGTGACTCGCTTCTCCTCTAGGCGGATAGGATTTGTTTCTGATTCTTCTTTGCCTCTTTGCGGTGCAAATTACTTAGA
Organism: Heterocephalus glaber; assembly: GCF_053883595.1. NCBI lineage: Eukaryota > Metazoa > Chordata > Mammalia > Rodentia > Bathyergidae > Heterocephalus > Heterocephalus glaber. The sequence goes on from NW_028258308.1 coordinate 39,653,985, forward strand.
CATAAAATGTGTTTTTAAAACATCTGCATAATGAGTTCATACGTGACAAACAAATTAAGATGAGCCAGGCACCAGAGTTCTTTATGAAAGCTCCCACACATCTATGACCTTGATCATCATGTTCACTGCCATGTCCCTGACTTAGAATAGGGCCTCTAAGTGCTCACTAAATACCAAACTGTGGTGGAGTGAATGCAAGCAGGAATGGTGTGTAATTCCTGTAGATTGTGAACCCTCTACGTGGCATTTCTCGCCTCTGTGAAAGGCCTCACTGCCACTTGGGATGACTGGACAGTCTGTCACCTCAGAGGAATAAAGGATACATTGCTGCACTCCAGGGTCTCCATGATGGACTGAATGAGTTCACCAGGGAGTGATGAGTAGCTGGCTTGAGAGAAAGCTCACTAACACAGTGCTGGTGGTGACGGCCTGTGTTCTGCTTCAAATCTTAAATGTCTCCAAGGCCCATGTGGTGAAGGCTTGGTCACCAGCCTGTGGTGTGGAACCTTTAGGAGGTGGGGGACTAATGGGAAGAAGTTAGGCCGCACCCTGCCGAGATCCCCAGTCGCGCGGAACACACGCCGAATCAGCCCGCTGCAGACAGGCAGCCACCTGATTCCACATTACCAAGGCGCAGAGGACACCAGACCACCAGACCAAGGTACTGAGTCCCACTGTTCCCGGCCCAGAGGTAGGGGCTTCTGAACCATCGTCCCACTGCTCCTGGTCCAGAGGAAGGGGCTTCCCGGTCACCATCCCTCCCGCTGCTCCCAGCCCAGAGGAAAGGGCTTTTGGGCAACCTTCTGTCCCGCTGCTCCTGGCACAGAGGAAGGGGCTTCTGAGCCACCATCCCACTGCTCCTGGTCCAGAGGAAGGGGTTTCTCGGCCACCATCCCTCTGGCTGCTCCCAGCCCACAGGAAACGGCTTTTGGGTCACCATCCCTACTGCTGCTCCAGGCCCCTGTTCCACCTCACCCAGCTCAGAGGAGGTAATCTGTGCAGGCGCTAACAGCCCCCCGCCCCAGTCGAAATGAGAAAACACATAAATAAGTCTCAAAACCAGACTTCCAGATCACCTACAGCAACCCCAAAGGGAAATGAGATGGAACACTCTGATACTCAACCACCTGGACCCACTGAACTGGCAACAAAAGGGGATCTGGAAAAAATGAAATCAGAAATAATTTCTCAGATAACAGGAGAAATTGTGCCCTTAGTGCAAGACATGATTAATAAATCTAGAGAGGAGCTGAGGGACATGATGGAATCCCAACATAAGAAACAAATGGAATCCATAAAAGAGATGCAAATAGATTTCCAGGACATGAAAAACTCCATTGAAAGTCTACACAGCAGAATGAGCCAGTGTGAGGACAGAATTTCAGATATAGAAGATAAGATTGCAATTAGTGACCTGGAAAAGAAAAATTGCTTCAAAATTATAAGGGAACATGAGAAATCAATCCAGCAGCTGCTAGATGATGCAAAAAAGAATAACATAAGACTGATTGGGCTCAATGAAGAAACAGGAGAGAGTACAGATGACATAAAAAAATCTCTTCACAGAAATAATGGCAGAAAACTTCCCAAGCAGGGGAAAAGAGCTTGACATACAGATAAGTGAGGCATATAGGACTCCAAATAGCTTTGATCAAAAAAATCTACACATAGGCATATAATTGTTAAGATTCCAGAAACACAACAGAAGAACAAAGTTCTTCAAGCAGTGAGAGAAAAGAAACAAATCACATACAAAGGAAAGCACATCAGAATCACAACAGACTTCTCAACACAAACCATCAAGGCAAGAAGAACTTGGAGTGACATATTCCAAGCCCTAAAAGAAAACAGCCTCCAACCCAGATTGATGTACCCTGCAAAACTATCTTTCAAAATGGATGGAGAAATAAGACACTTTCATGACAAAGAGCACCTTAGGAACTTTGTGAATACCAAACCAGCACTCCAAAGAATTTTACACAATAGCCTAGGAACAGACATTGAGGATCACAACCCCAGGAAGCAAAGCAGAAGGAACCCATCTGGCATGACAAGAAATTAAATGTAAAGGGAGAGAAGCCAACAAAAAGAAAAAGTCATGGCAATGACAAGTCAATATGTTTCAGTTATAACCATCAACATTAATGGTCTCAATTCACCAATCAAAAGAAATAGACTGGCAGAATGGGTCAAGAAGCAAAATCCAACAATATGCTGCATACAAGAAACACACTTAATTCAAAAGGAAACTCATAGACTGAAAGTTAAAGGGTGGAAAACAATACTGCATGCAACAGGAACCCGAAAAAAGGCAGGAGTAGCTATCCTCTTGGCAGATCAAGTAGATTTCAAACCAACACTAATTAAGAGAGATGAAGAAGGACACTACATCCTTGTAAAGGGAAGAATCCAAGAGGAAGAGATGACAATCATAAATATCTATGCACCAAACACTAGTGCACCCAACTACATAAAACAAATACTAACAGACATGAAAAGCCATATATCCACTAATACAATTGTAGTGGGGGACCTCAACACCCCACTGTCACAAATAGATAGATCAACTAGACTAAAAATAAGTAATGAAATAATAGAACCGAATCGAACTCTTGAACAAATGAACTTAACAGATGTTTACAGAGTCTTCCACCCCACAAAATCAGAATACACATTCTTCTCAGCAGCACATGGGTCATTCTCCAAAATAGACCACATACTCACACATAGAACATGTTTAAGTAAGTGCAAAGGAATTGAATTTATCCCCTGTATATTCTCAGACCATAGTGTGATGAAATTGGAGATCCATAGCAAAAGAAATTCAAAAAATTTCATAAACACATGGAAATTGAACAACACACTTCTGAATAACCAATGGGTCACAGAGGAAATTAAAGAAGAAATCAGACACTTCCTTCAATTAAATGACAGTGACAATACAACATATCAGAATCTATGGGACACAATGAAAGAAGTCTTATGAGGGAAATTCAGAGCAGTGAATACGAATACTAGGAAAACAGAACAAGCCCAATTAAACAACCTCATGCTGAACCTCAAGCTTCTAGAAAAAGAAGAGCAGGACAACCCCAGAGCTCATACAAGGGAGGAAATTATAAAGATCAGAGGAGAAATCAATGCAATGGAGACTAAGAGAATGATACAAAAAATCAATGAAGCCAAGAGTTGGTTCTTTGAAAGAATCAACAAAATTGATAAACCTTTAGCCAACCTTGTCAGAAAAAGGAAAGAAAAGGCCCAAATCCATGCAATTAGGAATGAAAAGGGTGAAATTACAACAGACCCAGCAGAAATACAGAGGATCATCAATACCTACTTCCAGAACCTATACGCCAATAAGATGGACAACACAGAAGAAATGGACAGATTCCTAGGTGCATATGAATTACCAAAGTTGATCGAAGAAGACCTAAAAATTCTAAACAACCCAATATCAACCAATGAAATTGAAAACATAATTAAAAATTTATCAACTAAGAAAAGCCCTGGCCCTGATGGCTTCACTGCTGAATTCTACAAGACATTTAGAGAGGAACTGCTGCCACTACTGTTGAAACTCTTCAATGAAATTGAAAGGGAAGCAATACTCCCAAATTCTTTCCTGGAAGCAAGCATCACCTTGATCCCCAAAGCAGAGAAAGACCCAACTGAAAAAGAGAACTATAGGCCAATCTCACTAATGAACATAGATGCAAAAATCCTTAATAAGATACTGGCAAACAGAATGCAGAAGATCATCAAGAAGATCATACACCCTAATCAAGTGGGATTCATCCCAGGGATGCAGGGATGGTTCAATATACGAAAATCAATCAATGTAATACACTATATCAATAGAGCCAAGGACAAAAACCATATGATTATCTCCATAGATGCAGAAAAAGCATTTGACAAACTCCAACATGCATTTATGATAAAAACCCTACAAAAAATTGGAATAGATGGTCTCTACCTCAAACTGATAGAAGCCATCTATGAAAAACCAACAGCCAATATCATACTAAATGGTCAAAAAACTAAAATCCTTCACACTAAAATCAGGAACAAGACAAGGATGTCCACTATCACCACTCTTGTTCAATATAGTTCTGGAAACATTAGCCATGGCAATTAGACAAGAGAAAGAAATAAAAGGAATAAAGATAGGAAATGAAGAAGTCAAATTGTCATTATTTGCAGATGACATGATACTCTATATAGAAGACCCCAAGAACTCCACCAAAAGTCTTCTAGACTTAATAACCAAATTCAGTCAAGTAGCTGGTTACAAGGTCAACACACAAAAATCAATAGCTTTCCTCTACACGAATGACAGACTCACTGAGAGAGAAATAGGGCAAATAATTCCTTTCACAATAGAATCCAAAAAACTGAAATACCTAGGAATCATCCTAACAAAAGAAATCAAAGACCTCTTCTCTGAAAACTATGACACTCTGAAAAGAGAGATTGAAGATGATATCAGAAAATGGACAGACATCCCCTGCTCCTGGGTAGGAAGGATTAATATAGTGAAAATGGCCATACTTCCAAAACTGCTATATAGATTTAATGCAATTCCAATTGAGATCCCAGCACCATACTTCATAGACCTCGAGAAAACAATCCAAAACTTCATTTGGAACAAGAAGAGACCCAGAATAGCAAAAGCAATTCTAGGTAACAGAGACATGGCAGGGGTATCATAATCCCCAACCTGCAACTCTACTACAAAGCTACTGTGATAAAAACAGCATGGTACTGGCAAAGAAACAGACTTGAGGACCAGTGGAACAGATTAGAAGATGCAGAAACAATGCCAGACACACTCAGCCATCTCATCTTCGACAAAGGAGCCAAACACCCTCACTGGAGGAAAGATAGCCTCTTTAATAAGTGGTGCTGGAAAAATTGGGCTTCAACTTGCCAAAGATTAAAACTAGACCTGTATCTCTCACCATGCACTAAACTAAAATCAAAATGGATTAAAGATCTAAATATTAAAATAGAAACTCTGAACCAGTTGGAACAGAGGTTAGGTAGAACCCTTGAAGACATCGGTGTGGAAAAGATTTTATGAACAAAACCTCAGTTTCCCGTGAACTAGCACAAACAATCAACAAATGGGATCTCTTCTTATTAAAAAGCTTCTGCACAGCAAGAGAAACCACCAGCAGTGTGAAGAGACAATCCACAATGTGGGAAAAAATCTTCGCCTGCTCTTCCTCAGACAAAGGTCTACTATCTCGACTCCATAAAGAACTCAAAAAGATCAGACCTCCCAAAATTAAAGACCCAATCCAAAAATGCGCATCTGAAATGAACAGACATTTCTCAGACAAAGAAGTAGAAATAGCAAATAAATACATGAAAAAATGTTCAACATCATTGGTCATTCGAGAGATGCAAATGAAAACAACGCTGAGATTCCACTTCACTCCAGAAAGAATGGCTGCTTTCATGAAATCAACCAATAACAAATGCTGGCAGGGCTGTGGGGAAAGAGGAACCCTGCTCAACTGCTGGTGGGAGTGTAGACTGGTGCAAGCACTGTGGAAATCAGTATGGAGATAGATACCTCAGAGAACTAGGACTGGAAATCCCATTTGACCCCACTATTCCACTGCTGGGGATCTTCCCCAAAGAATTAAAAGAATCATACCACAGTGATATATGTGCACCCATGTTCACAGCAGCACAGTTTGTAATAGCTAAAACTTGGAAACAGCCCAAATGCCCATCAACTGGAGACTGGATAAAGAAAATGTGGTTTTTTTATAAAATGGAGTACTACTCAGCCATCAAAAATGAGAAATTAGAGACATTTATAGCTAAGTGGATGCACATTGAGGCGATACTCTTAAGTGAAATAAATAGGACACAGATGTGTAAATACCGAATAGTTTCTCTGGTGTAAGAAACTGAAAGTGTAAATAAGGACTAAATGTATAATAGGTCATGTGAAATAGGAAGAAAAGGGGCAAAGGGGAAGGAAGTGGGAGGGCTAAGGGAAAGGATAGAAGGGAATGGGATTAATATGAGAAAATGGAAAAATAGGAACAAAATTTTTGTAAATAGGGAGGGCTGGAGGGGTTGAAGGGATGGCTGGGCAAGGGTGAAAAATAAGAACCAAGAGAGACTATGTAAAGGTGCAAATTTCCAATGATGAATGTCATTATATTGTATACCTAAAATGTACCAATGATTAGAATGAATAATCGATAATGTAAAATAGGAAGAAAAGGTCCAAAGGGGTAGGGGTAGTGGGAGGCACAGGGGAAAGGAAAGAAGGTAAAGGAAAAAATGATGAGAAATGGAAAAAATGGAAATAAAGTCTTTGTAAATAGGGAAGGGTGGAGGGGGTGAAGGGAGGGCTAGGAATGGGGAAAAAATAAGAAGCAAGATGCATTATGTAAAGGTACAATTCCCAATGAGAAATGTAATTGTGTTGTATACCTACAATGTACCAATAAAAGAATTTAATACAAAAACAAAAAAAAGTTAGGTCTTTGAGGGTGTGGCCCTGAAGGGGATATGGGATCCTGGATCCTCTCTCTTCCTCTCTCTCTCTCTCTGTACTTCCACCCATGCAGCTTTCCCTACCACACTTCGCCATGATGTTCTGCCTCACCACAGGCCCAAACACAACGTAGCCAAGTGTCCATGGACTAAAAATCTGAAACTCTAGGGCCAGGGATTTAGCTCAGTGGTTCTGCCACCTGCCTCACAAGCTCAGGGTCCCAAGTTCAATCCCTGGTACCAAAACCAAAAAAATCTGAAACTCTGATCCAAAATAAATCTTCCACCCTTATAAACTGATAACGTGAAGCATTTTCTCACTACAACAGAAAGCTAACATACCCCATCTGCAGAATTTGCAGTGAGCAGGGTGGGGGCATAAACATTTTAAAAATCTTCAAGAATGATCTTTCTCTGCCTTGTAAGAGTTCACCACAGTCTGTAGGGCTGGCCAGTGGAACTCCCTGATCAGGTGAGTGGAGGATTCTTCAGTCTTCCCTGTTTCATGCTCATCTCTGGTTTTCTTTTGGGAATGATTCCTAGCAGTAGGAAGACACATGGTGGCCCCTTTTAAAAAAGAAATACCACAAGTCGCACTGAGCTGTGCAGCCACTGGGGGAAGGACTGTTTTTCCTTTCCTTTGATAGGCACACCTTGTTCTTCCAAGCAGGACGCTTAGCCTCCTTCCTCAGCCTCCTCTTCCACCTTTCGCCTCCAACCCCAGTCCCTCCTTCCAGGCAAGCTCCAAACTGCCTTGTCTCCTTTCCTCCCTTCTCCCACCTCTCTTTCTGGTCTGCAGTGGAGAATGCCAGAAGTTTGATCTCAAGGGCAGAAAGAACCTACAAACCAACCCACAGAGCCTGGGAGAACTGTCCTGGAACAAACTGTGTCCTAGAGTCTCGCTCAGTAGACTCTCAGAATCTGACACTCTGGCTGGGTGTGCATGTTCCTATCTGCAGAAATCAAGCTCTGGCCATCGTGCTTGCTGGCGCCTAACACAGGGGGTGCCCCACAAAGCCCTGAGCTTCCATCTCCTCCCCACCACCATTCCCTTGGCAAAGGGGCACTTGGGGGCTGCCACAGGAGAACTCAGGAAACAGGGCTGGCCGCGGTCACTCTCCCATCTAGTGTCTGAGGAATTGCATCGAAACCTCCTTGGCCTCCAGAAGCATTTGTTCATTCACAGCATGCTCAGTGAGTTCCTACAGCACCTGTCACAACACTGTTGCTCTCCGCCAGGTGTTTCCATCACAGCCAGTTCTCAGGCGCGCGCACGCTCTCTCTCTCTCTCTCCACCTCTTGGCTCTCTGTGTCCTTCATTTCTTCCCATCTCTACCTTGATGTGTGTCTTTCTGTGGCTCTGTCTCCAGGCGTCTCTTCTGTCTCTGTCTCTGGTGCTTGTCCTCACCCTCCCTCTGGGGACTCTGGGAAATGCCCCAGTGCACCGGGTATGTTGCACCCAGCTTTCATCCCGATCCAGGTGGCTCCAATCCAGTACAGGATTTATGCTGCCCTGACCCTGAGCCGTCAAGAAGGAACAGCCAGATTAATGGGGTGGGCGGGCTGGGGTAATAATCGTTTGTTTGATGTGACAAGCCTGATAGGCGTTGATTTACTTACAGACTGATGGGCTTTTAATTGAGCACCTCCATCCCAGTCACTTCAAAGGCAAGGGAAGTTGACAAGGGGCCTCTTTCATGGAGGGGTTCTGGTGACTGACAGGCCCCCTTGGCCCAGGCTCCCTTGGCCAGGATTGGCCTGGGCAGCCCTTCCCTGGCCCTCTGGCAAAGTAACACATTTTCTGTGTAACTCAGAAATGCCCTTTTGTCTGCTGCCAAGGAAGGCTGGCCCTGGTTGGAAGGCCCCAAGTCTCCCAAAGGGTGAAGAGTGAAAAGGAGTGGGTGATGGAGACACCGGGAGGTGGGAAGGGCCAAGAGGAGGTGGGGCAGGTCCCAGGCCCACCCTGTACAAATGGCTGCTTTGTTCCTCCTTGCCTGGCCCAGGTCTCTCCCACTTCTTCCTCCTCGTTACTTCTCCCTCTTTTAATCTCTTCTTTTTGCTTTGCCCTCCCCAGCCCTCATGCCCCTTCCTTCCTCCCTCTTTCTCTCCTGCTTCTTCCTTCCTTCTCTCTGGGAGGAAAGGCCTGAGGAGGTGGAGTTGACTTCCCACCCTCCTCCTGGACACACATCCTTGTTCCATGCTATAGGCCTTGAGGCCATCAAACATGGAAAATTGCAGAAGTAAACGACTCTTAAATCTTAAATAACTTTTACTACAGCATATTGTTAAAATTGTTCTATTTCATTATTAGTCATTTTCATCTCTTGTGCTAATTTATAAACTGAACTTATTGCACCTATAGGAAAGAACCCAGGGCATGCAGGGTCTGGGACCACCCACAGTTTCAGGACCTGACTGGGGGTCTCACAATGTGTTCCTGTGGACAAGAGGGTGCCCATACAAATGAAGGGGATAGGAGACCACCACAGACACAGGTCCAGTAGAACTTCTATCTTGTTCTCATTTGAGCTAAAAACTGCTTTAACAATATAGGTTTTATTCTGTTTGAAATTTTAGAAATAGTCTTCAGCATAGAAATTCTATCAGAAAAGATTTGCTTGGCTCTGATTTGATCCGTGAAATCCTGGCTTTATTGGTTGCTAACCTCCCCTTATTCATGGGAAAAGATACACCCAAAGTTCTCTCATGGTGTCTGCTCACCTTCTAGGCTAGGACCCCCACTCAGGGGACACAGTCCATGAGACCTAGAGGTGGGATCCTCTAGAGCAGCCCCAGACTTCCTCACTATGTCAGAGGGGAGAGGCCAGTGCCCCTTCAGTCAGAAGCAGCTGTGAGTTCTAAGTCCAGCCCCTTTAGAGACCACTTAGACAGTCCTGCTCCCCTGAGGGAACTTGTCCAAGCAGGCAAAGCCCATGCCCAGTTAGGAGAGCAATGATAGCAGTTCCCATCTGCAGAGCATTTTTTAAATTCACTCTCACATCTATTATCTTAACTGCTCTTTTAAAAACTTTGTGAGATAGGTAAGTGCAGTTATAATCTCATTAGCCAGATAATAAAATGAAGATTCAAAAGGATAATATGCTGCTAAAAAGCAAAAGTGGGTCTCAAACTCAGGTATTCTCCCTTGAAGGTGGCTCCTTCTTCTATCACCCTTGCTGGTCCCCAAGACAATTGTCTCATTCATGTGTGCCTGTGGGTGTATGTGTGTGTGTATATGTGTGTGTGTGTCCATGTGTGTCCGTGTCCGTGTGTGTGTGTGTGTGTGTGTGTGTGTGTGTGTGTGCTGGGGATTGAACCGGGTAGCACTTTCCCTACCCCTGGCCCCAGCGCAGCCTGTTCCTTTAAACTGCATTTTCTTGCTCCAGTGGTGGTGTATTCCTCTCCTTTGCAGGTCTTCAGCTGGCTTGGGTGTCCAGGACAAAGCCTCCAGCCTTAACCTTGGGAGGATAAACCTCTCCCTTTATGTCACTTCCAAACAAAGCCTGAGTGCACTTCCCCTTGCCCTGCCCGGCTTTTCTCTACCATCTACACAAAAATGGGCCACAAGGAAAACACCAGGGCCTTTCAGTTCTTTGTCTAAGTTTGATCTGAGAAAATATGTATTTCTCCTGACATGCTGGAAGGGCATCTCCTATTGCAGTGCTAAGCCTAGGGGCAGAAGCTTGGAAGAAATTAATCAGCTTTCCCTTCTCTGCCCCTATGACTTGAATGTTTTTCCTGATGAGCTTAACGCCCTGAGATGCTGTCCTCTCCCTGGAAAGTCGGAGCCTTTAGGACATGTATCCTTTCATCTTATGTCACCTGTGTCATGTTTTGCTAAAGTGCGCACTGCTGAAGTATTTGTTGAAGGGCAGTATGGTGTGGTAGTGGGGTCAAACAGCCAACAATCCCGAACTCAGCTCCACTGCTTGCCACCTGTAACAAGTCATTTACATTTTCTCTGCCTCAGTCTCCTGATCTGTAAAATGGGACAAAAACATGACCTGCCTTATGAAATTATTATGAGGCTCGAATAAGTTAATAACATAGTTCCTCTAATCCACAGTGTGCTGTTATTTTAGATCCAACAAAGAAAGAAAAAAATGCTGCTAAATAATCTGTGACACAGTATTTTTATAATATCAGTGTCAGAAATGTCAAAAATGTAAAAAAATACACCTTAGAATTGATTAAATATGTCTATGTAAAACACTCATAACAGTAGCTGGCATGCAGTGCACTCTGTTAGCAAGAAATACCGTCACTGCCTTCTCCCAAAAACCCTATGATGTGTGGGTTAACCCTCATTTTACAGATGAGGAAACAGAAGTTCAGGGAGATGAAGTAGCCTGACCAAGCTCTCATGGCCAATGAGTCCTCAGCAGGCATTTAAACCTGCCTTTGAGGTGCAATAATCTCCACTTATTACAGGAGCTGGCAGCCGCCCACCAAGCTACCAGGGAGTCGGGTTTTGTTCTCAATTGCATTAGCTTTCTTTAATCTAAGTTTTTCCCCCTCTGGTATAATTACTCTCCTCCCTCCCCCTCCTCCTTTGTACTTGGCTCTGATCTTTTTACTTTTCTGTTAATGGCTTCAGGTTTTACTGTATCTGCGTTTTGAATTGTAAGCGACCTCAAATCTTTTATGGAGCTAGGAGAGATATAAATAAATATAAGGGTTTAAATTGACATGTAGCAAGGGAAAAATGGGGGAGACTAAGCCCACACCCTCACAAGGGGGTGCAGGGGTGCCCAAGGCCACACCCCACTCTCTGCCTCCCTCCACCTATCAAAGAGAGTGCTGGGTGCTGTTTCCTGGTGAGGTGCAGGAAGTCCATTTTCTCAAGCTGGCTGTCTGAGCCACCAGACTTTCTTTTCCCGAGCGGCAGAAATGCTACGGGGTGGAGGGAGGTTTGGGTGGGAGGAGACAGTTAATTCCTCTAGGACCTTCTCTAGCTCTCCTTGATGCACCACCCTCACCACCACCTCACCAAGAAAAGCATCTACTCAAAAATATTCGTGTCTGGGCTGGGGATTTAGCTCAGTGGTTTCGCCGCCTGCTGCGCAAGCGCAAGAACCCAAGTTTGATCCCCGGTACTTAAAAAAAAAAAAAAATATTTATTTCTAGCTCACGATTGCAATAAGTGTGAGGCCAAATAGGGAATCACACTAGCTCCAAGGGGACCACTACGGAAGGACCCTCACTGCTTCAGTGTCAGAAAGGGAGCAGCCAGAATGTAGTCCATTTGGGATTTTTCAGTGGTCTCCCCATAACCCGCGAGGCAGCTCAGGGCCTGTGGCTGTCACAAGGCACAGACAGCCTTCCTCCCAAGTAATAACCGGCCTCCTGCCATGCTAGTCGTGACCATGTTAAAAGATAGTGAATAAAATATGGCATGGCCTAATTCTGATTTCTATCCTCCCAAGCAGGGAGGCCCTGGGCTGGCGTGAGGGTTGTATTTCAGAATTTGCTCAGGTTGGTCAGGATGGGATCAGGGATGATCGAGGTGGATAGAGTTTTTCCAAAACTTCTCTCAACCCTCCCACATGCACTCTTAGAGTAAAGGCAGAGCCACAGGCTGTGTGAGGAAGGGACACAAAAGGGACAACTACACTGGGTTCCTTGTCATGAGGAGGGAGAGCCATCGCTCAGGACCCAGGCATGGACCTGCTGCTCTTCCAGGACAGAATACAAGTACTCCAGGTTCAGATCCTCCAAACAAAGAAGTCCCATCAACAGAGGAAGGAAAGATGAAAATGGATGTTCGCCCTTCAGCGTGTACATGCTGTCCATCTCCGAGGCTCCAAGGAAGCAGCCACACACCAAATCCCTTCCTGTGCTGTCTGTATCTGACCCTCCTCAGAGATAATCTTCTTAATGGAATATTTAAGAAACCAGATATAAATCACCAACCTGTTATCTCATCTGAAGGTTCACACGTCACAGGACGAGTTGCGCGTGTGTCTACATGTAGTCGGCTCAGGTGTCTTTCTGGCTGCCACACCAGTGGGTGTTGCTAGACTTTGGGTTCAGTATGTTTTACAGTATTTAAATATATTTCTTCCTGGAGATAGGGGTCCAAAAATACAAATTTTGGAGATCAGAACCTAGAAAATAGATGTACCTGTAGATGTTTCAGAATTACAATGCACATCTCTCCGAAAACCTGTTTGTTATTTGCAACCATAAAATTGCCTATTGTTATTATGCATTCATAAATAACTTGATTTTGGCATATGCTTTCATACCTAGCAAAAAATGAATAAATTAAATTTGATTTACAACCTTTTTCATTTTTATTAGCACTCCTCTGAAGAGTTTATGTAAAGGACATGCCAGGGCAGTTATGCCAAATGTTTTAAGGCATTGGTATTGATATTATATAAATTAAGGTGTTTTAATTTGCATTCTTTAATTAACTAAATACTGGCAGAAAAATAAAACACAAGGGCAGCCCTGACTTATTGCCTCTATTAAACTGCTGACATCTCCAAAAAGATGCGTTAAGTAATCCAATTCATGTGGGGATGGGAGGGGGATATTAACACACTCTTTTTGGCACAACATATTGGAGTTTAAGAAACCAATATCCTGCTTTGCTTGCAGAGTGGTAAGGGGGGCAGTGTGTTCTAAGACAGTCTGAATTTGTGTCCCCAAGGAAAAAGTTGACCAAATGCTTGAACTATTGCTCCTGTCCAGGGCTGAGCTGAAAAGTCACCTAGAAAGGCTTCTGGGTGCACTGCATGGCCCCTCCCTTTGCCAGTAGGGCCAAACATCTGGGATGACCTGATGTGCATATGACCTGGGTACATAGTCACCTGTATCCCAGATCGACATGATCACACCAGAAGCCAAGAAAAACAGTCAAAGACCTTTCCATTCATCCTCTTCACCACTCCCAGGCCCCCAATTCCCCAAAAAAGGTGTTCTGAGGAGACATGTTAGGAGTCCTCCAGCTCTTCCTGTCATCCCCTCCAGACACTGTTGTTTGAGTGATCAATTTTATGGTATGGGCTACTGAAACAAGGGCCTTCACACAGAGCTACATTTCCACCTCTTTCCATTTTCTATTTTGAGACAGGGTCTCATTAAGTCACTAAATTGACCAGGCTGGCTTTGAACTTTGATCCTCCTGCCTCATACTTCCAGAAAGCTGGGATTACAGGCATACATATCCAGCTCAAAGACTTTTTTAATTTACTGTCATGGTGGAGAAAAACACTCCTTTCAAATCTAAGTACCTTCTTTTTTTCCCTACTCTTCTCATTTGTTCTTGATGTTTTGCTCCCTGTTTCTCCTCTCCTGCAGGATCGGAGTAAACTCTGCTAAGGCTTCATCTTCTGTGACCCTCACCCCCAGACTTTTAGACAGGAACAGCTCTAAGGAGAAGATGGCAATCTTCACTGATGGGGATTTGCCTCAAGCTCAGGCTGAGAACTGTATTTCTCTTCCCTAAGCCCATGGATCTTCAAGGAGCCAGCTGTTTGCTATTCCCTTGTGGTCCTGAGGATGTCTGTCTTGCATTCTTGGCCTCATCTGGGAAGTGTCATCTCAGATGATCTGAAGCAGAGATCTGGGGCCTCAGAGCCTGCTGAGCTGACCAGGAACATCACAGAGATGTGGGGCTGGGCCTGACTCTCCCCTCTCCAGCCCTACGCTCTCACACAGCACTCACAGTGAGGAGTCATGCAAGGGAACCAAAGTCCAGTTACCCAGGTCTCTGAGAGCTCTCTCTATGCTAGACCCCTGCCCCACCTTTCTCCCTGCATGATTTTATTTGCTCAAGGAATAAAGGATGAATTCCAACAGTTAAGAAGGAGAACATTGCTCTCCTTTGCCAGCATCCCATCCCCTTCTCCCCTCAAAAAAATAGCACTTTCTTGTCGTTTCCCATCTTGCAACTCTGTCAGCTGTTTGTTTTAAAACATGTCTCCTGTCATAAATAAAATCATCATTATGCATTTTGACTGCAGTGGTGAAAAATTCAGCCGTCTTAGAGTGAGGACAGAGACCTGGAACAGCCTGTTCAGTCCTGATATGGAATAGGGATAAAGATAAAATAAAAAGACACACTGTACCCATGGATTTTATTATGGTGGCTTTTCTGGTGTGAGCTGTTGCTTTGGTTTAGATGTGGCTGAAGCGTGTTCCCTGAAGGTTCCTGTAGTGAAAACATGGTCCTCACTCTGATGATGTTAAGAGGTAGTGGGACCTTTAAGAGGTGGGATTTAATGTAAGGTCTGTAGATCATTGGGGTGTGGCTTTCAGAAGGGATTAAGTAGTACTTCCAGGTGAGGGGGAACAGTATAATAGGATCTGTTCCTCTTCTATACATTCCTGTCACGGTACCATTCTCCATGATGTGACACAGTCAGGAGCCCCTGCAAAGCCCAGAGCTATGCTGTTTGGATGTTCAGCCTCTGAAACCATGGGCTAAATAAGCCTCTTTTCTTTAAAAGTTACCCAGTCTCAGGTATTTCATTATAGTAACAGAAAATAGCCCAATATAGCTGTTAGGGGGTTTGTTTGGATTTATTTTTCATCATTTACACAGTGGTCTATCTAAATAAATCAATGAGTAAAACAAAGACAACCTGACAGAAAGCAGCTGTAGTGAACTTCCCCATGTCAAGCCCTGAAGGGGCACTTCAGCATGCCTGAGGAAAGTTCATCAACACATCAGGAAGAACATTGAGAGAGATGTCCTCAGTAGGAACTGGAATTCTTTGCTCAAATTTTACTTTTGACATCCTGGAATTTAAATTTATCCTGGCTGGACAAGGGCTCCAAAACTCTGACCACTCTCAGTAGGGTCAAGGTCACTAACAACGAGTGAACTTTTCATGTTCATTAGTGCATGTTTGCTATATACATTGATTACATTCATCATGGGGGTTGGTACATGCACATAACACATCTTTTTTTTTTTTTCTTTTTTGATACTGGGGATCAAACTTGGGTCCTTGTACTTGTGCAGCAGGCGGTGAAACCACTGAGCTAAATCCCCGGCCCCACATAACGCATCTTAATTCCTTCTACTTCCTCTTGTCTTTCCTCTCCTCCCCCATCCCTCCATCTCTTGGTCTCCCTCCATTTTCAGGGCACCTATCTTCCTAGTTTGTATTATTAATCTTTTATTTTGCTCATCAAATTATTTATACTACGGCCAGGGATTTAGCTCAGCAACACAACACCTGCCTGGCAAGCATGAGGTCCTGAATTTGATACCTAGTACAAAAAAAAATTATTTATACTCTGGGTCTGTTATATAAGAGAAAGCATGCAATATTTGTATTTGTTTGTCTGATTTATTTCACTTAACATTATGGTCTCAAGGTACATCCATTTTCCAACAAACAACTCAAATTTATCCTTCTTTATGGCTGAGTAGTACTTCATTACGTACGTATAGTACATGTTCTTTACTCATCCATCTGTTAAATATATAGGCCACTTCCAAGATTTAGCTATTATTAGTTATGTTGTTGACTTGGTGACCCAAGGAGGCCCAATCCCAGGGCTCAAGATGAGGCAACAAAAGTTGGGCATGACCTGTGGATCTCTGCCCCAAGAAGCTCACAAACCAAAATGCCTAGGGAATAGGAGGGTCTGCTTCATATTGTCTGCCCTTGGCAAACGGCTGATAAACCAAAAAACTCTAATCATTCCAATCCTTGATGAGAAGTCATATAGCTGTGCCCTTTTGTACCTTTCAATTTTATGGGTTATACCTATTCAAAAATAAATATAAAAATAAGAACAAAATAAAGACTTCTCATCTACCTTGGTGGGGACTCACTGAAAATATACATTTCATTTTTTTTGATGCATGCCTGCCTGAGTCTCCAGCCAAACTTCAAACCACTCCAAAGATCTCCTACCAACTCTTTTAAAGGGGGTTCATTTTGAATGCAGTTTTCAGGATCTCACCATGTTGCCCAGGGTGGCCCCAAATGCCTGCACTCAAATGATTCTCCTGCCTCAGCCTCCTGAGTAGCTGGAACTATAGGTGCATACTGTCAAACCCTACTGCATATAGCTTTTGATTCACCAATTTTACTCCTAGGAATTTACCCTATAGTTGTGCAGGCAGAATGGAGAATGAATAACACATAAGTATATTACAATTATTCATTACAGGAGCAAAAGGTTAGGGACCATGTAAATGTCCATCCATAGAGACTCATTACATAAATTGAGGCACATCATGTAGCAACTCTGTAAAACTGAAGGAAAAAATAAGACAAAGAACACACTATGCAATCTCTAAAATACATTAACTTTTTTAAAAAAACAAGTGCAGAACAGCTTGTATGGTATGTCCCATTTATTCATAAAAGGGAGAAAGGACATATGCATATTTGCTAGTATGTGAACATAGTATGTCTGGGAGGAGGGACAATACACGATAGCACTGGTACACTGCCAAGGGAACCTGGATGGCTGGAAGGAGAGTTTTTCCACTGTTTGGAATTTGGTGCCATGAGAATACACTTCATAATAAATAAATAAATAAATAAATAAATAAATAAATGCATTCTCCAACAAATTTAAAAGTCACTTTTAAAGAGGGTGCATTCTGTAAATCCCCTCTACTTTTGGACATTGGTTAGGACCTTGCTCCTTGGGTCTCCTTCATGCAGAGGCTGGAAGACAGCCACTGAAATAAATACTTCTTGAATTTTTCTGACATCCTGGAATTTGTTTTCATCAAATGCAACTTGTAATAATCACTACTACCTGAGCAGCATACACACACACACACACACACACACACACACACACACACACAGCTTGTTGAAGTGTAGTGGTAGAAAAGAATGTGGAGCTGTAGTAGATCCCAGCTACCTGGGAGCCCAGCCCACAGAGAGGTACACTTTGGCGCATGCCAAGGCTTTCTGCCGGAAGAAGGGATCACAGAAACATCATCACTTTCATGGCTGACACTCATGGAATGGGTGGAAAGCAGACATCACGCTGGCCCCATGCAATTGAGATATCACAGTCTACCACCCACCAAGAGCTTCCTAGGCCCCAGGTTTCCCCTGGGTCCAGGTGCAAGTAGCTAGGAGCAGGGGGCAGAATGGTGAGAGGCACAATGCCACTGGGTATGAATGGTCCCTGCTTCCCATTTTAGGGCCTTTCCCTCTCCTCCCAGATTCCCCTTCTATCTAAAAGAGAGCACACCCTGAAAGTGTCAGTCAAAGTGAGTGAAATCTGAACTGAACACTGAGCAAATGCACTGAAGAACAGTACATTAGTACTCAGGATACCAAGCAGGATTAAATCAGGGCTCCTAGCTTTTTTATTTTTAATCTGCAAGAGCACATAGATGCCAGTAGAAAGGGCTGCCCTGCTTTAGGGAGGAGCTGAATGTGCGTAACAGAGATAGGAGTCCAGCCTCCCTGGCTTGTTGTCTTTCCCCACCATGAGATCACCTCAGGCCTGCACCTACCAAGTGGTCAATGAACAGTAATCAAGTAGCTGAATGACTGAATTAATCAACCCAATCCAGTTAGAGGAATGCGTGAATATTCCCCTCCACGTCTTTCTCTGCCTCAGTTTTTCCCCTACCACATTTCTCATTCCGTAAAGACAGAAGGGAAATACTGATGGAGATGACCGGCCTTCTAGAAAATGATTACAGTGATCTGTATCCAGGGTCTCCTGCTGCTTTCTCCCCACCAGAAGCAAATTCTCTTTCCTTTAGGTTTGCACTCTGTATGGTAGCCTAGGAGCCATCCACCTGGGTTTCAATCATCTCTACCACTTACTGGATGTGTGATTTGGCAAGGTGCTTCCCCTCTCTGGGCCTGAATATCTTCTTATAAAACAGGCATGACAGTAGCACCTCCCTGGCTTCTTTGCTATGAGAAGTAAATCAGTTATTTCTCACCAGATGCTCAGAACATGCCTGGCACACAGTAAGTGTTCAGAAATGTTGTTATTGTCCTGGGTGGAACAGTCAAAGTCTGCTAATCATGGGTGAGGTGTTAGCTGATAACAAGGGTGCTGTGCATCCCAGCAATATATGCAATTTAAAAGCCAAAACTGGCAGGCCAGAAGGGATAGAGAAGTCAAGGGTGAATGCCTCGGACTGGGGCCCATGTCTCAGGGCCAGGCAGGCAAAGGAGGGAGAACTTCAAAACACATGGGGGGGGGGGGGCGCGGGCCGGTGTTCTTGCCCAGACCTGCCTGTCTCCCCAGGGGCTGATAAGAGATGAATGAAATCACTCCTTCAAAGCAGCTGCTCAGGGACCCAAATCAAAAGGGATGGCTTGAAGATAAACTCCAGTCTACATCTCCTTTTGTCCCTCTTCCCACCCATCTCTAAAGGAAACTCCCGGGGGTGAGCGGGAGTGTTCAGTCCCCCTTTTATCAGGAGTTACCTTCCAATCCCATCCACAAGGCAATGGGCAGTGCTAGAAGTTAATAGATCAACAATCAAGAAGGGAGTTAAGAGGACCTCGCTCCACACCCCAATGTGCACTGTTTGCTGTGTGGTTTTCAACTCTCCCTTAAACTCTCAGGGCCTGTTTCTTCAAACAGGAATAATAAAATTTGCCCAAAATAACTCCAAAAATTGTTCTGAGATGAAGGCCAAAAAAGTGCATTTGGGAAAAAGATACTTCCACATGGTTATATAGTCAACATTTTAAAAACACCATCAGTCACCCTAAATCTTTTGGGAATATGGCAAGGTGAGGTATAAACAAATAGCTCTACCTGGATAAAATTCGTATCTATTCATGAACAAGCATTCCTGGGCACTTATTGCACTGAAACTGCCTAGAGCCACAACCCTGCCCTGTCTCTAAGCACACCAGCTTGGACCTTGGACAAGTAGTTTAACTTCTCTCTGCCCCGTTTCCTTCTCTGAAAAATGGGGTAGCAGGACCCGGCTGTTGGGGTTTCTGTAGCCATGGAATGAGATAACGCATGTAAAGCCTTTAAATCAATGCTTGCTACTCAATGTGATGATGGTTAAACACTCTGCTATGGGAGAAGAACATTAAGAGAATGGGGAAAACACAAAAGGATTTACAGTCCAGCGGGAGAAGAGATGAGTAAACAAATACCGGCAGACGCCTTGGATAAGTGAGATCGGTATACAAGAGAACTCTGAGAACACAAGAAGGGCTCCTGGACTGACAGAGCAGGCTTCCTGCAAGGCTGGCTTCGCTGTTTGCTTCCTCAGGTCCCTGGTGACCGGATCATGCCCCAGGCTGGATCTGAAGCCTGGGGACAGGGACAGGACACCCAGAAGTACCTCTGAGTGCCCTGAGCATACAGGGGCTCTGGGCCAAGGAGTTACTTGCCAGCTGCTGGAAGATATTAAGCGTCAGGGAGGAAAACCAAGTTCTCTAAGAGACAGACTTTTCAGAATTCTTATGACTTGTAAAAAATAAATACGTAAATAGTTACCCAGTGAAATATTACTTCATGTTGTTGCAATTAGGGTTTGAGTGTTATGCAGAGAGGTGATCATTCAGGCAATTCCACCTCAGCCAGGAGTGAAAACTACATATTAACCCCATGCAAGAAATCTACCACCTCTGGCTTCCAGCCTGACTTGGGCAGATTTTCCAGGTGGGGAATTTTATATAAATTGAAGTTGGGGGGAGGGGGGATGTATATATATTCACAATTTCCTAAAGGATTTTCTTGATGGTTGGGAGAGATGTTCAAAAAAGGCATTGAGGGCGGGGTATTTAGCTCAGTGGTTCTTCGGCCTGCCTTGTAAGCACAAGGTCCCATCCCTGCCTAGAACTAGAGGCTGGGGGAGGGGTTACTCTTGGTGGATTTGCCAGACAGCCTAGGCTCCTCTGGTCAGGTTTCAGAACTGAGATCTTCAAGACTCTGGGGCTAATGTGTCTGTCCCCCACAGCACTGCTCCCACAGTTGCAAATGATGCAATGTATCACAACCACCGAGTAGCTGGGACTTTCTTTGCCATGTCCTCAACATGTGACATGAATTGTCTGCTGGCCTCCTGACACTGAGGCAGCCACACTAACAGTTTATGCATGGAGAACCCTGAAGCTTACTGAGGTTAATTTACCTGGGGTCATTGTGGCAGCACAATTCTGAGGCCTGGCTCCCAGTCCCACCCACCTCCCACTGGCCTGTGACTTCTAGTGACCCGCCTTTCTAGTCCTCTTCAGCAGCAGCTGGGGGCGCTTACTAGCACTTGGCATGCAGAATTGTTTTTCTTCCCTGGGGTGCCATGATAGCACCTCAAGCAGCCCTCGCCCTATCCTATTTTAATGTGGCTACTCATTTCCAGGGCAATCTGAGAAGGCCTTCCCTAAAGCAAGGCCCCTTAATCATAGTCAGCCACTTTTTGGCACAGAAAGAATTTGTGCCATAGTGCCCAGTGCATTAGTGTCCCATAGGGACTTTTCAAACACATCCTAGCACGAGGCTCTGCCCACAGCCAACCCACAATACTCAGGATCCGACAAGTAAGATACTGAGTCACATTCACTCCCAGGTGCAGAGCCATTCCTCTGAGAACTGTACTTCCTTTCAGGCCACTAGGGTCCCATTTCCGGCTCTGTGTAGGTTAGCTCAGTGAATGTCAAATACGTATTGTAATAATCATCCAGCAGTGTTTTAATTAGACCTCTGGCCTGGCTAAAAATGATTTTTTTTCTCCTAAGCCAATTGAATGGATTCAGCCAAAAAGACCCTGCTGCCTTCACCAACACCCCAAAGTATGAAACCAACCCTGGGCCCCCTGCTACTCCAGGAAGTGAAACCCACTAATTACTCAGCAGGAGGAGGGGGCCAGCCTCCGAAGGACTGCTGTCTGGCACCACTGTCCCTGTCAGTGATTACTGCTGTGAGCTCAGGGAGTGAGATTTTTTGAAAAGACAAAGTTTTATTACTTAGGCAAATTCCCACCCCCACCCACAGCTTGGCAATCCTGTTCTCACTTCCTCTTCCCCCTTCCTTTCATTCATTCACTACTTTTCTTCCCCTTCTCTTTCCCTTTCCAAATTGAAAGTAAATATTCCAGTTTGCTCCTTTCTTCTCCCTTTTCTGCCACCTCCTGACCCTTTTCCTTCCATTCCAAAATGCCTTTACTCGCTCTCCCCTCCTTTCTCCCTCCCAACCTATTTCCCATTAATCATTTCTAACACACATCTGCTTGGATCCTAGTAGGACTTCTTGGCTCACTCTCCCAGCTGGGATAGTTACAATAATCACAGAGTCTTTCATCTTTTACTGTCTCCTGACCTCCTCTCTCCCGGGTTCTTCCTCCTCCGAGGTGCCTGCAAAAGACCAGCCCCTCTGCACCACCTCCTTCTGCAGTCTCTGGCTGCATGGCAGGGGCCAAAAGTCCAAATGACCTTGAAGGCTGAAGCAGCTCTGCAGGTGGTGCTGGCCATAACAGTAGGTCAGAGTGCAGAGGCTAGCAAGAGAAACCCAAACGAAGAGGACAGGTAGAGCCCACCCCAGTGAAGTAAATAAGACTAGACACCTCCCAGTCTGGCATCCCTTGCCATTTGTTTAAACCTGATTTTACCAGGATTGAAACTGTGGGAAAGGAAGCCTGTGTGATTTCTGAGAAGTCTATACAAACTGCCTCAAAACAGTACACAGCTAGGGAGCATGTTTAGTTAAGGCCTAAGAGCGCTGCCTGCTGTCTTCTCTACTGGGCACTGGTAGACAGCATAATCGTTATCGCTACGGTGGTAATTTCTTCCCTTTGAAGAACGCCTTCGAAAGCTCCTACCCCATCTTGGCATCTGTTGTCTCAAATTGCTGGTCAGAACCCAGAGCCGTGGCAGTCCAGGAGGAATAGGCCTCCAGGGCCAGGCCTGACAATCCGAGTGATGATGGGGCTCCGGAAAGCGGTCCTCCAAAGGACAGTGACCCAAGGGCGCTCCACTGGCCAAGGACTGCACAAGGAAGTGGTTACTCCGGTGGCCGGCGCACGATGAACCAGCCTGGCCTTCTTTGGAGAGGCAGACAGGGAACTTTAATGTCTGGAGCGTGACTAGGTAAGACCTCTGCCAAGTGCAAAAGCTAGCAATGCACACTTTATCCTACAGGTTTGGGAGTCCCGAGAGCATTATTTTAATCTAGAACTTTTCCTAGGAAACCCTAGTGTTTGGGAGAAGGATGAGAGTACCTATCTCCAGGGTTTGTATAGTCATGCAGCGCTGAGAAAGACAGCTGTCACCCCTCCCTGACTCCGGGATTCTTGCCTCTCCTGTGACCCAGGCCCCTCCAAAGCTTTAGCAGCGAGACGCGGCACAGCGAGGGCACTGGGCGCCTTTAGACAAGAACCTGAAGCGCACCCCAAAGCCAAACCTATACTGAGCGAGGGCGGCACAGCACTCCCGGCGCGTCGGGGCGCCGCGCTTCCTCGCGACCATCTCACCCCGTGAGGCAGTCCTTGAACTTGCAGCCCTCGGACCGAACAGGCTCAAAGTAGCCAGAGCGACGACTCACACCGCGCCCCGAGAACAGTAGGTGCCTCCGAGGCTGGGCGCTCTCGAGTAAACACGCCCGAAGAGGCCGACTGGAGAGCTGGTTGCCCGGCGCCACGCAGAGGAAGGACCAGCGATCTCGAGGCGCCGCCCGCCCCCAGGCGGCCTCCAAGAGAGGCTGGGACTCGGCGGTACCCGAGCCGGCGCCGCGAGCTCCCACTCTACTCCCCGCCCCCGCCCCGCCGGACACACGGGGTGACAGCCCCGCAGGCACGTACCCCACCCCACCCCCACCCCCCGCGGTGGGAAGGTGGAGAGGACACCGCGACCGGAAAGCCAGAGGAGGCGAGGCGCGGAGCCCGGGGTACAGGAGAAGTCCCAGCCCTCGTGGGACCCCATGGCGAGGACAGCCCCGGGGAGGGGGCGGCAGGGCGGAGCGCCGGGAGTGCAAGAAGTCCCGGGCGGCGGCCGCGCGCCGGCGAGGCCCCTTTAAGACTCTCCCCGCCCACCGGCGGCGCTGGCCTCCGCCCGCCGCTCTCCCCGCCCCGGGGTCCCGGCGCGAGCTGCGATTGGGCGGGCGCGGCGATCCCTTTGAAGTGTGGCTGCCGATCGCGGCTATTTGACGTGCGGCTCGCGGAAAGCTAAGGTTTTTGTGTGACTCGCCGGGGCTGGCGGCGGCGGCGGCGGCGGCGGCGGCGGCGTTGGTGGAGGAGGGGACGAGGCGAGGAACGACTGCCGCCCGGCGCTCGACTCGGCGGAGCGAGCCCAACCGCCCAGGGAGCTCGCCTCCCGGGTGCTCCCCCTCCCTCCCCGCCCCCCCCCCGTGGCGCTGCCTCCTCCAAATGAGCGATTCGCCCGCTGGATCTAACCCAAGGACACCCGAGAGCAGCGGCGGCGGGAAGAGGCCGGCGGTGCCGGCGGCGGTGTCCCTCTTGCCCCCGGCGGACCCCCTGCGCCAGGCGAACCGGCTCCCCATCAGGGTCCTGAAGATGCTGAGCGCTCACACCGGCCACCTCCTGCACCCGGAGTACCTGCAGCCGCTGTCCTCCACTCCCGTCAGCCCCATTGAGGTCAGTCTTCTGGGCGCTCCCGCCCGCGCCGCCCCGCTCTGCCCACCACGGCCCGGCCTGCGCCCTGCACCCTGCGCCCCGGGGCTCCGCCCTACGCCTTAATCTAGCCACACCGGCGGGCCGACTGAGGAGGACCGGAGCACAGAGGGTTCCGAGCCCACCAGGATCTCCCCAGGCTACCCCGTGGAAGGGTCTCCTTCCAAGCTCGCGCTCCGGGGCTAGGGATTGGATTTGCTCTCCGAGTCCCCCCTGGGTCTCTCACTTTTCCTCTGGCACCCATTTCTCTGGCCGGAGGTGATCTCCCCTGGCCTCCCCCCCCCACACACAATGTTCCCTTTGGAGCCCCGGCCCGGGTCCCACGCAGCCCCTCTGCCAGCCGGCTAGAGCGCTCTACCCTGCGCCAGACACTCCCGATCCCGGGTCTTTCTTCCTTCCACTTCCCTGGGTGCCCTCCCCGAGAAGAAGGAAACGAGGGAGGGCGAGAGGGAGGGAGGGGCTCCTAAGCGCCAACTGCAGCCCTGCCTTTGGAAAGCGCCTCAGCCCGCCCCCACCCCTCGGCGCCGTTGCCCGAAACCCGTCCCAAGCGAAGTTCCCCCAAACTCGTGGCAGAAGTTTTTCCCTGGGCCTAGAGGACGGGAGAATAGAAGGGAAGAGGCGGTACAAACCCGATCCCAGAGCAGACACCTTTCCCCGAGAAGGCCCTGGAAGAGCCCCTCGCGCCGCCCCTTCCCCGCCCCGCCCGGCCCGGCCTGGCCTGGCCCAGCAGTTCCTCCCAGCTGCGCTCCCCAAGGCCCTCCTCACTCGGTGGTCTCCTGGTCTCACCCCGTCTCCCTCCTCTACCGCTGTCCCCCCACAGCTGGACGCCAAGAAGAGCCCATTGGCGCTGCTGGCCCAAACCTGCTCGCAGATCGGCAAGCCAGACCCGCCGCCCTCGTCCAAGCTCAACTCGGTAGCGGCTGCGGCGGCCAACGGACTGGGAGCGGAGAAGGACCCCGGCCGCCCCACCCCGGGCGCCGCCTCCGCGTCCGCGGCCCTCAAGCAGCTGGGGGACTCCCCGGCCGAGGACAAGTCCAGCTTCAAGCCCTACTCCAAGGGCTCCGCGGGAGGCGACGCCCGCAAAGACAGCGGCTCCTCCTCGGTGTCCTCCACCTCTTCCTCGTCCTCGTCCCCGGGAGACAAGGCAGGCTTCAGGGTCCCCAGCGCCGCCTGCCAGCCCTTTCCCCCGCTTGGAGCGCCAGTGTCCGCCTCGTCGTCCTCATCCTCGCCCAGCGGCTCCCGAGGCGGTTCCCCGCACCACCCTGACTGCAAGAACGGCGGCGCGGGTGGCGGCGCAGAGTCGGACAAGAAAGACCCAGAGCCTAAGCCCAGCCCAGAGCCCGCAGCCTTGAGCCGCGGGAGTGGCGCAGAGCCCAGCGCACATGGTGGCACCGAGGCTGGGGCCTCCGGGCGCAAGTCTGAGCCGCCCTCGGCTCTGGTGGGCACCGGCCACGTGGCTCCAGTGTCGCCCTACAAACCTGGCCACTCGGTGTTCCCACTGCCGCCCTCCAGCATCGGCTACCATGGCTCCATTGTAGGCGCTTACGCCGGCTACCCGTCTCAGTTCGTGCCTGGCCTGGATCCCAGCAAGTCTGGCCTCGTGGGAAGCCAGCTGTCGGGGGGCCTGGGTCTGCCCCCCGGCAAGCCCCCCAGCTCCAGCCCGCTCACCGGGGCCTCCCCGCCCTCCTTCCTGCAGGGATTATGCCGCGACCCCTACTGCCTGGGAGGTTATCACAGCGCCTCACACCTTGGTGGCTCTAGCTGCTCCACTTGCAGCGCACACGACCCGGCCGGGCCCAGCCTAAAGGCGGGGGGCTACCCGCTGGTGTACCCCGGGCACCCGCTGCAGCCCGCCGCGCTGTCCTCCAGCGCCGCCCAGGCCGCACTCCCGGGCCACCCGCTCTACACCTACGGCTTCATGCTGCAGAACGAACCACTGCCGCACAGCTGCAACTGGGTGGCGGCCAGCGGGCCTTGCGACAAGCGCTTTGCCACCTCGGAGGAGCTGCTTAGCCACCTGCGGACTCACACGGCCCTACCGGGCGCAGAGAAACTTCTGGCCACTTACCCTGGGGCCTCGGGCCTGGGCAGCGCCGCCGCCGCAGCCGCCTGCCACCTGCACCTCCCCCCACCCGCCGCCCCCGGCAGCCCCGGGTCGCTGTCCTTGCGGAGTCCACACACTTTGGGGCTAAGCCGGTACCACCCCTACGGCAAGAGCCACTTATCCACAGCGGGGGGCCTGACCGTGCCTTCCCTCCCCACAGCTGGACCCTACTACTCGCCATATGCGCTGTACGGACAGAGACTGGCGTCAGCCTCTGCGCTCGGATACCAGTAACCACGGCTCTGTCCCCACCCAACCCTCGGACCCCTCCTCCCTGTCCCTGTGCCTCCGCTGCAGCCTCCACTATTGCTTCTCCCTGCCAGGACCCCTGCCCCACCCTGCCCACCGGACTGTGTATTTATTTACTATTGTGTTAGCTTACAAGCTGGGAATATAAGTGCATTAACAGCCCACACAAGTCAGTGGTATGCAAAAAGTCTTTGTTCCCCCCCAAATAATGATATTAACCACACAGAACTACTCCCTACCGCCCCACCCCTCTTCCTTCCTTTTATTTTTCCCCTCTTAGGCATAAGTTTTAAGCTTTTCTTCCCTTTATGATTTGATTTGGGGGAAAGAGGGAGCATTGGGGTTCTTAAGTTCTTCTGTATGTTTTTCCTGTCCTGGGGAATTTCTTGCATGAATCTTAACCATTCAAACTACATTTCCCTTTTTCCCCTTCATTCCCTCTTGTTTCCTTCCATTTGAGGTTCTGTGTTTTGGTTTTGGTTTTGTTTTTTTCTTTTGTACAAGTAGTGGAGAGGAGTTTTGGACAGCAGTTTGGGGGTTGGAGGAATGAACTTGGTGGCTGGAGGTCTTGAGCTCTATTGACCTTCCCCAGCAAACCCCCTCTCTGAGGGCCTTGGTTCCCCCAACCTTGCTTGATCCCACAGCAGGCTTCCGCATAGAGGGTCCAGTGGCTGGGGACTGAGCCTGTCTGTCCACACACCCGGTAGTCACACTGCCCACTTGTGGGAAGTTCTGGGGCTCGTGTTCATTAAAAGTCCTAGAAGGCCCCACTGGCCTGCAACTTTGCTCGTTCTGTTTTGCGAAGTGCTTTATCGTCATTGTTTTTTCTCTTCCTGATGGGGCTGTGACCCCCACTCCCTGGGCTGTGGGACGGGATCCTTGCTGGATCCTCCACATCCACAGACAGGATGGTGCACCCTTGTTAGCAATGTACGGGGGAAAGTCGGGGACTCAGGGAGCGCTCTGCCCGCAGCAACCCCGCGCCCCCTTCCAGGCTGACCCAGCAATCCCCAAAGTTGGCCTTGAAGGGCCCTGGGTCTCATCCTACCCTCCCTCCCTCCCTCCAGCAGCGGCTGGGCTCGGGCCTGTTTGGGATGAATAGAGCTCTCCCTTGGTAAGACTTATTTTGTTAATAAATGGAATACTTGGCTATATTCACACCGTGGTGTGTTTTTCTCTTGCCTCACCCACCGCCCCTTTACCAGACATCTAAGCAGATGCCCTTCTTTTATTCTGTTTAAAATGCCTTAAGGCTTCCTTTTGAGATTGCTGTTTGAGTTTAAGCCTTTCCTGAAAAGGGGGAAATGGGGAGAAAAAGCTTCAGACAACGTTAAAATCCCTTTAACCCCCACCCCGGTGATCTAGCTCCCAGCCTCACTTTGAAGGCCTTGACACTTGCTAGGACCAGAGTGGAGAGCATGTGTAAAACTGGATCTCCCTCTGAGCCCAGATAGGAGGTCCAAGGGGCTCAGAAGGCAAGGACTGAGGCATCAGGCAGAGACCTGCAGTAGCCTCGTCCGGAGTTCGGCGGGAAGGTGCGCAGGTACGGCGTGCCTCTGGCGCCATCTAGTGGCGAGAAGACGAGCGACAAGCGGGGAGAAGCCGCGGCGGGCTCCAGCCTCCGCTGCATCTGTAGTTTCCCATCCCCTAAAATTGGACGATTTCTACTTGCTGTGTTTTTTCTAATGGGGAGAGGTCCTGTCTTGAGTGTCTAAATACACTTGCTGAGATGCTAGTTTCGCAAGGCCCGGGGGATGGCCCCTTGTGCTGGGTTATTCTCTTTCTTGAGATTGGCAGCTGACAGTGGCTGCTGTATCCCAGGGAGGGGAGGATTGGGGTGCCTTACAGTGGGTGTGGGAGCCCACTGCGGCGCGCGCGGCCCCTGCGCCCCCTCCCGGCCGCGCCGCTCCCGTGGGCCTCAGGGTGTCCGCGCTGTGCTGCTTCCTTCTGCTGT
Organism: Heterocephalus glaber; assembly: GCF_053883595.1. Taxonomy (NCBI): domain Eukaryota; kingdom Metazoa; phylum Chordata; class Mammalia; order Rodentia; family Bathyergidae; genus Heterocephalus; species Heterocephalus glaber. Next base: position 39,682,362 of record NW_028258308.1, read on the forward strand.
GAGGGCAGCGACTTCTCAGGGAGTTTGTGTTCCGCAGACTGCGCGCTTCTGAAAAGTGTTGCCGCGTGCGTGCGTGCGGAAGGGGCAGGGGAGCTGCCTGTCTTGCTGCTTGGCCGGCCCACAAACTCGACGACAGAAGTGCGGGGCGGGGGCCGTGACACGTGGGGTGGCTGAGTCCTCCCCTCAGGACTCCACAAAACCTCAGCATAAAATGTAACAGATCATTGTATCCGTGCAGAATTCCTCCCTCGGTCAAGAAAACATCGGGAATCTCTTTGCAGTGTCAGTGCTGGAGGGGCCTGGACCGCCTGAAGCTCGGGGGACCCGAGTTGGGGACTGGCTAAAAGGATGGGAAAGTCGCTCTGAGACCAGCCCAGGGTCCTCCTGGGGAATCAGCCCTGTCCGGTTGCTCAGAGTCCAAAAATATGAACGTGTCCTTTATTTTTTCCTTTACGGGTGTTTGGTTTGCTGTTTCTTTCCATCTTTTCCTCTACCCTTCCGCAGGCACCCTTTTTGTTTCTTTCTATGCCTGCGAAAACAGATGGGAATGGAATTGCTCCCTCTGCTGGGGACTTAAACTTCTCCCTCTCCTACTCTTCATTCCTTCAGACCTCCCTCCCTACGGCCAGAAGGGCTTCTCTCTTTGGCCAGGGAGTCAGGGAGAGGTATCTCCCACAACAAATTCTCCATTGAGCAAAAGAAACTTTTCTAATGCTTCTGGGCTTACACCTTAGCTGTAGGAATGCAGGTCAGAACATTGGAGACAAGCGCAAAATCTATATTAGAGCGCCTGTGGAGGCTGGCCCTGCTTGGGTTAAGCTGCCCCCTAACTACCTTCTGGCCTCCAAAAGGAAAGTAACTTAGTCTTGGGTGTGAGCCGTCTTACCCAGAAACCTCAGCTCTGTCCTCCCATAATTGGAGACCTTCCGATGAAACGTGGCTGTTTTAATTAGCTAGTGGGGAGTTTGTTACTTTCAATAGGTTAATTCCATTAACCGAAGTTGCCATTTTAATCAAGAGGGTACTCCTCCACTGACTGCTGATCTGCATAATTAACTCTTTCTTTGAGAGTTCCTTCTACCTTCTATGTCTCTGCCTTTCTCTTCGAAGCCCTCCTCCTCCTCTTTCCTCCTAATCTCTCCCAGCTGCCAGAAAAGGGGCCTGTGTTACCAAGGCATACAGGGTGCAAGCCCCCGAGCTGGAAAGTGAGACCCTGGATGTTCCTGGCTCCAGATCCTATTTTTACACCTCTTGTGGGGTTATTTTTGTAGCCCTATGGGCTGCGGGGAGAGCAGAAGAGGAGAATGAATGGGCTCACCCCCAGGTGTAGGTTTGATTTAATCAGAATTGCATGGTATTCCCAACCATCCACCTGCAGGCCCAGCTCCTAAAAACTCCACAGCCCGTGGGGGAGCTGCGGGGCCCCTTGCCATCTTTCTGCAGCCAGAATGGCCTTGCCCTGCCTGCACACTGCAATGGTGTCTCACAAATGTATGAACTAACTTCCTCCTAATGTATGTCTGGGTTACTGTGGAATTCGTCTTACAAAAATCCTGCAGCTCTGCACTTTATTAGTCATTCTGTAGGGGAAGCTGCACTCCAGTTTTCTGTTTGATTTGATTTCATTCATCCTGTCTTTTTGCAAAATAGATGGTTGAGTGCATCCGATAATGTATGGTTTAATTTGGAGCACTATGGGTTTGAATTACCATTTTCATAATGTGCTGTGCATTAATGTGTTACATCATTTATAAAGAGGAATGTGCTGGGTTTCAAACTTTCTCCTGAAATTCAAAGTCATCTAAAAAGAAAGCCAAATCACACCAACCCATCTTCCTACCTCCCTGCCGGAGAAACTCCCTGCCTCCCTGACCTGGGTTAAATCTGCCAAAGCTCCCCAGGCTCAGTATGGGGGTTGTACTCATGGACCACTGGTGGGTGTCGAGGTTCCAGGGGACTGAGCACATGGCTTCCCCCAGAGCGCCTGTGGAGTACAAAGCTCCCCTCATTATGGCCTAACAACAGCCTGGAAGCTGGCCTGGCTTGCGCTTGCAGAGACCTCCAGTGGATGGCTCTCTGCTGCCCCGGTCCCGGTGCTCCCTCCCTGATGGCTGTAATAACACCAGCTGTCTGTTACTCAAACTCTGACTGAGGAGGAAAAAGCACTGATTATCCAAATACAGTCATTAAAGGGGAAATGTGTTTTTAGGACTGTCAGAGTGATTAATGAGGGCTAGCAGTCTTTGCAAATGCACTTGTTTAGTCTAACTGGCAGCTTCTATTTTCCTATTGATTTATTGCAGCCGTTGCCGGGCCTCGGTGTGTGCGAAGTCAGGGCACTTCACAACTGCGCCCTGTTTAAACAGGAAAAGCATGCACCATTTTGTCAGGGAGGAGGGAGCAGCCCAAAGTCTCTCCCTTCAGTTCGGTCCCCAGGGGCCCAGACCAACAAAGAAGACATTAAAAACCTGCAGCCCAGAGAGGGAAGGAAACTGCCTCTCTGGGTCTTCCCCAAGGTCAGTGGAACCTTGCCAAGGCCAAAGGTCCTCCTAGTGTGACCCTCAGCTTGATGCATCTTTCTCCTGTCCCTCCAGCCCAGCTGTGCAAGGACAGGAAAGGGCCCCAGCAGAGCGAGAGACCAGCTGAGGAAAGCAGAGGCCAGGCTGCCCTGTGGTCCAGTGAGAGGTGGGTGCACTGTGCTGCCAGACACCACTGGGGACTTCTACTTTCAGAAAGTTTGGGGCAAACTGTGAAAGTGCTATCTATTCCTTTCCACTAGTACATTGCCTGTCTGGATACATGGGGTATCTGATGACCAAAGCAGAGAATCCACAGCTTCAAAAGAGTCCTGAGTATTTGGGGATTATAGTTCCAGGTGGGCAGTTGTTGAGGCAAATGGAGTTTACAGAATTCCCAGAATATGCCCAGCACCATGCTGGGTGCCATGAAATAAAGAAAACTCAGGCTAATTTCCCGCCCAATTTATCTGGGGGAGACAAGACACACCAGCCATCCAGGAAGTGAGATAGCGTTATACATAACTGTACTTGTGCGGACCTGATAAAGTACTAGGTCACACTGTGCAGATTATATCCTGGACCAGATGTAATCAGGTGCTAATTGTGCAGATCAGATGGTTGAGCTGTAGGAGGGAGAGCTCTCAGGCTGGTGGAAGGGGTGGGGGGTCCCCAATTCTTGGTAGGCCTGTCCTCTTTTGAAGGCCGATAGATGGGTGAGGCCTTCATCCTATAGTGGTAAGAGGGCTAGACTTGAGCACCTGAACCAATAATACCCAATTTTATAGCAGGTAGAGGTGCAGGCTTAACAAATGCTATTCACAGCACACCTGAGCTTTTGAACACAGAGTCCCTAATCAGCCTGAGTCTTCCAAATAGCACTCCAGGTATGGAAATAGCTGGTGCTTCTTTCTGAAAGAAGTCTCTTTCCAGGTTTTCCCAGGGTGGCAGTGTATCACTAGTGTTATTAGTACTTCCTAGCTGTCAGTGGATTATAAAATAGTTACTTTCTCTTCTTCTCTCAACCTGTAGATTTGACTTCTTTTCTGGTAAGATCCTCAGTTCACCTGTGATCCAGAATCCACAGACAGCTAGTATCCCTATATTTTGGCAAACTTTAGGACTATTCTGGAAAGTATAGACTGCCTTGTCATTATGCAGGTAGTAGAAAAAGCATTGAAATGGAAGTCTGAGAACCTAGATTTTGTTCTAGGTATAAAACCTGATTATTGTGTAACCTTCAACAAGTCACTTAGTCTCTCTGAAACTTCCTCATTTCTAAAATGAAGTTCTTGGGCCCTAAAATCATTTGGCCCTTTCTAACTGGAATATTCTTTTTTTTTTTCTTTCCTTTTTTTTTAAGAAACAGAGTATCAGCATGCTGCCCAGGCTGGCCTTGAACTCCTAGGCTCAAGTAATCTTCCTGCCTCAGCCTCACAAGTACCTAGGACTACAGGCATGTACCACCACACCCAGTTTCTATGAATTTATAAAATATTTAAAGAGTCAAGGTCATGATGATTGGAGTTAGTTAAAATTCCTACCAGAGCTGGGGGTGCAGAATGTGTGCTGGGCTCCATATACACAGTACTCATTCAGTCAGGCAGTCAGTAAAGTTGCTATCAGGGCAGCAAACGTGGATGGGTCAGTAACAGAAGTGCCATGACCTCTCCTCAGGAATAAGTCCTGGAAAGGGGGCATGCAGGAAAAACATCTCAGTGTGGAATTTTTCACTCCGAAAACTGACACTAACAAAGTGAATTGCAAACATATTTTTTTAATTTGATGAAATGCTGAGTGCAGGCTGATGTGGGCATTTCTGAGACTGCACAAGGTATTTACGTGGGTTAGAAATTATTTTAAATAATTTTGAGAGTCCTGTGAGGTTAAACCAAGGTCTACAAACAGAATCCAATTTTTCATAGCCTCCAGCCAATTGCTTTTGGAAAATGGGACTGGCAGGAGGAGAAATGAAAAGCAGATAAAAATCACAGTACACTGTGGGGGCCTGGCTCTGAGCAGGCAGTGGCTATCTCCACAGCTCTGTGGAACATAAAGCAAAATGGTCCTTCTGGAGTTGAAATCAGAGCCAGACTTTAGAATGGAAACAGCAGTTTAGAAAATGCCATTGTGCATACCCCCCACAACCTGTGTGCTCCCTGGGTATGTAGACAGGAGTGTACATGTGTGCATGGTGTGAGTTATGCATGGGCTTGCACTTTATCCGTAAAGGAAATAGTATGCTGTGTTCTGCCTCCTGACTCTGACAACTTTAAATATGGGCACCACCAAACATGCAAAAATGATAGGCCAGGGCTGCCCTAGGGTACCTCCGAGGTATCATTTGGTACGTGCCAGGGCACAGAGCAATATAATAATGTGTGTTAGACATGTGATTCTTACCTCCCATTCCCTCTCTGGATAAAACTGAAATTTGAAGAGGTTACATAAACTGTTCAAAAATCTCCCAGTTAGAGAATTGTGGAAGGCTGGGCATGGTGGTACATACCTCTAGTTCCAATTAGTCAGGAGGCTGAGGCAGGAGGATCACTTAAACCCAGGAGTTCAGGGGTAGCCTGGGCAACATAGCAAAACCCTGACTCAAAAAACAAAGAACTGTGGATCAAGGATTCTAGTATACTTCTTTTTTGTTTTATTTTTTTTGTTTTTGGTACTGAGGATTGAACTCAGGACCTTGAGCTTCTGAGGCAGGCAGCAGCACCACTGAGCAAAATCCCTGGCCCTGATTCTAGTATACTTCTAACTATAAAACTCTGCGCCTAGCCAAGTAGCTTTAGACTTTGCATGTTGCTGGGTCTAGAAGCCACCTATAGAATAATGGGACCATGCCTCAAAAAGTTTGGCTGCATTTGAGTGTGCTGCTGGGACTGTACCTAACTACACTCGACTTGAACAGAGCTGAGATAAATCCTGGTCAGGGTGGGATTTTGACCCATTCAGTAAATATGGAGAGCACCCACTACACATTAACACAGCTGGGTCTCAGTGTCCTGTCTCCATATCTGCAGATTCAACTAAGCAGCATTAAAAATATTTTCGAAGAATTGCATCTGCACTGAACATGTACAGACTTGTTTCTTGTCCTTGTTCCATAAACAATATAGTATAGCAATGGTTTTCCTGGCATTTTCATTGCATTAGGCATTATGAGTCATCTAGAGGCGATGTAAAGTATCAGTGAAGATAAATACACCGGTTTATCTCAAGCATCTGTGAGTTTTGGTATTGGGGGAGCTCTTGCCTGTACTATAATCTATCCTGGGATTTCTAAGATGTGGAAAGTACTGGCCTTGCCTCAAGGAGCTGCCAGTTGAGCAGGGGACAGGTGCATAAGTAGATTTAATCTACTAGGGGCTCTCCATGCTGTTGCCATAGTCAATACAGGCTAGATTATGAGATGGGGACAAATTAAGCCCCAAATCTCCGTGCCTTAATTAACACAACCAGGGTCTTTTTTTCCCTTTACTTCCTCTACATATCCATTGCATATTAACAAAGATCTCTGTCAGTCACAGCTCAGCTGCACAACCGAATCAGCAACACAGAAGGCGTTGCTTACAAGGCATTGCCTTACACAGTGGTGGTGATCAGTTAAGCAAATCACAAGCCTGAAGGTCAGGCAGGCAAAACAGGAAGATCAACGGCAGACTGAAATTCTCCTGACCCAAGCCAGGTGGGCTCTCAGAGATCAGGGAAGGCCCAAGCCTACTCTTACAGTGCTTGTCTGGGTAAGCCAGGCCCACCTCATCATCCCTCTTTGATCAACTTCAAGTCCACTGATTAGCGATTGCAATCATATTTGTGCAACTTTTTCACAGAAGCCCTGAGATTAGTATTTGATTGACAAACAGGGGACGAGTTCAGTCCCACCAAGCTGACACACCAGAAGGCATCACTCTGTGCCTTCCAACTAGCCAGGCTCATTGACTGATGGAGGGACAGGAGCAGAGGAATGGCTGGAAGATCTTGCACCCACAATTACACACTGCAGGCCAGGAGCAACATTTGTCTCTTCTGCTCATAGCCTCTGCCCAGCACCCATCCCTCCTAACTGCCAGGACCTGACAGTGATCCCCCATGGTGCTCAGAGGACAGGGAGGGAGGGTATGCACCCAGGTATTGTCTGGGTGCTGCCCACCCTGCCTCCCATGCTCATTTTACTCCAAACTCACCATGCCCTGCTTACCTGGACACAGCTGACATTTGAAAGTGTACTTCTGGGGAAATACAGCTACTTCCAGGAATGTAATGCTCTAGCCACACATGGTTGGCTTATTACAAGGAGGACAGAAGCCTGGTGGCTGTGAGATCCTTGAAGTTCACAGAGATTTGTGACCTGCACATTTCATAAAGCCAAGCCCTCCACCTGGTGACTTGCAAAACCCCACCAGTTTGAGCATGAGGACTGCATATCCACAGCCATCCCAACCAGAAGGATAAGGACCTTTGATGTATTGGACTCTAATAATGCTGACAGATGTGAACCTTACAAAAAGCTAAGGATTGATAACAATGGGATAATGATCGATAGTCACTGGCAAACAAAAGCTAGCAATAGAATGTGCTCTGAGTTCGGATGAAAAGGTCTAGGCTCCAGGGACCAGACTGAGGCTTTGTCCTTTTCTAACATCTGTTGAGTGCTTGCTGTGTGCAGGGCACTGTGTTAAGTACTTTCCATCCAAACTTCCATTTAATCCCAGCAGCAAGTCTCTGCATTGAGTCTGTTACTGGACACATTTTGCCTAAGGCTGCAAAGCCAGTAAGTAGGAGAGACAAGATCCCCACCAAGTCTACCTAATTACAGAAACCTGTGCTCCTCCTACCAGGCCCACCCCACAATCACACAGGTAGAACCCTACAGGACTGCATCCAGGGAGCCAGTGGGACCCTTAGTCACCCACAAGACTGTTCTGGGGCGGCAGTGGCATTTTCCCAAATCTCCCAAAGGTTCCACATGGGTGGGGGTGGGACGGTGACCACCTTGCCTCACCGTGAGCACTGACTGTGGAATGCCAATCATCAGCCAGAAACCATTTCCAGAGAACCTGCTATGTGTGCTCAATTGTACTGGGGAGTAGAGAACACACAGGACAGGGCTCCCTCAAGTGAAACTGCTTATGATCGAATAGGAGAAACAGTACAGGCACTTACTAATAACATCAGGTGAGACAGTGACCAATGAAGGGGACCCACAAAATTGCATAGCGTTCAGAGCAGCCTGGGAGCTTGGGGGATCCTTTCATTCACTCAGGAGGGAAGAGAGCTTCAAGGCTGGTGCAGCCTGAGAGGTGCACAATGGGCTGGGGATGCCCCTCTGGCTCACACCAACCAGATGCTAGTTGCAGGAGCAGAAGGACACCTGAAGCCACACTTCAGGGCCACCAGCAGAGGTGTGGCCAGCAGCCGCCCAGCCTTAGGAGGCCACAGGCTCAGGCCAAGGAAGCAGCACCCTAAGGGAGTCAAGGAAGGCTTTTTGCACAAAGCAGCTGCTCCTACCCCCAGCTCCCAAGGCCCACCTGCTTGGCTCTGCTTCAGCCCCGGGGCCAGAGCTCTTGGTGACTGCAGCCCAACAGGCCTTCCTGACACTCACCTGCCCCAGGAGTGTGGAAAAGAGTTCCCAGAGAGAAGGCCTCTGTGCACCCCTGCGCCTCCCCCTTACCCTCCACTGCCATCCCCCCAACACACGCACACTCGCACACGCTCCCTCTCACCCCCACCCCCACCCCTTCCCCTCCATTTGTTTCAATGAACAGCCCCTTTTATCTATTCTGTAGGTACAAATGAAGCTGTCAAATTTGATCAGGCGCTTGATATGACAGGCTGTGGGAGTCAGGACCCCTGGAACAGAGTGGGCCTTGTCTGTCACAGCCAGCCTGACACTTCCCATAATGCCCAGACTGATGAGATTCTGAGTAGGGCCCAGCACATTTTCAACTCTATTTTGGGTGAAAACCCTTCTTGAAAGATCTTGAAAGGAGCTGGCAGTTCAGCCGCCCGGATGATTAATGAGGGTTGGCTCCGCTGGATGGATTCTCCTGGTGCCAACGGCCGTCCTCCCAACAGGCCCCAACTCGTTGCCTGACCTCCCCCCAGCACTGCCCCCTCCAGTCAACACCCCCAAAACCATTCCCACCGTCCCTCAGACACCCCCAGCCACCCCTCACCTCCACTCCAGCCACCCCTCTCCTGGCCTCCTCACAGCCCAGCATCTGGACAGAGTTAAGCAACACAGCTGAGGAGGGAGGCCCCACCTCAGGAGCAGGGCCTCCCGCAAGGGTCCTGAGTTGAGGGGCACAGGAGGAGGGCTGGGCAGGGAGACACACTGTCCTTGGGTGAGTGTCACCTGCCCCACCGGGCAGGGGTGGGCCTCTCTGCTTTCCCTCCCTGGGTCTCAGAAGCTCTGGAGACAGAACCATGGGTGTCTCGAGCCCCCAAAGGATAAAGCATCAGACTCTTCAGATTTCCTAATGGCTTGCTTTTTTCCTCAGAGGGTACTATTGACATTTGGGACAGGACAGCTCTCTCTGGGGCAGGACCCTCTGAGGAGGGGAGAAGGTAACACCCTCACCCATGGGGCCCTGAATGCCCCCGGGGCCATACCAGCCATGGCTGAGAACAATTCTGAAGCTAAACAGCCCCCCTGCCCACATGCCAGAGGGCTATGCCCACTTTCTTAAGTTCTCACAGCCCCTCAACCCCACTCTGGGGGAGCACAGTGGGAGAGGGGAAGAGGGAGGCTGGGCACTCCTATCCACCCCACCCCTGCCTGGCCCTTCTCCCTCCACTACTGGCTCTGAGCTCTGCCTGACCCTCCACTTCCATGTCTTGCCTTCAACTGCACTCATCATCCTTAGGGGAAAGAACGACACCCAGGGCTTCTTGGGGTCTGCAAGCTCAGAGCCTGTCAGGAACAGGCGGGTGGAGGCCAGTTGGGATCGGGGACTTGGGTGGTTTTTTTTTTCAGTAATAGTGATTCAGGGCCTCTTGCATGCTAAACAAGAACTGAGTTGTACATTCAGCACTCTTAAAATTTTATTTTGAGCAGGGCATGGTGGTGCACACCTGTAATCCCAGCACTCAGGAAGCTGAAGTAGGAGGATCACCATGAGTTTGAGGCCAGCTACATAGTGAGTTCAAGCCCAACCTGAACTACCCAGGCTGCTCTTCAACTCCTGCTTCAGCCTCCTAAGGAGCTGGGATTACAGCCAGGCACCACCACACCTAGCTTTCCTATTACTTTTAAAAACATCAATAGATTTGTTTTTCAAACCCGGCTCTGAGGCCTGGAGACTGTGAGAGAGAGCTGAGTCCGTGTAACCAGGATGGTCATAGGGGAAGCACGTCCTGTGAGGCCACGTCAGCAGGAAGGGCTCCCAGACCTCCTCTCCTCTACTCCCCATGTTCCTCTCTCCTTTCCTTCTGAAATGAGAGAAAGGGAGATATTCTAGGGTTGACCTACCCTGGGCCTAATTCTGAGCACCTCCAGCCCACTGAGGGACCCAAGCCCATCCGCTCACTCATTCAGTGCATTTCCTGAGCATCTATGATCTGCCAAGCCCTGTGCTGGACTCTTCAGAGAGGAGAGTGAACCAAAGTGTGTGGTTCCTGCCCTCTAAGTGAGTCAATATATAGTTATAAAGTCTGGTCATGGCGAAGAAGGAAAAGCCGAGTATTGTGTAGTTCTACAGTTGTGTAAAATCAGGATGCTTGGCTTAGAACTAAGTTCTGGAGTGCCATCTTGGGACCTGGAGGCTACACAGGGTCCACCAGGGGAGGAGAGAAGAGTGTATCAAGCTGCAGGAAGTCATACTGGGACACCAACCAGGTTCTCCTATCCTGGAGCTGCTGACCCTTTCAGCTGTGCCTTCGTGGAAGGACAAAAACTCAATGACTCAGCCAAGCCTTGAAGAACCAAAAGGACAAAGAGCTGGAGGAGAAGGGGGTAGAGTGAGATTGATGACCATCCTGTTGCCCCCAGCCCCTAGGACCCCAAGAACAGCCTGGGCAAGGCATGGCCTCTCCCATCAGGCAAGTGAGGGCAGAACGAGGCAGAGCTTATGTGGAGCGGGGTCTCTTTTTTTTTTAATTAATTAAGTTTATTGGTACATTTTAGGAATACAATACAGTTACATTCATCATTGGGAATTTGTACCTTTACATGATTTATCTTGGTTCTTATATTTTCCCCATTCCCCTGCCCTCCCTTCAACCCTTCCACCCCTCCCTATTTACAAGGACTTATTTTCTGTTTTTTCCTTTTCTCATATTTTTTCCTTTCCCTCTTTCCTTTCCCCTACTTCTCCCATTTCTCCTTCCCCCTTGGACCTTTTCTTCCTATTTCACATTACCTATTATACATTTTGATCCTCATTTACACTTCAGTTTCTCACACAAGAGAAAATATTTGGTATTTACATATGTGTCCTATATATTTCACTTAAGAGTATGGCCTTGATAGCCATAAGAGTATGGCCATTTAGCTATAAATGTCTCTAGTTTTGGTCCCATTTGACCCAGCTATTCCCCTGCTGGGAATCTTCCCAAAAGAATTAAAAGCATCATACCACAGCGATATATTCACACCCATGTTTATAGTGGCACAGTTTGTGATAGCTAAATCTTAGAAACAGCCCAAATGCCCATCAACTGGTGACTGGATAAAGAAGGTGTGGTTTTTTTATAATACAGAGCCGGGTCTCTTGGTTGTGTTGCCGGAGGCCCAGGAAGAGCCTGGTGGTTTTTTAGCTCCCAGAGCTGTGCATGGAGAGCTACTGATGAGAACAAAAGTTCAGCAAATAATCACACAAATCAATACATAATTACAGTATTCTTTCTGGGAGTGTGAGGCTTGAGGGGAACTCAGCCTCTCACTCCTAGAAAGATGATTTTGAAATGAAAAATACAAGAGTATGTTTCTTACTTCTGGAAACTCATTGGCTGTGTGAGTCAGCTTTCCATTACTATATCAAATACCTGAGACAGCCAACTTAAAAAGAGAAAAGGTTTCTTTAGCTCACAGTTTTGGAGGTTTCAGTCATAGTTGATTGGCCCTTTGCTTTGGAGCCTGGGCTGAGGCACCACATGATGACAGGGAATGCAAGCCCCAGTGAAGCTGTTACTATCAGAACCCTTCCAGGAGCTGGATTGAACAACTCACTATTTCCTGGACATCAAGCTGTCCCCATGAGTCATTCCTTCTTCCTAGGTGGCTTAGTTCCTCCTCACATGTTCACAGCATTCATTTTTATCCTGAGCTACCCATTTTATGGTTTCCTTCAACTCCTTATTTTTATCTCCTTTATAATCTTTCTCCAAGTATCTCTCATTCCTGCCCTCCACTGGACCATTAGCTCCTTAAAGGCAAGAAGAGTGTTTTATTCATTCTCATGTCTCACAAGCCTAGAACAGTGCCCAGCACATAGTAAATAATCAATAAGTGCTTGCTATGCTCCATTGATTGAAGTTGCTACAAGGCTAAACATTTGTCAGTGTGTTTGAAGGGAAGTCATTAGTTAGATGAGGAAGAGCCATAGGGATGAAACACAAAGGAGGGACAACAGGAAGAGCAATCATGAAAGAGAGGAAGAACCCACACTGTCTTCTCAGGGCCTGGTGACCAGTTGTTCCAGAAAGACCCCTTTCTCCAGGCACTGTGCTCATGTCTAATACAGGCAAGATGGTCCTGAGCCAGTCACCCTGAGGACTGTGGCTGCACGACAAGCCCTCGTGGCAGGCAGAGGAGCCCCAGGCTCCTCCTCCCCGCCAATGTGCAGTTCATGGTGGCTGGCATGTCAAGTCATTCCTTGGAGTTAAGGAATGAAGTCCCAGAAAAACACCATAGAAATGTACCCCTGAGTGGCTGAGAGAGAAAAGACAGCCCTGTTAATACATTGGTGTCCTCCAAATGGGATAGAAATATCATCTGAGTAAACAGAGGCCAGGTCTAAAGGGAATGAACCATGAAATCATTGAGATCCCTGAGGGCTGAGAAGGAGCCAGGTCAGGAAAGCTCCAAACCAGGAAAGGCATCTCTGGGTTCACCCCAGGAGGACCCAGTAGCCAGACAACACACATCCCAGGAATCTAGGGCAAGAGCACTTGTGTGCCCCCAGTGTAGGATTCTCTGGTGGGTAGTTATTCCCCTCTAAAGCAGCCAACGTAAGGACCAAGGCTGTGGCCATTGTTCACTGCTGTCTCTGGTGTCCAGTCTGCACCCAGCACGTGACAGGTCTTCGATAGGCAGTTCCTGAATACGGTGCTCAAGTGAATAAGGCTGCAGAGAGGCACCGAGGGTGGGCCCCCTGGGATACCAGTTCTTCCTTCCACTTCTGCAAAGGGCCCAGCAGAGCTGCTGGCATTCAGCCCTGAGCTCCTGGACCCATACCTGGAAAGAGTTGAGTCCTCTTCTCACAGCCACAAGTCCACACCTGAGCAGACTGTGAGGGCCAAACATTACAAATGTGCCCCAGTGGCATTTGGAGGAGAACGGAGCTCCTTCTGGTCTTTCAGGGTTTCTTCAGGGAGAAATGAATTTTCCTGACCTTCGGGCCAGAATATAAAAACAAGGCTACATAAAACAGGCCTAGGAGGGGAAAAGTAGGCCAAAAGCAACATGCTCCTCTCTCCTGTGTTTTTTTTAGGACCTCAGCTTCTTTTCCCAGTGAGGGGAGGAGGAGAGGGGAGCAGAGCCTAATGAACCTCTGCCCCGGTGCTAGGACACAGGCCCCTGCAGGGCACAGTCAAAGAAAACTTTTCTGAGACTGATTACCCAGAGGGTAACTAGGTGCACAGAGCACATGTGAACAGGCTCCTCGTTTCCAATTCAGGACTGTCAGATGGTGATTAATGACTAACAGCCAGGGAGCAGCCTTGATTGCCAAGTGCCGTATTGTTAATCCTGACATTTAATGAGGCCGGACACAACTCCACACCGTCATCTGCAAATAGCGCTTGAGGGACTTAATTGGTTAAGTATTAGAGAGAGAGAGAGAGAGAGAGAGAGAGAGAGAGAGAGAGAGAGAGAGAGAGAGAGAGAGAGAAATAGAGGTTTAGGGTGGAAGACAGGGGCGAGAAGTCCAAGTGTGAGTCTGCCCTGTGCCGCCCTCTGTTGCAGCATGGATGGCCTGGTCCTCACCTGTGTGGGTCAGCACTAGGGTCTGCAGGACCCAATCTGTCCACCTGTGCTAACAGCTCAGGCCCCGCAGAGAAGTCTCCCATAGGATGAAACCTCCCACCTCGGCCTGCCCACCCCACCTCTTGGGACCCCAGTGTGGGCCACTCCCCACACCCTCACACCGCCCCCTCTGAGGACAGCCAGGAGCTGGCACATTTGAGAAGTTAAAACACATGAAAGGAAGTTGAAAGAAGAAGTTGTCTTGAGGTGGCCAGGATCCAGATCTCCTGAGAAGCCACTTTTTCACTGGACTCAGATCAATGGTGCCTTGGCTGGCCTCACCAGGCAGTTCCTCTCTGCCAAGATAGAACTATGTCACCCCCATTCCGGAACTCAACACTTTCTTAGGAGGCAGACAGAATCCACCTCATTGTTCTGGAAATAGCCGTCCAGGCAGTGGTGACAGAGGGACTGCTGGGCAAGGGTTCTCCAGGCCAACCAAGCGAGGTGGCAAAGGGCCTGGCAGAGGAGAGGCTGGTTCTAGAAGGCAGAGGGATCCAGGACCCACCCACAGCCTTGCAGCAGGGCCTCACAGGGATGGGGAAGTGAGTGGCATGTGGGTAGCAGGCCATCTAGTGGGGAACCAAGAACAGACACACGAAGGCAGCCTAGACATTGAATGCGAGGGCCACAGTGCAGGCTGAAAACATGCAGAGGGGCAAGGGTCTGTGAAGGAGTCTGAAGACAGAAAGCGTTGGGATGGAAGCCCTGGGAAGGCTGTTATCCAGAAAGGGCCTGGGAGAAGTTAATCCCTACTCCTTACTCCCGTAAAGGCTTGAGCCTCAAAGTATAGGCCTAAAATCAGCCAAATGGACGTCATCTGGGACCCGGTTGACTGCAGACCCCAGATCCCATCCCGGACCTTTGATTCCAAATCTGTACTGTAACAAGAGCCCCTAAGAAATGGCATGCACATAAGGCGAGAGGTGCTGCTTTGCATCAGGGAAGTGCAATCAAAATCACATTGACATTCTATCTCCCCAGTTGGAAAGACTCTCATCAAGGATACAAAAAACAATAGGCCGGGGATTTACCTCAGTGGTTCTGCCACCTGCCTCACAAGTGCAAGGTCCCGAGTTCGATCCCAGTACCCAAAAAAAAAAAAAAAAAAAAACAGAACAATAAATGCTGTCAAGAATTGGACAGGGGCCTCCCCACTGTAGCAAATGTAAATTAGCACAGTCATCATGAAAATTAGGGTGGAGATTCCTCAGCAAACTAAAAATAGAGCCTCTACTTGATCCAACTATGTCATCCCTCATTATAGTCCCAGAAGAATTAAAGTCTGCATACTACAGGTCTACCTGCATACTCGAGTGTCTGGCAGCACAATTCACAATAGCCAAGATGTAGACTCAGCCTAGGTGTCCATCAACTGATGAATGAAGAAAGAAAAAGTGGTGTAGACATACAATAGAATATTACTCAGTCATCAAAAATGAATTCCCAGGCTGGGGATATAGCTCAGTGGCACTGAGCCTGCCTGGCAGGTGCAAGGTCCTGAGTTTGATCCTGGTTAAAAAAAAAAAAAAAAAAGGATGAAATGCCATTTACAGGTAAATGAATAGAACTGGAGATCATCATGTTATGTGAAAGAAGCCAGACTCAAAAAGTCAAATACTATGTTTTCTCTCATACAATGAATCTAGGGAAAACTTTGAAATAAAAAATAGAAAAGAAGCCAGGTGTGGTGTTGCATGTCTGTAATACCAGCACTCAAGAGGCTGAGGCAGGAGGATCACTGTGAGTTTGAGAGTACCCTGAGCTATATACAGAGTGAGTTCCAGGCCTGCCTGAAGTACAGAGCAAGAACCTATCTCAAAAGGACCTAAATAAATAAATTTTTAAAAGAGATGACATGAAAGTAGAAGGGAGACTATTAGAGAAAAAGAAAGGGATACAGGAGGGGAAAAAGGGAAAGAGGATAATGAGGAAGGAAAGTGATTGCAGCATATTCCATGTATGTACAGATATGCTAAATGACATCCATTCTTCTGCATAATTAA
The DNA here is from genome assembly GCF_053883595.1 of Heterocephalus glaber. Lineage (NCBI taxonomy): Eukaryota > Metazoa > Chordata > Mammalia > Rodentia > Bathyergidae > Heterocephalus > Heterocephalus glaber. The sequence goes on from NW_028258308.1 coordinate 39,698,078, forward strand.
CTAATACGCACTAATTACAGAATAGAAGAGGTGCTACCCTAAATCCCCTAACCAGGAGGCTACACAGAAAAGCCAGTCTGGTCCAGGGACCTGAGGTTTGGCAGTTGCCTGGCAGGTGCCCACTGTATCACCACCACATCAAGAAACGCCCCTGGGCATGCTGGCACACACCTGTAGGCTCAGCTATTTGAGAGGCTGAGGCAGGAGGATCACTTGAGCCTAGGAATTTAAGGGCAGCTTGGGTAACATTGCAAGACTGCGTCTCCAAAAAGGAAAAAGGAAAAGTCTGGCCCACAATGCTGGGCTTCGTGTGTTTTGGGCTTGTTTTGTGTTTTTTTGGATTGTAGCTCACAGGTATAGCACTTGCCTAGGATGTATGAGGTTCTGTATTCTGTCCCCAGTACCACAAAGAGAAAAGAAAAAGCAAGGCCCACTGGAGGGCCTCGGTCCCTGGCAAAGGGTCTAAGTCACAGGCAGGGCCAGACACCAGGGGTCTCCAGCTCAGATCTTTGCTTCAGTCCAGGGCTGAAACCCCATGCCGAGGAACTCAGTTATTACTGAGGCCTGGTGTACTAATGCCTGGGCTACCTATGCTCAGCCAGGTCCTCCCAGCTTCCCTGACTGCTCTGCTTTGGTGCCTATATCCCATATCTGTGCCTCAGAAAGTTGATGACTAGCCAGTGCTTATCCTTGTGACTCTGGGCATAGGGCTGTCCCTGCTGTGACCCCACCCACCAGGCCCTCTCCATGAACTGGCCCATCTTCCCTTCTCTGCCTACCCTCAGCCCTTGGGGACCACGTCCCATTAGGAGCTCTCCCCCTCACACCTGTTCTTTCTCCCCCTAGTGCATCCTATATCTACCTCTACTAAATCCCACTTGCCCCAGTCTCACCTAAGGCTCCTGTGACTCCCATCCTGTAACCCCACCCCCCTCTGAGAGTGTAGGAAAGAGAGTGGTCCGGAAGCAAGAGCTCCGAGTTCCGGTTCTAGCTGCTCTGCCTAGTGTTCTAGTGCTCTTCCTTGTAGAATGAAGAGATCATATAAAATAGCTGATCACTATGGTCCTCTCCAGCTGTGACACTTCACAATTTTATTGCAGAGTGACTGCAATGATTAAGTGAAATTAGATAAGGGATGTTATGGTAGATATTTTTAAAGAAACTCAAACATCTAGAAGTAAGGAGACTCCTTTCCTTGGATCACCCAGAAGTGTGTGTCTAGAAGCATCCTGCTGTTGTGGTGGTTCTATTTTCCTGGCCAGATTGAGAGCAGCATGTGGGCAAAGCTGAAGCTGTCTGCTTCTTTTGACTCCTCTCCCAGTGACTGGCACCCACAGAAGCCACCCAGGAATGTACTTACCCCATGACAGGCTGATTTCCCTCCTGGCTGCTCATTCAGTTAAATCCCCCAAAGAAGCTTACAGAAGAGTGGTCACCTTTGCTCTATAGGAAAGAAAGGTTAAAAAAAAAAACTTCTTTTAAATATTCAGGTATCACTTCTCACGAGGAAATAAGAATAATTTCCCCCTCAGAATTAGCTGGATTTGGAAATTCAAATGGAATTTTTAATACTGTCTTGCAAATGCGCCTGCCTTGCAAGCGCAAGGTCCTGAGTTCGATCCCCAGTACCCATAAAAAATAAATAAATAAATAAATATTGTCTCATTTAAAATGGTCATTTTGGAAGGGCATACAGTGGATGCTGAACTTTTTAAAAATTTATTACAGTAAAAGGCACATTGCCATTAATCCCCCTCAAAATACTTCTCACTTTGAGCACACTTAACCCGTCTTTCTTGCCACTTTCTAAAACAAACAGATCTGGACTTCCTCTTTCAAACATGTCTTTTTTTAAGAAACGAGAGATTCTGTAAAGGTGCAAATTTCCAATGATGAATATCATTATACTGTATACCTAAAATGTACTAATAAAATAAAATTTTTTTAAATGTCTTTTTTACAAGATGTGGTCAAAATATGATGAATGCTGCTGCTAAACACCATCCAAAGAATGGCTGCCCTATTTTTTTTTTTTTTTTTTTTTGGTACCAGGGATCGAACTTGGGACCTTGCGCTTTCGAGGCAGGCGGCAGAACTATTGAGCTAAATCCCCAGCCTATCCAAAGAAAAGGCAAGCTCATAAAAACATTACATTGTGTCCTCATCCACCTTATTCACCGGATCTGGCACCATGTGACTTCTGCTCTTCTGCAAAGTCAAAATGACCATAAAAGATAAATGTCTTAAATCAATTCAAGACATCAAAGCAGCCAAGACAGGACAACTAAAGACAGTCATGAAAGGAAACTTCCAAAAGTGCTTCAGAAAATGGCAAGAACAATGGGATAAGTTATTCCAAGTGAGAGAGAATATTTTGAGGGAGATTAATGGCAACATGCCTTTGACTGCAATAATTTTTTAAAAATTTAAACATTCATCATATTTGTCAGTCACATCCTCTATGCTTATTCTACCATGATGCCTTGCTCAAAACCCTTTGGAAATTTTTGAAAACCATCTTTAAAAGCCAATCACATGCTCTATTGACAATGACAAACTTTTTTTTCCAGTCCTGGGTATGGAACCCAAAGCAGCACACATGCTAGGCAAGTGCTCTGCCACTGTGCTGCACCCCCATGCCAAGATGTCAAATCTGTGTGTGTCTGTTGATGGGAACAGGGGGATATTTTGAAACTCACCCTGGGGGATAAGCTGAATTATCACTCTTATCCAATTAGTTTAAAAATGGGCCAGGGATTTAGCTCAGTGGTACCATGCCTGCCTGGTAAGTGCAAGGTCCTAAATTTGATTCCTGGTACCAAAAAAAAAAAAATCAATTAGTTCAAAAATCTAAATAATGTCTGTTATGGCTTGTGTCTAGATGTCCCCCCAAAGCCTCATGCAGTCACAGATGGGGCTTTTTCAGGTTGAATCTAGAGTGTGTGATTGATTCGTGGTGCAAAGCTAGGATTAAGGGTGGGTGATTACTAAATTAGTCCACTGATTAGTTTGGCACTTCCCTAATCCGAGTAGCCTGGATACAATATAAAAGGGGCAGAGAGAAGGTGCTAAGGTCCTTTGCTTGCTCTGTTACCTTCTGTCCATCATGAACTGTTTCTTTTCTGTGATGCTACCCTGCCTTGGAGCCAGCCAACTATGGACTGAAACCTCTACAAACTGTGAGCCAAATAAACCTTTCTCCCCTTAATGCTGGGCATTGGGCATTTTGTCTCTGCAATGAGAAAAGTAACTAAGACAGAGTGTACCTTCTAATTAATCTTTTAATGAGCATGTAGCTGGGCACAGTGGCACATGCCTGTAATCCCAGCACTCAGGAGGCTGAGGCAGGAAGATTGACACAAGTTTGTGGCCAGCCTGAGCTACATAATGAGTTCACAAACAGCCTGAACTACATGGCCAGACTCTGTCTCAAAAAAAAAAAAAGAAAGAAGAAAAAGAATGAGCAGTCTTTAAATCTGAGCACTCTGAAGCTTTTTCATGTAGTTGCCTAAGTTGGGTTGTGTCTATAAAAATCAGTCTCCTGAGAGAGCTCCTTGCTTTAACTTTGCTCTTACTCTGCCTCTCAACCCCAATAACCTCAACACAACAACCTGAGAGATCATTTAGCATCCTATGGCACGGCATGGCAGGCAGGAAATATCGAGGAATCAAGGGAGGAGGAGGGATATATATAATACACCTTTCCATGCCGCTGTGACCACCTCTTCCCACCAGGCTTCACTTCCCAACATCACACCCAGCCATAAACCCATCAATGGACTAATCCAGTATCACAGCCCCATGATCCAGTTACCTCCCAAAAGCCCCACATATGAGCGCATGAGGCATTGGGGAACATCTAGATAGAAGCTACAATGCTTGGTTCCAGCCACATGGCAGCCCCACTGTTCCTCACACACACCCTGTGTGCTCAGGTTTAAGGGCTTTGCTAGTGGCCCCCTGTCTGCAAACCTCTCTTCCAGATTATCCACCTGTCCAGTTCCTTCAAGTCTTTAGTCCTCACCTTGTCAATGAGACCTAGTCTAACCTTCCACTTAATACCTCTGTTAATAACCCTTTCTACTTAATGTATTCCAGTTATTAACTCTGTGCACACACAGACACACACGCACACCCTAACTTATACACACAATCCTTATCCCCACTACCTTGCTTATCTTTTTCTTTTCTCCATGGCACTTATCACCTTCCACCATACTATATAACTTATCTATATATTATTCATTGCATTTACTGTTATCTGTATTTACCTATGAGAATCTAAGTTCCAAAAGGCCAGTATCTTTGTCTACTTAGTTGAATCCCAAAAGCCTAGAAGTGGCACATAGCTGGCACTCACTACATATATGCTAGCTTAAATTGGATTGGACTGAATTAATTAATTTGCATTGCCCTGCACTAAGTGACAGGTCCCAATTTGCACCATATATTCCCCATCTTCTAGTTGTTTACAATGCGGATGGAAAGACCTAGAAACAAACCTGTAAGTATCTGAATGGGACACAACACTTGACTCCATGGAACTCACAATAATGCTGTAGGACCCTGGGAGGGATTTGTGCAAGATGAAGGAGGAGAAAGGACTAGGGCTGAGACTTCTTTTTTGTTGTTGTTGTTCTTGTTGTTTTTGTTGTTGTTGTTGTTGTTGGACTGGAGATTGAACCCAGGGCCTTCACACTGGGCTACAACCCCAGCACCCCTACCCCTTTTTGAAAGATCTCCTTAATTTGCTGAGTTGTCCAGACTGGGCTCAAACTTGTAATCTTCCTGCCTCAGTCTCCCAGGGAGCTGGGATTATGGGTGTGCACCTCCATGCCTGGCTTTGAGCCTTCTATCTAATCCATCATGTCTTCTCCTTGTCCCAGCACCACCTCTGCCATTCCATTCTCTACTCACTTGCTCATGCTGCTCGTCTGCCTGTAATCCTCTACCCTACCCCCTCTACCCTATCCACCCATCGATGCTCAGCCCAATCCCATTCTTCCACACAACTTTCCTGGATTTCTCACTGATTTCTCTCCCCTCTTAGCTCCTGTATTTTGTATCAGATGATGTAGTCTTTAGATAAAAAACACTATGCAAGTCATATCCCCAGCTAAAAATCACATCTTTTTCTTCTCACATTTTAATGGAGCCAAGCACTTTGCACATAATGGCACTTGATACAGGTGGCACCAACTGTTTGGTTACTAGGCAGAGAGCAAAGAGAGGGCATTCCAGGTAAGGTAGGACACCAGAGTGTGACTTGACATAAGATGTTTAAAAATATGACACATGGGCTGGGGGTGCAGCTCAGTGACAAAGCACTTGCCTACCATGCACTGGGTTCAGCACAATAAGTTAAAAATATGTCCACGTGGTGGCCCCATCCCAGGCCAACTTTATCAGAATATTAAGAAATGTGTCCCAAGCATCACTGTATCTTAAAAGTTCTCCAAGTGATTATAATTTGTAGCTAGAGTCAAGAGGCTAGAGAGAAGGGGTGTACACAAAATTTTGTGTATGAAAATAGACCTAAATAACATAGGTGAGCCTATCCTTCTTTTCTATTTTTCCCCTATTAGTTTGTCATGGGAATTTGTCTTTGTCACAGTAGTCTGGCAGAATTGAGTTTGGACAGATGCTTCTGTCCTCTGCCTAATGCTATAATGAGTAGCAAGAGGTCAGAGAAGCCATGGAGAGAGCAGACAGTTCCAACCGAGGTGGCCAAGGTCAGGGTTAATCAGAACCGCAGGATCCAAAAAAGTCTGGGGAAAGTAGAGGACTCTTTGAGACCACTTGGATACTTGTTTTGCAATTTCTTCCCTCCGCTGGCTGTTAGTATTCCATATACTCGTAGTCTGCCTATTAGTAGAGCCAAAAGTTGTGTTAATTGTATCCAGGCTACTGTTTCAGAAATTCCTGGCTAATTCCTCACACCCTCTCCTCCCTTCACATCCTATGAAACTGAGAGGAACTTGCATCTCCAATCTCTAAACAGTTACCTGGCACAAGGGCCTTGAGGAGCCTGCAAGGACCTTGAAGAACTATGTGTCCTCCTAGGATGGTCCTGTGTGTCCTCCCCTAGGACTGTCTTGTGTGTCCTCCCCCAGGACGGTCTGCAGATGCCCTTTAGCCCACCCCCTCTCCCAGAGAAACAGCCTAAGTGGCCACACTGTGCTTCCTGTGAGTTGATTTCAGGGGCACCTGTGCAGACCTGGCCACCCTGCCGTCCACCCTACTACTCACCACACCTGGCACACATCATATATGGCCACAGTAGGCATGAGGCTGAGTACAAGCCCTTCTGGGGAAAGAAACAGGACCTTTGTTCAGGGTGAAAGATGGAGATGGAAACATTTCCCAGAGCAAGGTCTGCTTATTTGGGAGTGGGCGTGGGGGATGGAGGGGAAGGAATATAAAGGGAAACATGTTGGCACCTATTGAGTGGCTGCAGGAAGGAGAAAAGGGCGTGCCAGGGAACCAGGGGGAAGGTGTGGAAAGGTGAGCTGGAGCACTGACAAAAAACTTCCCCAATCCCACAGGCTCGCCAAGGCCAAGGCCTGGCCCTGGGGCCTAGAGGGTCACCAAGGCCCCTTCTGGAGGTTACCTCCTTCCAAGCTGTGCATGGAATCCTTCCCTGCCTGCCAGGCTCTGGCCATCCCGAGGCCTCACCACACTGAAAGCGGCCCCTGAAAAGCCCAGGGAGAAGGAACCAGCAGCGGACCACATCTGTACCAAGAGGTTAGTCTAAACTCCAATGGTCTGGCTGGCCGGGGAGGAGGGGAAGGGGAGATGGGGGTGAGGTTTTTCCACTTCCATTCGAAACTGTCAGGCGGGTGATTAATGACCAACAGGTTTGGAATCGCCTTTATTGCCAGATCAGTATTGTTGCCCGTGACAACTAATGAGGTTGGACAGGCTTCTCCACACTGAGCTTTATGGGGCCCACTCCCTCCCCGGCGGAGCTCATGAGCCTGCCAGCTTTTGTGCGAAGGAATGTTCAAGCCCCCCCCCATTCCTCCTGCACCACCTCCCCCAGCCCCCTGAAGCACCATCTCCCTCAGAACCTTGCCATCCCCCAAGTAGCCCCAGCCTGCTCAGAGATACCCGTCTGTGACACCCTGAAAGGCTCCCTTCCCACCCCACCCCTCTGGAGTAAAAGCAAAAGCTGTAGGACTGGAAGGAAGGGGTAGGATTGGAAGCAAACATCACAACCCTTGGATTTAAGACCATGGAGGAAGCTCCTGAATGCTTGCTCTGAACAGTCCAGCCAGCAGCCCTAGCGAGCCTTTCCATGGGCAGCTGTTGCATTCACATATTCTCCAGGATCACCCTCTCAGTGTGCAAATGTAGGAAGAGGAGAGGACGGCAGACTGAGGGATTCAGGAAGGGAGATTTAGTACCAGTCCCAGATTTAGTACAGTCCCAGGTTGTTGAGCCTGGATGTCGGCTCAGTGGTAGAGCACCTGCCTAGCATGCATGAGGCCCTGGGTTCCATGACCAGCACTACTTAAAAAGAAGAGGAAAAGGAAAAAGAAGAAGAGGAAGAGCAGAAGGAGAAAGAGAAAGAAGAAAAAGAAATACAACAAAGAGGAAGAGGAGGAGGATAATGATTTCTAACCAACCACCTTAAACATAGATACACAAAGCCAGATTTCAGCGCAGAAGTCAACCTGGTCCTAGGTCTAAGGGTAAGGAAACACTGGCTTTGTTTTCCACTCTTTTGTGAATAATATTTACTTTTGTGCTAGTTCACATCTTGATATGGTTAAGCACGTGTTTGCCTGTGGTTTAATATTTGAAAGAGTTGCAGCAATGTAATAAGCAAACAGCTTAAAAGGCCCAGAAAGACCCCCTCAGCTTAAAAAAATCTATTACTTTTCAATGTGATATAAATATATTTTGCTTCTGCTCAGAGCAATTTCCTAGTTTACTCTTATTAAGCCAGGAGATGGCCTAGCAGAGTTCTTGATTTATGAAACACATACTAGATTCATTAAAACCTTAAAAGATTTAATACATTTTATCAGGACATTAAATCTGTGCAGGCTTTTTAAATCAAATACCTGCCATATTTCATCTCCCACACCCTGCATACTTACTTAAGAACACTAAAATGTGGACTGACAAACATTATGGGTGTTTCAGGCCTGATTTCTAAGAGCATTAAAGTCCTCCCCTCTAGGATTTACAGCCCAGCCTCTCCCTAGGTTTGATCTTCCAAGGAATAAGTGATTCTTCTCCTCAGAATTCAGTTCAATAGAATGAATAGCTATTTATGCATGAACCAAACACGCAAAGGTCCCATCTCTCCCATCCCACAGCCAGTGCTTTCTACTCTCATGGGTTCTGTAGGACACCACTCCCTCCCCACCTTCCATCTTTCTCCAGAATTCTTCCTGGGCTCTCTACTAGAGTTTGAATCTGGGAGTACCTTCCAAAGGCTGATGTGTCAAAGTCTTGTTGGCAATGTGGGACTATCGGGAGGCGGTGGGACTTTAAGGGGTGGGGCCTGGTGGGAGGACATTAGGTCATTGGGGCCATGGCCTTGAAAGGGATACTGCGACCCTGGCCCCTTTCTCTTCTCTTTCTCTGCCCACCACTTCCTGGCCACCATGAGGTGAACAGCTTCCTACACTACACATGCCCTCAATAATGCACTGTGCTGTCATAGGCCCAAAACAATGTGATAACTGCCCATGGACTGAACCTCTGAAAACCATGAGCCAAAATGAACCTGTCCTCCTTTAAGCTGTCACAGCAAGGGAAAGCTAACACACTCTGCTTCCGTGCACATGCGCACGCATGTGCACGCACGTGCACACACACACACACACACACACACACACACATACATCTCTCTCATTTTTACCTCCCCTACACTCTTAGCCCATGCAGAGCCACATGGGCACATCTGTCATGTACCTGGGCACGTTTGTCTTTCTGTTCTTAATTGCCCCTTTTTAAATCTATACAATAGTAGTTCTCAGCTGGGGACACTTTTATCACAACACACACACACAGGGAACATTTGGCAATCTGGAGACATTTATTTGTCACAACTGGGTAAAGAGGGTTGCTATTGGCATCTAAGGACAGAAGCAGAGATGTTGCTAAGTGTCCTACAAAGACATAGGACAGCTCTCCTATCCTCAAACTGTGGCAGGGAAGGAGGCCTAAAGGGGAGGAAGGAAAGAATGAAGAAAACAGGAGGAGAGAGGGGAGGGGAGAGGAGAGAAAGGGATTTACCAACCATAAAACACCAGTAGTGTGGAGTATGAGAAAGCCTGCCACAAAACCTTAACTGGTATCTGAGGACTCTTGCTCTTTTTAATATGCTTTTATCACATGTAACTCAATCTGCAGGTTCTTTTCCTACTTAGTATCATTTGCTCTCTGAGAATCCAGGAAATTTGATTCGGTGACCAGTGACTGGAGAAGGGGAGCTGATGTTGTAGAGCAGTGGTGGTGAACCTATGGCGGGCGTTGAAAGCTCTAAAGGTTTGCCGTCACTGTTCCTGAGGCAACTTCTCCCTGCACAGGATTATGAGGGAGTGTGGCCTGCAAGCTGGCATCAGAGCTTTTCACCGAGGAGGAGGAGATTTCCTGTGACCAAGGTGCCACTTCTTTTCTTCTCTAACTTGAGCAGAGTCAGGCCTATCATAGTGCCATGGATATGTTTTTGTTGTTTTGTTCTGTCTTATTCTGTTCTGTCTGTGGCACTGGGGACTGAACCCAGGACCTTCTTTTGGTTTTGTTTGTTTTGGTACCAGCGATCAAACTTGGGTCCTTGCGCTTGTGCAGCAGGTGGCAAAACCACTGAGCTAAATCCCCAGCCGGACCCGGGACCTTCTCACGGAGCTACAACCCCAGCACACCACCACCACCCCATCATTTTTTTGAGTCAGGGTTTCCCTAAGTCACTAAGTTGCCCGGTCTGAGCTCGAACTTAGGATCCCCCTGCCTCAGCCTCCCAGACTGATGGGGTGAGAAGAGGCATGTGCTACCACACCTGACTCATAGGTGTATCCTGATCATTATCATGGTATTATAAGGAGCCCTCGGTTTCCTGGAGTGTTGGCCTGGCCTCTGAGCCCGGTGGGGCCTGACTGAGGGTCCCCTGGCAGCTAGGAGTGTGATGACCCAGTGGCCAGCAGCCTGTGGCTATCAGCATCTAGGCTCTAACTTTTGCAAGCAAACAACACCACAGCACAACAGGTGATCAGTAAGGTCAGGGTTCAGTCTGGTGACACGTATTTGTGACTTATTACTAGTAAGTCTTTCAGTGTTCATTGAATTGAACTAAATTTCTGTCCTGATACGTGGATATTTTCCAAAATTACAAATTCAGGGGGAAAATAATACCGAGTACAATCAGGTGAGTGCCCCTGAGTTGGAGGAAGTGCTGTAACTCCTTAACCTGCAAGTTTTCACCTGTTCAGACTTAAAGTGGTCCTCGCAGATCATTAGAGGGATCAAAAGAGTTCATGAACTGAAGGCACAGTTTACATTTTCAAATGTCATGTGATGTTTGTTATTTTATTCAATCAGCACTTATTGAGTGCCTCACATGCTACCCTAGGGAATGATGTTACCTTCAGGGCTAAAGAGTACAGAAATGAGAAGGACAGAGCCTCTCCCTTCAGTGAGTGCTGTGTGCACAGGACACTGTGGAATCAGACAAGAAACATTTGGAAGGGTCTTGAAAGATGAGTAAGAGTGGGTGCAGCAAAACATACATAAACAGAGTGATATAAAAGCTGGAGGCAGAGGCAGGGGATCATATCATTAAAGATCTTACACCACCAGCTAAAAGAGTTGAGCTTTTCTAAGGGGATCCTATTATTGCATTTTTAATCAGAAGAGGTGTAAGTCAAAGATCCCATGAGGAGGCTGAGGAGGTGCCCACAGCAGAGCACACGCCTGGCCTGTGCATGTGCAGGGCCCTGGGCTCTGTCCCCAGCATGTGGGGTGCAAGGCGTACAGTGCGTGTGATGGCCGGGAGTGAGGGAAGGGACAAGGCACAGGTAAAGAAAGACATCCCTCACCGCTGGACAGTAGACTGGTACAATAATCCAACTGATAAAGCCCTGAGCTGTGTCGAGCAAAAGGGACCGGATCAAGGAATGATTAGAACTTCATGATGGGACTTAATGGGCTGGGGTATACCTCAGTGGCAGAGCATTTGCTGGTTGAATGCATGGTGATGCCTTTAACAGAAGGAGCACATTTGGGGGAACCCTGAGTGCAGTTTGGGCATGACTCACCTGTCCCCACCCAACATACAAATAGATAGTATTCTGGTCTGCAGCTCGTGGGTACCAATACGAATTTGGGAGGGTCACTAGCAACCACATAATTAGAATATCAAGGGCTGGGGTGTACAGGCTTGCCTGGCATGCACAAGGCCTTGGGTTCCATCCCCAGCACCACAAAATACTAACATTAATATTGAGAATACAAAAGACCATCCAGAAAGAAAAGGTAGAAAAAGAAAAGCAGCAGATGAAGGGTGTGGTTCGAGGAGTAGTTAGGGATGAAAATTGAAAAGAGGCATTTGGACAAGGAGAAAATGGGAGGGATGGGGAATTGGGGAGAAAAGAGGGTGGTTTGGCCATTGGGTCACTCAACAGCACCACGCCCTCCAGAGAAAGCCACTGGAAACCAGGGGCTGGGAAGGAGGATGTGAAGACAGCTACTATAGGCTACCTTTCCTCAGGAAATTTTGCTTAAGAGGAAAGAGACAAACCAGGTGAGGACTAGAGCCTTCTAGCCACAGGATGGGGGGGCCCCTAAGGCCCAAGTCCAGGAGAAAGGGGAGCTAAATGAAGGCTCCAGGTCCCTGAAGAGAGAGAAGGGATGGGACTAAGAGTGCAGGTGGAGAAAGACTGGCCTAGGACAACTCGTCCTCTGAGGCTGCCTCTCAAGCTCAAAGCTTAGGTTATTCATGTCAGTTCCCTGACATCCACAGGTCGGGAACTGGAGCCCCAGAATCCTATGGTAATGGTTTCTAGAGGTGGGGCCTCTGGGAAGTAACAAGGAGTAGGTAAGGTCAGGATGATGGGCTCCTACTCTGGCATCTGTGGCTTCGTAAGAGGAACAGGCCCTGAGACAGTACCCTGGCTCTGTCTCACCACGTGATACCCTGCACCATGTCAGCAGGCACAGAGAAGGTCCTCGCCGGGTGCCAGCACCATGCTGCTGGGGCTCCAGCTTCCACAACTGTAAGACACATAAACCTCTATGCTTTATAAATGTCCCAGTTTCTGGTATTCTCTTACATCAATGGAAAACAGCCTGAGATTCTAAGAAGTGTCTAATACATTTCTTTATCTATGGCAAAAAAAGTTCATCAGTGATATAGAAAGATGTATAGAGCAACATATGCAGATATGATTCCATATAGCCTTTCTTCAGAAATACCTAATGTTATGATAGATTCAGAGTTGGAGGATTAGAGATGTCAAACAAAAGGCCACCTCAGTTGGGTGAGCCAGCCCAAAACAACCTGAAAACTGCAGGCCTGTTGGCACAGAATCTCAGGCTACCTGGCTGTTCTTCCTCATACTTCCAAAAGGCACTCTGGACTTTGGCCAAGTCCCTTTGCTAGATACTTCCTCTTTGTGACCTAAGCCTCTCTGTGAATATAAGTGGGTTGGATTACTAACATACACAATAACTGATTCACCCTAAAGGAACAGATAAATTGTACAACTGTGTGGTGGAGTACTACACAGCAATGAAGAAGAATGAGCTACTCTAAGACTGAACAGCATGAATAGATCTTAAAATAATTATTCTAGTCAAGCATGGCAGTGTAGGCCTATAATCCCAGCTACTTGGGAGGCTAAAGCAGGAGCATTACAAGTTCAAGGGCAGCCCAAGCAACTTAGCAAGACCCAGTCACAAAATAGAGAATATTTTTAAAAGGCTGGAGAGGTAACTCAGTGGTGCCACACCCATGGGTTGAATCTCAAGTACTGTAAAAAACATGCTGTTGTTGTTGTTGATAAAAGAAAGCCATAATCCCCACAACATTGATTACATTCATATAAAAGTCTACAAAATGCAAACTAATTTAGAATGACAAGAGCAGACCAGTGGTTTGGGGAGAATCTGGATGTCCCAAAGAAGGGTGGAAGGGAGAGACTACAAAGAAGAATGAGGAACTGGGGCATGATGGGTATGTTCTTATCTTGCTTGTGATGATAATTTCATAGAGGTAACATACCCGAACTTCAACAATATATTTTAGACTGGCTTACTGCATGTCAATTTGCCTCAATGAAACTATAAAAACATATAATCACAAAATGATCTTTTTTATAGGCACAGCTTTAGTATGAACTTGACTTCACACACAAAGTTAGAATGACCATTTCAATTATATTTCATGCATTTAAAATTTTTAAGTATCACATTTAGATGCACACTACCTGAAATCCCAGGTGTGTAAATAGGTAACAGATTGCTGCTCATCTTAGATCACACTGAACAAGAGCATTTTTGAAACAAAGCCACAGACAGTTGTGTACTAATTGGCTCCTGTGTCTTAGGGAGGAGAGGAAGTCGTAATACAGACATTATTGACCCAGTAATTCCCCGTAGTCGGTCCTTGCTGTAACAGACAAAACTGGGCTTACATATGTTACTTGGTTTGGGAGCCCATGGCTGGTGTTCTTCTTTTGTCTTTTGGGAGTTATTATTTGGGACATTGACAATATACCCACTTATTCCAAATGGCACCACAGGCAAGAATGTAAACCTCTTTGCAAAGCAAACCAGCTGGAATGTATGGGCAACACCCAATGGTGGTCTGTAAGTGATCTCAGATAATAGGAAAACATCATTCTTTTGCAACACAATTTATTGACACCATAAGAAGTGACAGGAAGGGCCTTGAATTTAGCTCAGTGGTACCACCACCTGCCTCACAAGCACAAGGTCCTGAGTTTGATCCCCGGTACAAAAAATAAAGAATTGACAGGATAAGGAAACTTGAGTGATAGCACCCTTGTTACGGGACAATTGGCTCCCAAGTGTATACCTCTAATTCTAACTTCTGTGCCATTATCAAAGGGCCATCTTTTCATTCTGGCTAACAACCAATCCTCAGTACACATTGAAGTCACTGCTGGTTCAAGCCCACGAGAATTCCAAAACAACAGAGACAGGAGGGAGGACCCCACCCCCACCCCAAGACACAAGGAGCCACAGGGAACACCCAATGGCACAAAATAAATGATCTTTAGATGACTTCTAACTCATTTTTTTCTTGATGCCTCTTCAATCCCTTTACCCACCTACCTTGAAAAACTGTGATTTCCCCCTCCAAATATCTGTCTGTCCTTGGAAGGCACCAATCATGAGTCTTCCAACTGAAAACAACAACAACAAACAAACAAAAAGTTCCAAAGAAGCTCTAAGCAATTAAGCTCTGTGGCATTGGGGACGGAAGCCAGCCTTGCACAGCCACTGAGCGACAGCATCAGCCCCAAGCACACAGTGCACACTTTCCCCAAGCTCACCCACCCGTAGCTTGATTCTAGAATCAAACATCCTAGAAAATAATATTGGCCCGGGGATGTAGCTCAGTGGCACCGCACCTGCCTGGTAAGCTCAAGGTCCTGAGTTCGATCCCTAGTACTGGGGAAAAAAGAATATCTGATCTCTGTTTTCGAGCCCAAAGTAGAAAAAGAAAAATCTAAATCAAAATAATTTTCAGCAACTTCTACTCTTGTGATGTAAAAGAATCAAAGCCAAAGATTCTAAAAGTTACCTTGTTCCTGATTATTAATTTTTGAAAAGGGCTCTAGTTGTTAAAGAAGCGGTCTCAGAATTCTCTCTTGGGAGTGGAACTCTCACTAGTAATTAGGTTGATAGGATGACAAAACAAACAACAAATCCAGAGCTAGGGGAAGGTCAATTTCTAGTGAGAATATTTTTTATCCCTTGTACTGTGGATCCCAAAGGTCACCCAGAGGCTCAACCATTGATGGTTTGGTCTCTAGCTCATGGTGCTATTGGAAGGTGGTGGTACCTTTAAAGGGTGGGGTCTTGCAGGAAGAAGTTAGGTCATCTGGGGCCATCTTGGCCTGGCCACTATGAAACCAGCAGGTTTCCTGCACTACACTCTCCCTCCATGATGAACTGTGCTGCCACAGGCCCAAAACCACAAGGTCAAGTGGCCATGGACTGAAACTCTGAAACCATGAGGCAAAATAAATGTTTCCTCCTTTAAGTTCATTACCTCGGTTATTTTGTAACAGTGATGCAGAGTGGACTAACTCACCACTCAAACCTACCACTGCTAAGCTTCCAATCTAAAGTTTTACAAATTCTGATCACTGATATATATTCCTGAAAGCCTACAAGGAAATTTGGTGTGTGTGCCTGTATGGGGGGGGGGGGGGGGCATAAACTGAATCATTTTCCTATTCATAGATTGTAAAAAAGAAACAGACTAGGTACAAATTCCCTATGATAAGTGTTATCATATGTGTGTCTAAAATGAACCAATAAATGTTTTGCTATAAAAAAAAGAAATAGACTTGGGATTCTGCTTTTGTGACTCACTACCTTTGTGATCTCAAGCAATCTTGTAACTTCCCTGGGCTTCAACTTTCCCCTCTAAATATGGAGTTGAACTCAAAGTCCTACATGAAGATTATATCAGATGAGAAAGTGCAAGGTATCGGGCCCTAGCATAGAAAGCACTCAATAACACTTTATAAAATCTGTATAGTAAATATCTATTGACCTATAATTTCTGGGTCCCTTATTTCTTCTTCTACTAAGACTTCATTTGATTATTGCTCAATACCACATAACTTTAAGCTTATCCTTCCTCATCCCCTGACATGTTAATACTCTGAACCCACAAATATGCAAGAATACATTAAGGGAATTTGCTATTTGAAACAGCAACATTTGCCAAACACTTAAAATGTGTCAAACATAGCCCATAGCTGGGCATACTAGCTCATGCCAGTAATTCCAGTACTTGGGAGGCTGAGGCAAGAGGATCATGAGTTTGAGTCCAGCCTGGACTACATGGTGAGACCCTGTCTCAAAAAAAAAAGAGTCAAATACTGTGTGTGCTTTTCTCTGTTACTTAACCCCCACAATAGTTCTGTAAGATTCATACTATTATTACCTCCATTTTACAGATAAAGAAACTGAAGCATAGGTAAGGTAAATCATTTTCCTGACATGACACAGCTAATGAAAAGCAGGGGCCATGATTAAAACCCAGGCAATCTGACCAGGGCCTATCTGAGCTTAACCACTAGCCCATACTGAAAGTTTCTGAAACATGAATTCATAAACACTTTTGTTAAAAGGATCATCACAATAGTTTCTCTAGTGTGAGAAACTGATAGTGTAAACAAGGGTTAAAATGATTACAATGAATAATTGATAATTTGAAATAGGAAAAAAGGTCCAAAGACAAAGGGGTGAAGGGAGGAGAATGGGGAAAGGAAAAGAGGGAAAGGAAAAACTATGAGAAAAGAAAAAAAATGGAAATAAAATCTATGTAAATAGGGAAGGGTAGAGGGGGTGAAGGGCACACAGGTAAAGGGAAAAAACAAGAACCAAGATATATCATGAACAGGTACAAACACCCAATGATAATTGTAAATGAATTGTATACCTAAAATCTACCAATAAAAGAATTAAAAAAAAAAAAAAGAACCATCACAGACTTATCTGCTTCACAACTTTGGATATTGAGTCATAAATATCACAGGTCTCTTAAGAAAGGGGTTTTCAAGGGCTAGGGATTCAGCTCAGTGGTTCCGCCTCAAAAGTGCAAGGACCCGAGTTCAATACCCCGTTCCAAAAAAAAAGAACTGTTGGATTATCATCTACTGAATCTACCTCTTGCCCTGAGGCTGTCACGCAACGTTCATGCTATTCATTCCAAAGTTTAATTGCAGATTGAACCCAGGGCCTTCACACTGAGCTACATCCCCAGCCTTTTTCGGGTTTTATTTCATGACAGGGTCTCACCAAATTACTAAACTGCCCAGGCTAAGCTGGAATTTGTGTCTTTATGACTTTTTTTTTTTTTTTGAGACAGGGTCTCACTATGTAGTTCAGGCTGGCCTTGAGCTATGTAGCCCAGGCTGGCCTCAAACTCATGGCAATCCTCCTGCCTCAGGCTTCCAAGTGCTGCGACTACAGGTATGTGCCACCACACCTGGCTAAACTGGAATTTGTGATCCTACTGCCTCAGCCTCCCAGCGTGCTGGGATTACTGGAAGGAAATTCTTCAATCACAGGTAATTTAAATACTTCCTTTTTTTCTCGCTCATTGCTCAACTATTAAATAGTATTTATTAAGCACACGCAGAACCTGAGGTCAGAAGGTTCTCAGGTCCTGATAGAATCCATCAATCAAGTGCCGGCCACTTGGGTCTGTGTATGTTGGGCACAGCGTGGAGAAAGGAGAGGCCTTCAGGTATGGCAGTGGGCACTCACAGCCCACTTACTGGCTTAACCAAACAATGCTGGAACATCAGACATACTCCCACCCACAGCAAAACAGCAAGAGGGAATGGGCCAATCAATTCTAAGAAGCCATGCCCAGAAAACCTAAACTTCCCTTACCCTGAGTCCTAAACTCACCTAACACTGCCGCCTTTTTTTTTTCAACTAAAAGTTTTTCATTTCCCGAAAGCGTATGCAGGTGTTTATTTTTCTTTCGCAGTGCTGGGGATTGGACCCGGAGCCCAGCACATGCTAGGTAAGTG
Organism: Heterocephalus glaber; assembly: GCF_053883595.1. Taxonomy (NCBI): domain Eukaryota; kingdom Metazoa; phylum Chordata; class Mammalia; order Rodentia; family Bathyergidae; genus Heterocephalus; species Heterocephalus glaber. The sequence continues at coordinate 39,715,837 of NW_028258308.1, forward strand.
TTGTACCACTGACACCACCCCGAAAGCTCTCACTAATGGGGCCCTCGGTCTCCAAGGCGCACAGCCTGGCTTCTGGTCCTGGCCCACGGTGCCTGCAGCCTGTGTCCTCGAAAACCAGGCAGTGCTGAAGGGCAGACCTGTTCCCCGACAGCTGCAGGGCGCACAGGCCAAGGAAGCACGACAGAATCTTGCCTTGCACCTCAACGCACTTCTAGGATTCCGTTTTTAAACGGGGATCATAATTCCTTCTTAACTGCTTTATGCTGCTGTGGCTACCTCAAGGGCCAACGCTCCCAGAAAAACATAAAGGGCGATTCAAAGTCAGGGCTGTCGGCTAACGGCGTCACATGCTAATCTGCACCGCTCAAATATGGCCAGTTCTGCCGAGGCGCAGGGCCCTGGCACGCGCTCGCACATCCTCTGGGAAAAAGGCCAGGCTTGGCCTGAGGTGGAGGGGAAAGCCAGAGCAATCTCCCAAATCAAAACCTCGGGGAGTGACAACTAGGGCCACGAGTCCTGCCACTGACTGTTCCCCAGCCCGGGTCGGCGTCCCGGCCCAGAAATCCTGACCGGTCACGTGCGCCCTCTCGCGGCCGTCGGTAGACACTGACCACTCGGACTGCGAGGGGCGGAGCTGATGCAGAGGCCAAGGTAAGGGGGTGTAGCCTTCTCGCGTGAATTGATGGCGTCACCGGAGCGACGGGCCCGGAAGGAAGTAGTGTACTAAGTAGTGTGTGGTGGTTTCTGTGGTTGCAAGCGGGTTCGGACGAGTACGGAACGCCTGAAGGGACAACCTGGTACGCGGCCCCCGCACCTTAGTGCGCGCTCCAGGCCTCGCTGCAGCTCCAAACCCGAGTTGAGTCGCGGGGCTCCGGGGTACCGGCCCCAGCAGCTTCTCTCCGTCCGCCGGGCCGCTTCGGGACCTGAAGAAGCTTTTTCCGCCCGTCCCCTCCGCGCGAGCCCCCAGGCAGGCCCGAGTGAGGCTGGCGGGGTGCGAGGGAAGGGGCGCGAGGTGGGCGGGGGCGGCCCAGAGGGTCCCAAGCGGAAGGACGGGGCTGTGCCCCTGGAGCAGACCTCTGCGCCCAGCCCGGCAGAGCCGCGCTCATGGCCCGGGCGCACGCGGCCCAACTTTGCTGTCAGTCGCCAGAGTTTTTCCAGATCTTCCAGTGGCCAGGAAGTGAGTTTCTACCTAGATGCCAGCTCTTCGCATCCTGGTACCTGAAAGCAGTTAGACTCAGGATCCCGCAGCGTCCCGGCCTGGGGCACTCACTCCCTGTTTCCCCTTTTTCCTTCACGAAAAGGAGCTGGGAGTGTGGATTCTGTCTTCCGTAGAACCCTGTCCCCTCTAGGTCCAAAGGAATAGCTGAGAAGTTGGATGAAAGGCCAGAGAATCAAACCCGGCTTGGCTGCTTGCTGTCTCTGTCTCTCTAGCGTCTGAATGGAGGAAACGGTGGTTTCTTTTGAAATGGCAGCAATTAGACCTGGGAGGCTCTCACCAGAATTACACAGCCACAACTGCCTGTCATTTGGCATCCTCTGTAATTTGGGCCAGCGTAGTGCAGCTGCCTCTTCCTTTTACTAGCACAAGTGGCTCTAGGGACAGCACATTCATGTACACAGGAAGAGAAAGCTGTGTTCTAGACTCTGCCCAGATGGCACCGTTTCTCCCTAGGGCAAAGGCTGTATCTGGAGCTGCCGCCTCTTCAGAGCAGTGGAGAGTATAATTCCAATTAACGAATGGAAACGTTGACTGACACCAAGCAAGAAACGCGTTGTGGATCTGTCCTTTTGCTCCTACTACCACTGACTGTATGAATCACTTTCAGGAAGCTCAGCTTGGTGACATCCTCTCACTGGCATAGCTTGTCTCCTTCGTGTCAGACCACACATTTTCCCATATCTTTTCCCTAGGATAAAAGTTGCCTGATGGCTCAGCTGGGAGCAGTTGTGGCGGTGGCTTCCAGTTTCTTGTGTGCATCTCTCTTCTCAGCTGTGCACAAGATAGAAGAGGGACATATTGGAGTATATTACAGGTAAGGCAAGACAGGAGAAGCTTGCAGTTTCCTATTAGATGACTCTCAGCAGAATCTGCTGAATATCTGTGTTTCTATTTTATTGAATAGAGCAGTCCTTTTAGATTGAGCTTTTATGTCATTGACCAAAGCGTGTGCACCGTGTGTGTGTGTGTGTGTGTGTGTGTGTAATTTAAAACCTTCATATTTTGTCATGATGCTGATAAATATGTTTATAGATTTAGAGACAAGCCTGAAGGAACCAGCATTTCTTGCAGACCATTCCTGAAATATTGTCTCCTGCATCCTTCTGGGAGTCTTGGTTCCACACTACCAGGTTACCCTTTCAAAAGCTTCTAGTCCCAGTTCTTGATGGCAGTTTCAGAATACAGCCCACTCTAATTTGGGAGGTTCCTCTAAAATGAACATTTCAGGAAAAATGAAAGGTCCTGGAGATTGATTTGTGTCAATGAAGACAATCCTTAGAACAGTACTCCTTACAGTGAAAGAGCACATTATATCACTGTTTATTTTATTGCTTTTTAAAAATTATTTTTGAATAGCTCAGTGGCACCGGGCCTGCCTTGCAAGTGCAAGATCCTGAGTTCAATCCCTGGTACTGGGAAAAAAAGAAAAAAAATATTTTTGACTTCATAATATAAAGCAAAGAAGCATTTATAAATCTTGAGTTGCTTTCGTTTTATAACTTTGACCGAGGTTTTGCTTGAAGTCTTTATGAAACCCTTCTTAAATGTGCCTTGTGATATTTATCTCTGGATTGCTAATGGCAAGTTCTAAAACTCTTACTGAAGCTAGGGATGTCACTCAGTGATGGAACATGTGTGAGGGCCTAGGTTCAATCTTCACCACCAAAAAAATAAGGTGTACTTAAAATTCTTTTGTGTTGGACATGTCCCTGGACTCAGTAGTACCACGGCCAGTTGATAATTGTGTTGATAATTGTATTACTGCGTGTAACTGCTCTAATGGATTGCCAAAAAATAAACTGATACGACAGAGTAAAATTTTCTTGAGTGTAGCCAAGAGGTCTATCTTTATTTCCCTTAGCATGTGTGCATGTTTTTCTTGTTGCAAAAGTGTGACTAATGGTTTTCTGTTTTACTGTTGGGCTTCCTAGAATATAAGGGTTTGAGGTGAGAAAGGAAGAAAGGGATCTGTGTACGTGGCTTGGCACCTGTCACTCTTATGTTGAATGCTTAGAAGACTGGAGAGAAAGGTGGCCCCTACGCCCTTGTCCCGATAGTTCCTCTTTCTGCACTGACCCAGCCTCTCCCTTCCCTTCTGCAGAGGCGGTGCACTGCTGACTTCCACCAGCGGTCCTGGTTTCCATCTCATGCTTCCTTTCATCACGTCATATAAGTCCGTGCAGGTACATTTGGCCGATATGCAATGGTGGGGTGACTGCACGTTTAGGTTGTTGATTATGACATGGTTTGAAATTATTGAGCCACTGGGTGAGGAAAATGCCTTTTCAGAGACTGATTAAACTCTTGGAAATGTACTTGATTTTTTTTTTTTTTTTTTTTTTTGGGTACTGGGGATTGAACTCGGGACCTTGCGCTTGCGAAGCAGGTGGAGGAACCACTGAGCTAAATCCCCGGCTTTACTTGATTCCCGAAATAGCTGAATGGAGTCATTGCTTCACTTGGCCCATCAGCCAGAAGTGGGGGTTGTTTCTTCACTTCAGGACAAACCCAGAGAAGAATCTATTACTGTGTCCAATATGCAGCCCACAGGTCACTTGCCCTCTTTTTTAATACTATAATAAATATTTTTTTAAAAGAAAGGTTATTTATCTTTATTAACCATATCATATATTTTATATATGGCCCAAAACAATTCCTCTTCACTCTATGCAGCCTAGGCAACCCAAAAGGTTGGACACATACTACAGGAAAAGTCTTGTCACAAGCTACCATGATACGTAGAAATAAAATATGGCAGTTTTGCTGGTTCTTACTTGAACTTCTGAAACGTGAGCTTAATTTTTTTGGAAGGATGAAGAAAGTTGGATTGGGCAGGGTTATGACTTCAAAAATAGGATCAAGATTAGTTGTGACAGATTTAAGCTTGGCTAAGTCAAAGTAGACATCTATGAAGTAGGTCCAGGTAAGAAGAATCAAAAGATTTCAAGAATAACTTTTAAACTAACCCAGCAAGATAGCAAACATCCCTCACAGTCACTTTCCTCATGAGTGTTTTCTCCCTCTTAGCATGCTTTATGGCTTCCACAGTGCATTCTGATACATTATCTCATTTGAGTCCCACAGTAATCCAGAGAATGGGCCAAGCAGGTTAAGTAAGAAATCTGCTGTTTTAAAACTAGCAAATAGAAAAGTAAAGTCTTAAGATTCCTTAACAAGTTCACCATGGGGCCAGGCTGTAATTCTAATGTCTCACTACCGTGCAGCTTGAACTGCCACTGGTACCTGCATGACTGTCCCATCAGATGGCTTTTTATTAATTTTATTGGTAAAAATACAATGAAAGTAATGAGATCCATTTGTACCACTGGTGTAATCTTATTAGTTGATTATTTGACCCACATTTTTACCCACCTCGTGGTTTTGTACCGACCTTGTGATTTTTGTTCTATAAAATATTCCTGGAAATGACCTCTGTGGCAACCCACTTTCGGGTCCCCTCCTGTCTCTCAGGAGCTCTCTCTCAATAAAATCTTTGCTATTCTTAACCTCCTTAGGATTCATTCTTCTATTTCAGGGGCACAAATGGCGTTTCTAGCATCTAACAGGTTGGGAGTTATATTTTCTCCTGTATCATAAGGAAGGAAGGCCAGGGATTTAGCTCAGTGGTTCTGCCACCTGCCTTGCAAGCTCAAGGTCCCCAGTTCAATCCCTGGTACGAAAAAAAAAAAAAAAAAAAAACATAAGGAAGCAAGGTCAGATGGGATATCCCTGTGTAACATAGGCAAAGCTCAATCCAAATAAGTAAACAAGGATGGGGGCATTTGGGATTCTGAATATGAAGTTACTTTGTCACTGCCCACCTGACAGCATCTGATGTTTCTTCTGTTCCCAGACCACACTTCAGACAGATGAGGTGAAGAATGTACCTTGTGGGACCAGGTAAGGTGCCCAGAATAGAGCTGTTAAGCCCCAGGAAGTAAAAGGAATGACTGGCTGGCTGGCTGCCTGGTTGGCTACAGGAAGAGACAGTGACATAGTGTCCTGGCGATTTTACCAAATTCTCTATCCCCCACCTTGCTGTGTTCTGGCTTGCTGAGGCAGTAAAGTGCAGGAGAAAAGATCCTGGGTTTGTGAAGGGCCAGAGTGCCATGATCAATCTTTTTATAATTAATATTTGAACTAAAGTGATGGTGAAGCTAAAGTGAGAAACACTGACCATAAAGTTCCACAGTGACGTGTGTTCATCAAAAGACATTGCTGATTCATTTGAACTGTTCTTTTCTTACTGGAACCCTAAAGGTCTCACTTGTCTCTATGTGGAGGTGTTTTTGGAGGTATCATTCCTCAGGAGCTCTACAGATCTCTTTCTTGGAGATCCAAGATGCCTATGTTCCACAAATGCTTTTTCTTTTCTGCCAGTCACACATCTTAGGAGACTGCATCATATTCCAGGGCTTATTTGGTGACATCTTTGCCCCTTCTCCCTCCAATAGTGGTGGTGTAATGATCTACTTTGATAGAATTGAAGTGGTGAACTTCCTGGTCCCAAATGCAGGTATGTCTTCAGTGTCCCCTCCCAATGGCCTACTTTTCCCCCAGTCTGTCTTGGCATCTCAGGAAGGGAGGACTGCTGTTTAAGAGGAAGTTTTGAGGGGCCAGGGATTTAGCTCAGTGGTTCCGCTGCCTGCCTTGCAAGCGGAAGGTCCCAAGTTTGATCCCCCAGTACCCCCCCCAAAAAAAGAGGAAGTTTGAGAATGGAGTCTTGCATGTTCTTAGCTGAGCCTCTCTCCCCACCTTTCCCAGTGTACGATATAGTGAAGAACTACACTGCTGACTACGACAAGGCCCTCATCTTCAACAAGATCCACCACGAGCTGAACCAGTTCTGCAGCGTCCACACACTTCAGGAGGTCTACATCGAGCTGTTCGGTAACACATCCCCCAGTCATGCCAGGCTTTAGCAGCCCTGTGTCTTCTCACTGCCTGGTCCTGAGCTGCCACAGAATAGGATGGGTGGTGCACAGGAACAGGTCACAAGGGTGTTCGTGGAAAATGTGGGTGACAGTACAAGAAGATCTTTGGGGTGATCGGGCTGGGAGCACAGGAATAACAGTGGAAGAGAGTATTCACTTCTGGCTCAAATTGGGACTGGAAGGGAAATGTGTTCTCACTGTCTCTAAAATATCCTATACTGAAGACAGTGTCGTTTCCAGAAGAAACTTAGAGGTTATGTGACCCAGTATCCTCATTTGAAGAGGCTCAAAGTGAGAAAGTCAGAGCTGGCTGATAGAAGAGCTGAAACTAGAACCTTCCTCTCCTACCTGTCAGTGAGGCCCAGAGCAAGAAGGTCACAAAGCTAGGTGCTAGTTGATAGCAAAGCTGAAACTAGAACCTTCCTCTCCGAGCTGTCACTTCAGTATTCTTTTCTTCCATGTTCTCAGTGTCCCGTGCCACTCTGAGCAAAGGGCCCTAAGGATAGGTGATAAGAACGATATTGTTCACAGTTAATTCTAGAAGGGAGTAAGAGCATAGCTTCTTACAGCTCCCAGGGTTTGTGTGTGTGTGTGTGTTCTGTCCCTCTAAACAAAAGGATCCACATATTTTAAGTAGACACCTCTGGTCCTTTTCAGCTGCGAAGGAAGAAAACATTTCAGTAATTGTTACAACTTCTTTGTACGATTGTTTATTTAGTACGGAGGATCAAACTTGAGACCTTGCCCTTTTGAGGCAGGCAGCGGAACTACTGAGCTAAATCCCCAGTACTATTGTTTAAACTTGCCTCTGGGCCGGGGATTTAGCTCAGTGATTTCACAAGCTCAAGGACCCAAGTTCGATCCCTGGTACCAAAAAAACAAACAAACAAACAAAAAAATAAACTTGCTTCTACCGCAGTGAATGTAAACTATGAACTGCAAACATGTATTAAAAATAAGTCGAAAATAGGGCCAGGGATTTAGCTCAGTGGTTCTGCCACCTGCCTCACAAGCGCAAGGATCTGAGTTCAATCCCCGGTACCAAAAAAAATAAATAAATAAGTAGAAAAGGGCTGGGGATGTAGCTCAGTGGTTCTACCGCCTGCCTCTCATGTGCAAGGTCCCAAGTTCCATCCCCAGTACAAAAAAAATAAAATAAGTAGAAAAAATAATAAACTTGATTCTAGAAATTTCCTAATTGCCAGTGCTAAAAGTTAATGAATTTTTCTTGAAACTAGCACTGGAAAATGATTTTTCCTAGGAATTCTCATAAAACAGACCCTGAGCAGGATTTTTTTTTTTTTTTTCCAGAGCTGGGATCAAACCCAGGGCCTCATGTATACTAGGCAAGTGCTCTACCTCTGAACCTCATCCCTAGTCCAAGAATGGTTTTGGAAGGAGAAATCATTGATGTACCCTATCATTACAATTAAGCAAATAACCTTTTGCACTGTTTAAGATTTAGGAAATCATCAAAATTGCTTATAATTTTCTACAGGAGAAAATGAATCTAAATTTATTTTGAAGGTTTTTATGTTCTTTTGTTACTTTTGGATTCATTGTGTCTTCAAGAAAAAAACTGGTGAATTCACTGCTGATTTTTGTTACCCCAAACTAATAGAATTTTATGAAATACTAGTTTTCTATCTGGCTGTTGTTTTAGGACTTGTGCCATTAAATGAATATTTTAAAACATTTGAAACAAAAAAAGACAAAGGATCTCTAATGTCCCTGAAGAGAAAATTAAAATACTAATTGTTCTGCATTCAAACCCTTACTGTCTTACAGATAAACTTGGTAACTTAGTGAAGTGTAAAGCTTATGCAGCGGAGCTGAGAAAGTGTATTTGCTCTGAATTTTTTTTTTCTCTCTCTAAATTACACTCTTGCTGGAAACCACTGTTTTAGAATCAGTGCATCCATGGAGGAAATGTGTCTCTAATGATGCCTTTGAGCTCAGGAGCTGCTTCTACAGTTCCCTCCCCCAGGATGCCCACAACCTCGCTTTAGATGTGACTGCATAACCTTCATCACTTCTTCCTCTACTGCCTCCTTTTTGTCCATTTTATAAGAGTATTTTCTAATACTTGCTCAGAAGACAACCTGAAGAACCCCTGTGCTTACTTAGGAACATAACTTAATTGGTGCTTGTCAGCATCCCCCTAGTATATGAATGATGTGTTAGTAGTAGCACTGAAACACTGTACCAAATATTTCTTCTAGACTTCACCAGGGCCATGGGTTTCTACTGTGCCTAGGTATAATTTGGTCTGATAAATGACTATGTTATTAACTTAGGTAGAGAACAGATCATTGGGCCTTTTTTTTTCTGGGTTACTGGGGATTGAACTCTGGGCCTTTACACTCAGCCACATCCCTAGCCCTTTTTTATTTTGAGGCAAGGTCTTGCTATTTTGCCCAGACAGGACTTGAACTTGCTGTCCTCCTGCCTCAGGCTCTCAAAGTACTGGGATTACAGGCATGTATCACCAGGGCTGGCTATAAGGCTACATAAAGTTTGTCTAGGAGCTGGGAGTATAGCTCAGTGGTAGAGCACAGGTCCAACGTGCAAGGCCCTGTGTTCAATCACTAGCACCACAATATAAAAATTTTTTAAAGAGGAAAGAAAACTAAAATGGAATTTTTATGAAAAAAATAGAATAGTACGTATTTATAGTTGTCATATTGTTAGGCCCACATCAGTTGGGAGGTTCTGACTGACTTTATGGCATTTCTTCCTCAGTGCCAAGAGGTTTGTGGAAACTTAACCTACATGTAGAAACATGACAATTCCTTGCTTGGTGGTAGGACAGTTGAAGAAAACACTGTTTTAAAATCCTAATGGTCAAAGCATGGTAATTAAACAGCTTCTTTTGCCTTGCTGGGAATGGAACCCAGACCCTTTCCCACAATACTGGGGAAATGCTCTATCACTGACCTATACCCCAGTCAACAGGTTGAATTTTGACTGTAATTGGCTTCTGTGGACTTCAGTTTTGGCATCTATAAAAGGAAGTAGACTTGCTATTCCTCAGAGAGCCTTCCTTGGGCACAGCTGAATGAGAAATGACCACTTAAAGCAGATAGCAGCTGACAGTGAGGGAGGTGGTTCTATTTAGACATCCCAGCCTGGCTTCATTTTCAGTCTGTTGGAGCTGTTCAGTGTCTGTCTATCTTTTGGAAGCTTCCAAAATTACTAGATTTAATTGCTCACCTATTTTCAGAAGATTCTACATAGCTATTCTTCCTGCTCCATTGAAACTGTGGGCCTGCCTTCTCTTTTGCTGCAGTTATCTAGGAAAAGGCTGCTGCCTGACTCCAGGAATGTGCTAGGATTCTTCTTTTTCTAAGCTCAGTCTTTTGTAGGGCAATTTTAACAACAAAGGTAATTTTTACCTTGTGGCCACCGAAAGAATACTTTTACATGTTGCTTATGTCAAGGCTGCTTAAGTGTATACTGCAGCAGCCTGGCAAACCTTTAGGCTTCTGGACTTCGTTAAGTACACACCTTTGCGAAAACCTTTTGCCTGTCAGGTACATTCTTGAGCTGGTGTTCCCACTTGTACCATGGCTTCCACCTTGCAAGGGGTATAACAGTTCTTTTTCTATGTCTTTCTTGATTCCAGATCAGATTGATGAAAATCTCAAACTGGCTTTGCAACAGGACCTGACCTCCATGGCCCCTGGGCTTGTCATCCAAGTAAGCTTTGCCACCGTGGGAGAGTCCCCTCTCCATGACATTGCATCTTCTCTTGCAAGGGATGTCCTTTTTGCACAGGAGAGTCTAGGACCTTTGAGAATTTATGTCCCTTAGCACTCTGACTTTCTCATCAGCTGCTGTTTGCGTCCTTCTCCAGGCTGTGCGGGTGACCAAGCCCAATATCCCTGAGGCAATCCGCAGAAACTACGAGCTGATGTGAGTATGCCCTTTGCCTCGGTTGTGCCAGGCCCTGCAGTTTCTCCCTTTCTTCAGCATCTAATAGAACCTGTTGCACTGTCAGATTGGGCTGGCGATCAGGGCCCTTGCTGGGCTCCCTAACTGACTGAGACCACAGGGGAGCCCTAGAAAGCAGCAGTGCATCTAAAAGGCGAAGGTCTGTGTGCTGTGTTCAGTGGCTCATGCCAGAGATGGAGATATGAGAGAAAGATAGTGCACAGGCATGTGTAGCTTACTAAAATGCATTTCATTTTTGGCTGGGTTTGGCTTTGAGACTGGGTCTTGTTGTGTTGTCCATGTTAGTCTGGAAGCCCTAGGCTCAAGTGATCCTGCCACCTCAGCCTCCTGAGTTGTTGGCACTATAGGCACGAATGCTGCTGTATCCAGCCATTTTGTTAGGTTCTATTTCCCACAAATAAGATATCCTGTAGGCGAAGAAAAGCTGTGTTAGCTCTCTGTCACTGTGACATTAGCTTTTTGGGGGGTGAGGTGAGTTAGAATGTCATGGCCAGGAGCAGGTGATAGAGCAAACCGGCCCTCTCCTGGCAGCCAGGATGCAGAGCAGAGAGAGCTCACCTTTGTAACACAGTCCTTCCCCAAAACCTATGTCACAATGACCCATAGGAGCCTGACCCACTGATGAAATTGGAGCCCTCATGAGCCAGGCATCTCCTGAAGGCCCCATCTCTGAACACTGCTGCTTTGGGAACCAAGCCTTCAACACCGGCACTTCTGGGCACCAGATCGCTGTTTGCCTGGGCCCATATGCAGCCTTCTGGGAGAGAGCAGGAAGCCAGTGTGCCTGTCCCTACAGAGGAGTGGCTCTCCAGGGATAGTGAGTGCCTCAGGAGCTTTCTCACGGCTGCATACTTTCTTCCCATTCAGGGAAAGCGAGAAGACGAAGCTTCTCATTGCAGCTCAGAAACAGAAGGTGGTGGAGAAGGAGGCTGAGACAGAGCGGAAGAAAGCCCTCATTGGTCTGATTATGGTTCTGTGCTCCCCTTTGAGGCAGAAGGGCTGGGGTTGGTGGGAGGAGGCAGGGAAGGCCCATGTGTGGTTAGACCATCCTGTCTCTCACATTTCCACCACACAGGATTGGCATTCATGACCCCAGAAGCAAAGTTGAAAGTGTCAGATCATGGCCAGTGGTAGTGAGTTTAGAGTTTCCACCTCCCTCTTAGGTGGAAGGAGCCTTTCCTGTTCATTGTTAATTCCTAAAATAATGGCCAACACATACTTCACACTTACTGTGAGCCATGTGCTTCTCTGAGCACTTGATGCATGAAGGCTCTCAGTCCCCACAACCACCCTGTGAAGGAGATGCTGTCATTACCATATCCTGTTGGATTGAAGCACAGAGGGTTAAAAAACAGGTCCACAGTCATGTGGAGTAAGGGGGGGCTGGAGTTCCGAGCAAGGGACTCTGGCTGTAGAACCTGTGCTCCCGATCGCTACACCGTAAGACCACCAGCCAAGCGAAGTGCTTCTTAAAGTCCTTAAAATACTCTTTTGGGAGCCAGGTGTGGTGGCCCTCTTGTGTAATCCCAGTGCTTGGGAGACTGAGGCAGGAAGATCACGGTGAGTTCAAGGCTAGCCTAGAATACATAGCAAGACCCTGTCTCAAAAAAACAAGCAAACAGGGCTGGGGATTTAGCTCAGTGGCACAGTGCCTGCCTAGCAAGCTCGAGGTCCTGAGTTCAATCCCCAGTACCAAAAAAAAAAAAACCAAGCAAACAAAACATCCCTTTGAAAGAAGAACCCTTGTGATTTAGAAGTTAGAGCTCTTCCTCACCATTCTCAGAGGAAGAGCCGTGCTCCCTGGTCCAGTCTCCCCTGTGACCATCTCGTGATGGTGTGCTGCTGTGCTCGCCCATGCATGCCTGGTGCTGCCGCCCTCTGAGGACAGCAGCGCTCCCTGTGAGCATCCCTGCCACTCAGGTGAAGGAGGAAATCAGCGGACAGTTGAAGTATCATTGCTCTAAGTCTTTCCTCAACCTCATATACACAGAGGCAGAAAAAGTGGCTCAGGTTGCAGAAATCACCTATGGGCAGAAGGTAATGGAGAAGGAGACAGAGAAAAGGATTTCAGAAATTGAAGGTGAGCGGAAGTGTCATTGATGCCTGAGTTTTGCAGGTGACAGGGTCATTCCCGTGCTCTTTAGTCTCTGCTGAGACTGGGTTGCTGACGTCTTGGGCCAGGCTGGTGCCAGTGCTTTTCTGAGGGATCCTTTTCCTTTGAGAAGCAGATACTGAGTGCACACAATCGCTTTGCTGGGCCTAAAGAAAGGAAATCATGGTCCTTGCTGGCTTGGAGCTCGCAGCCTCACAGGGGCCTCCGAGCACTGGGAGCAAACTCAGAGACTGGGCCACAGTGGCAGCTCACTCCCCTTTCCTTACCCTTCTCTCCTCAAAAGTCAGCCGGTGCAAATTTCATGATCTTTGAGTCTTTGCTCAGGGTCCATGCAGGTAGTAAGTTGTTCCAAAGACTGTTCAGCACTGAGAGACTGGAGCTGAAGTGTTTTCTTTGCTATCTTTTCTGAATATCATTCACCTGTAGTTTCTCCCTCCTTCCCACCATCCTCCTTTTACTTCATGTGGTGCCTTCTCTCCAGCAAATTCCAGGACAGAAATGGACTCTCCGGGAAGTTTCGGCCCCCTGAGTGTTATGTCCAGTTGTACTCATACAGGGCCTGTGAGGCTTGGTGGGGCCACTGAGGAGCCAATTAGGATTTTACAGATCAGTAGCTCCCCATTACGAGCTCTTAGCAAAACAACACATTTTATTTCTTTTTTTTTGGCACTGGGGATCAAACTCAGATCCTTGCGCAACTGCTGAGCTAAATCCCCGGCCCTCACATTTTATTTCTTATATACCCACATTATCGGGTGCTGTGGCAGCTGAGTCATGACATAGCAGCAGGGCCATGCCAAAGGCATGCAGTGAGCCCTGCACACACACTGCCTTCCTCCCCAGGTGTCCTGCTGCAAACGCTGCTCACATGAGGCTGGCCTTATTCCCAAGGCAAGGGGTAGATACTACACCTTCTGCCTCTGCTTAACCGAAAGCCAGACTCAGAGCGGAGTAGGGAAGTACATTGCTTGCGTAGGTCTGTGTCCAGAGCTGTTGGTCTGGACCACAGGATCTAACTCTCTCGGAATTATGCCAGCTTAAGCACTGCTAATCAGAATCTTTTAAAGATGATTGGTGAAAATGGACTTGGAGAGGGACTTTATTATTTACATTTATGGTATTCATTTATGGAGTTCTGGCCATATTCAGAGCCTTCTTTGAGCTTCTCTTTGAGTTATGTAGCATGAGAGGGCTGAGGTAGACAAGTTCTAGGATTGGAGCCTGAGGCATGGGCCACCACCATGTTGCTCCACAGACATGGAACTATGAAAGAAAGAAGCACACGCAATAGGTGTCTTGGGTGGCAGGCTTGTATAGATAATACTGTTAAAGTGCATGATTTTAGCCATAGCAACAGTATTGCTTGAGTCCCTATCCTAAAGAGATGCTTTCAGAGCACTTTTTCTTTCTTGGTTAATCCTTAAAACTAGTATAACAGGAAAAGAAATGCCTTTTCCCAACTTTGTGAATGAGGAAACCAGAGAACAAGGGAAAAAGCAATCTCCCCAAGGTCACAGAGGCTAGCAGGAGAAAAGTTACAGGGACCAGAGCATAGCCTTCTTTGGGTTTGGTTGGGTGGTTGGTTGGTCTGGGGGTGGGGGTGGGGGGTGGTGCTAGCGATGGAACCCAGGGCTTCATCCAGGTGAGGCAGGTGCTCTACTACTGAGCCACACTGCCAGCCACACACCATGGTCTCCTGATGGTCCCTGGACCCTCTCCTACCCGCAGATGCTGCATTTCTGGCCCGGGAGAAGGCAAAGGCCGATGCTGAGTGCTACACTGCCCTGAAAATAGCTGAAGCAAATAAGGTAACGGGGACAGTGTGGCTTTGGCGTGGGTGTGTGTGCTGACATCCATCCAGTGTTTGGATAACCACCACGATCAGAGTCATGGCTGCACCTGAGGACCCCTGTACTGTCTGGGACAGGTGCTTCCCTGTGACTACAGGCCTTTGTAGAAGTTTCCCTTTTATGTTAAACATGGAAACTTTGAAAACTGTCACTCTATCTTGAAGGCTTTAGACTACTTTCTTGGAGAGAAATGACTTCCCTATTACTTGTATTATGGGAGGCCTGAGAGTAGAGGGGGGCATATTTATTTCTTTGAGAAAGTCTCTCCCCATGTAAAAATAGAAGAGGTGCCGCCCCAGATTGTCTCAAATATTCATCCTACCTAAGCCTTCTTTACTGTTGGTCACAGCTGAAGCTGACCCCAGAATATCTGCAGCTGATGAAGTACAAGGCCATTGCTTCCAATAGCAAGATTTACTTTGGCAAAGACATCCCCAACATGTTCCTGGACTCTGCAGGCGGCCTGGGCAGGCAGTTTGAGGGGCTGGCTGACAAGCTGAGTCTTGACTTAGGAGATGAGCCCTTGGAGGCCGCCACGAAGGAGAACTGAAGAAAAGAAAGTACACAACCTCAGATGACACTTAAAGAGATCTTTATTTTTTAAGATGAAACCGAATGCTCCTTCCTCCCATACTACCTTCTTGGACTCCTCAAGTTGTTATAAAAAAGAAGAAATTGACTTAAATCTGTTCCCCTTCCTGGGAAGGGAGGGTAGGGATCAATGGTTGGGCTTTTATTCAGTTGAGTAGGTTACGTGGCTTCTGCTAAGATTTGTAAACCCTGAGTTTGACCTCTGACCTCCAGGCACCGATTCTTTCACTGAATGTGGCTTAGGAATGCTGTCACCAAGCAGTGGGAGAGAGGTGGGCTGCTGCCTCCAGGAGATTTGATTCCTCTTATCTGGAAATATGCAGTCTGCCTTTCTCACCCCTGCCTTTAGGGCTCACAGCTGAGCAGAAGAAATAGCTGCAGTATAAGGGGTGGTCATTTCAGAGGCAAGGTTTTGTTTGCTTGCTTTGGAGCCCTCGTAAGGAAGAACTGGTGCTAGGTTTTGCAAGATTTTCTATACACTACGCTCTTTTTCCCTGGGGCTCAGGGTGGTGGTTCTGACTATATTTCCAGAGCCAGGGCTTCATTCCCACCACTCAAGTCTTTTTGAAACTTTTCACCTAATCTGTGATTTGGTTTCTTCTTAAGTAATCTGTCTGTTGGTTCCACTCAGCATCAAGAAGACAGGAACAAATAATCAAATGTCTTCCTAACTGCTAACATGGGATCACTATACTTGCTAGCCACTGTTGTATCTGCTTGGCAAATTGTGTGTGTACCTGGAGTACAGTGTCTTCATGCTTGTGGAGGAGATTCTCCAGGGAGGAAGAGGGGTCAGCTAAGGGCTTTCTAGTCATAACGCCATGGCTTGTGTCAGGGGTCTGACATAGTGCTGAAGGGAGCCTTTCTGAGTAGCTTGTGATGTTAATTCCAGAGCTCCATGCAGCCACTCCGGGTCAAACTGATACTAAATCTCTGGAGACAGCTCTGTGGATTCAAGGCAGAGTTCATGCCCAAGGCCTTGGGCTTGTGAGGAAAGCATCAGAATCCATTCAAAGAGTTTTATTTTGATTTGGGATGAGGAGAGCAAATACAAAAGAAAGGTTTTTATATTGAAATTGGGGTTGGGGTAGGGAATTCAACCCATACATCCCAGGAATAATGCACAGAATTGGTAAGTGGAGGACAGCCATCTAGAGTGAATTTGCAAGCATAATTTTACCCTGCATAATAACCATGACCAGCTCAGGTATAAGATTTGCCCTTGTTATTAACCCCACCAAAAGTAAAAGCAAAAACAACCTACTGTACCCCTCTTCCCTAGGTGAATACTATGAACAATACTTTCTGGCAGCAATTCCCACCTCATTTTCGGTTCCATGCCCAGGCTTCTGGTTCTTCAAATGGTCCTAATACTCAGGCCAGTTTGGTCCTAAGAGGCACCAGGCTTGGCAGGAAGCTGAGCAGCTTTCAGCTTGCCTAGAAGATACATGGTGTTAACTCCTCTTCACACACTGCCCTTCTCCATTCTGATTCCTGGCACTGAGAATTTTCAAACTGCTGGTCCCCACCACACTTGGCACTGGCAGCAAAACACTACTGAGTAACAGTGTGTCCCAAGATCAGCATAGGATGCCCTGTACGACATCCTCATCTTTCTCCCCTTCAGTGCGGTCCATCACCTGTTAGGACATCGCAGCGCCCCAGCATCCCCTGTCCACATGGACGTCCGCTTCCCTGGAGTTCTTGCCACCTGGGCATCAGCAAACACTACTTCACCATAGTAGATTCTACGGTAAATTTATCTCACCTCCGAAGAGTGCTTTCCTCAGGTTCTTAACTTGAAAGTCTCTCTCATACCAACATCCTTCATTGCTTGTCCCTTGACCACAAATGAGCCTCAGTGAAGTCCTGCTGTGACCCCCCACCCCCAGTTAATGTCACTTCCTCTTTAAACAAAAAATAGAAATGTGGTCTTGTTGAGCAGCGTCAGTCCAGTAGTTGTGGGCACCTGTCTGAGGGGTAAAATCACGGAAGTCATTTGTCTCCTTATCACAGGATAACTGACGTGTCTGTATGACTTTGTCTTTTTAACACTTAGTAGAAAATCTAATCTTAAACCATTTGAGTTCTGAACATGTAAAATGTGATAGCCTGCAATTTTGTAGGCAGTGAAGTATTGGCTGCTATTTATAAGTGGAACTTTTATCAGAATAAGTAACTTTATAAAATATAGTTTTTGTAGGATTTTCCAAGGAACAGTCACCTTGATGGAATGTTTCTCATGCATTAAACTTTACAGAAGTGATTACTATTCAGTACTGTTCTTAATCACTTTTTTAAATATAAGGACAGAATGTTTGTAAGGGAGCCAAAGTTTGTTAATAATTTTTATATAACTAAAATAAAATGGATTTGGAGGGACCTGTGATCACATTGAAGAAGGAATCACTAATGAAGCTTAGCAATATATTGATCCCCAAAAAGGAGATGTTTTATAAATCTGTGGCTGCTTCTATGGGCCTGTGTGTCTTTCAGCACTGAGAACTTTACCATCTAAAGAGTAAGTAGTGAGAGTGAGATGGTCATATTTACTGAGTTTGACTCTCTATTTAAGTTTGATTAAAGATAAACTTTATCTTGGCAAATAGCAACTCTGTCTATAAACCACTACTTCTTGGTTCTATTCAGTAGGGTTCAAGCCATTATTTTGTTGTTTCCTTATAAAAGAGGATGTTCTGATAGGGATTGGCATGAAGCCAATCAGTTTCTGTTTGTATTTCCATTTCATTCCTTTTTCTCTCTGCTTTTGTGTAGGCTGGTGACTGAAAAGTCAAAGTAATTTTTTCAAAGAGCCCCAAGGGCTTAATGACTCCCTTGTAACTGAGAAATGATTCTTGTTATATTAATCATTCTATAAATTATACCACTGGATTAATTGCCTTGGGTCAATAGCTGGAGGAATTGTTTGGACAACACAAAAGGCCTTGTGTGAATTTGTCTGTTTTATTTTCGATCTTGTTAAATAAAATTAGTCTGTGTTCACATTTTTGTTAAAGTAAAATTTAGCAACAGATAAGTGATATTAAGATAGGTGATATAAAGAAATCAGAGATCCTGGTTAGTGAATCAAGTTCTCCCTAAAAATATATTGAGGCGAAAATCCACTCCCATTGTCAACATAGGCAAACAACAACAACACCAAAATAAAAGCCTTAATTTTCAAACATAGCATAATTCCTAGTGGATGCTGTAGAGAGTTATCTCTCTTTTTTTTTTTTTTTTTTTTTGGTGCCAGGGATTGAACTTGGGTCTTTGTGCTTGCAGGGCAGGCAGTGGAACCACTGAGCTAAATCTCCAGCAAGATTTATCATTTTAAAGAATGTATGGCTGCCGGATGTGGTGATGCACACCTGCAATCCCAGCACTTGGGATGCTGACGCAGGTGGACTGCCCTGAGTTCAAGGCCAGCCTAAGTTACATAGGGAGACCCTGTCTCAAAAAAAAAAAAAAAAAAAACAACAAGTATACATGGCTGCAGCTCTGCTCCAAAGGGGAGAATTATTTTCAATTGACCCAAAACTCATTTTGATACTAGTTGAATAGGTCAGTCCCAGTCTTGTTCTGGCAAGCTGCCAAGCCTAATATTACCAGATAAAATGTAATGATGGCGAGTTAAATGTGAGTTTCAGATACATAATCAGTAATCTCTGTACAAATGTATCCCAAATATTGCATTAGACATACTGAAATATACAGAGTCTGCAAAAAAAATGTGTACACACTTTAGTTCTCCATACTAGTAGTAAATGTCTGGAAGCTAATGGCCACCACTTTGAGCACCTCTTGTAATTTTAGAGGCCAAATGTAACTTGTACTAATCTCATGATGTCTCAGTAAATTTAGTGTTAAAATATACAAGTTTTTCTTTTCCTGATATGTACATTTTTTTGGCAGACTCTATATGTTTATCTGAAATTCACACTTAGTTGGGTATCCTATGTTTGCTAAATCTGGCAATCCTGATCCAGGCATTCTTGTTTTATTTTTTGTTTTGTTTTTTAAAATACATTTGTGTGCTTTTGTTTGTTTGTTTGTTTTTAAATACATTTGTTTTTGTGGTACTGGGGATTAAATTCAGGGACACTTTCCCATGGAGCTATATATCCCCAGCCCTTTTTTATTTTTTATTTTGTAATAAGGTCTCACCAGGTTGCCCAGGCTGACCTCAAACTTGGAATCCTCCTTCCTCAGCCTCCCAAGTAGCTGGAATTACAGGCTTATGCCACTGCACCCTGCTGCTCTTGGGATTTTTTTTTATGATGTCTTCTAATCTTTTTTTTATTGGTCAGAGAGCCTGATACACAGATATTATATACTTGAAATTCAGTGGGTAAGCGAGACCCTCTCTCAAAAAGCAACAATAACAACCAAATAGATATATAGATATTAATTGGAGGTAGACAGGGTTCATGTCCCTACCCTGCCACGTCTTCATCTATGAAATGGACTGAACAGCTGGATGCATGCCCTTAATCTCAGCTACTCGCATGAAGCAGGATTACAAATTCAAGGCCAGCCTGGTCAGCGTAGCAAGACTTACCTCAAAATAACAAGGGCTGGGGATGTAGCTCAGAGGTAGAATGCCCCCAGGTTCAGTCTCCAGTACCCACCCCAAAAAAGGGTTGAGTGGACTATATGAAATAATGTAGATGAAGGGCTTTACCACTATGCTTCATGTGTGTGTGAGTTCAAAAATAACTTGTATCATCTGGGAAAACAGGCAACAAAACATAACTTAAGTACCACCAAGTGAAAAATCAAATGTAGAAAAAACAGAAAAAGTAAGGTTGTAAGTAGGATGGCACATTGAGAAGAAAGGAACTACATGGCCATGCCCTATGAGAACACATACTTCTGCAGATTGTAGCATGTAGAAAAGAAGTGGGTTTGGCCCTGTTGAGAAGAATTGTCTGGTTCTGGGCTCCAAGTAAACCGAACAGGGCTGGGGATTGACTTAGAGCACTCACCTGGCAAGTACTAAGGCCCTGGGTTGGATCCCTAGCACCACAAAAGTAAATAACAAACTTGAAAAGGCTAGAAAAAAAAAATGTTAAAACCAAAAGGAAAAAAAGTGATTAAAAATAAAATTCATAGCCAAGTGTGGTAGGACATGTCTGTAATCCCAGCACTCTGGGAGGCCGAGACAGGAAGATCACAAGTTCAAATCCAGTCAGCAATGACTAAGCAAGACCTTGCCTCAAAATAATAAAAAGGCTGGAGATACAGCTCAGTGTGAAGCCCTGGGAGCCCTGGGTTAAAACCCCAATATGTACACATTGTTGGGTGCATACACATACACACACCTCCTGGGTTAACCCAGAAAAGCCCAAAGGGAAGTTAACAACTCACATTTTGAATTGCATAATGGTCAGCTGCTATTCTGTGGTTCCTGTGGCGTAAAAGAGCAATTAAAAGGGGGTGTAGGGAAAATTGGCCGGAAGAATGGAGTGTTTTTAAAGAATTTACATAGGCTGAGGATTTAGCTCTGGTTCTGGCACCTGCCCCACAAGCGCGAGGCGCAAGGTCCCAAGTTCGATCCCTAGTACCAAAAAAAAAAAATTTACGTAAGATAAGTCTGGCCAGTTTGGAAATAGATACTTGCAAATAGAAAATAACTAAATCCAGGGGCTAGCATGGCTAGCATTTTCTTAGTCTTCAGAAATAGGGATGTTCTCTGCTGTTTGGGGTGGCTATGTGTCACTCATCATGAAAGAGAAGGTGACCTCTGAAGGTCCTCATCAGGTCCAGGGTTCAAGAATATCCGGTGACATTTCAAAGCCACCCTGGGATAGCATTTTATGGAGGGAGGGATTGCTGTCATGGGTGATCTTTAAGCTGGACGTGGCATGATTTCTTCATTTCTCTTCAAAGCCAAGTAACCATGCAACAGTAATTTCCTATTATTTTATATATTTTTAATCCCTTCAAAAGGTCACAGTGGGCTCAGAAGGAAACAACTTGAAAATCTACGTACTTTTTTTTCATAAATAGGTCCACAGACTAAAAAAGTGGAATGTTTTAAAAACTTTATGACATTTATAGTGAATAAATAGATTAGGTTTTAGATTGCTTATAAAATTATTCCTCTGGGTATTTGACCTTTTAATCCTTTTTTCTCCTTTGCCTTACAAATTATTGGAGAGATTTATTAAACATAGTTATTGGCTAGGGAGTGATTTTGGACTTGGCATTTTTGAAGGATTAAGTAGAAGAAAAGGGTGAAAGGTTAAATTGGATGTAGTTATCCATCCAATTAAATAAATTTAAAAAATGAGAGGGGTTGGGGGTGTAGCTCAGTGTACAGATTATGGGTTCAATCCCCAGCACTCTCCAAAAAAATCCTTTAAACAGTGAAATAAGGGCCGGGGATTTAGCTCAGTGGAACCACCGCCTGCCTCACAAGTGCAAGGTCCTGAGTTCAATCCCCGGTACCCCCCCCCCAAAGAAAGTGGAATAAAACTAATTCAAAAATACAACTAAGCTAGGCAGTCCTGTAGGCTCAGCACTAAGGAGACTGAAGCAGGAGGATGCTGAGTTGGAGGCCACCCTGGGCTCCATAGCAAGTTCAAGTCCAGCCTGGGCTACAGAGCAAGACCCTGTCTCAAAAAAAAAAAGCAAAGAAACTGGAATGAGAAGTGATAATGAGACTAGGATCACTGTGTTCATAAGGTGGTAGACTATTCGAGATGTAGAGCATCCTAGAAATAAATCCACAATAAAGCCTTTCTTGCTCACCTTGGACTCCCCCAGGGTTCCTTTACACCGAGTAATGCCTCAGGATATACTCACTTTGTTGATAAAGGGTTGGAAGTGTCTCTGCCTTGTAATTCATACAAGAGAGACCAGATCTATTAAAAGCAGATACAACTACCTGTCATCGTGGTGACCTGTCACCTGGATTACACACTCTCCAGTCTGTAAGTTATATATAGTTTTAAAATATTTTCCAAATAGTACATCATCTGTTCAGATACTTCATGCTCATCCCATCTCTCTGTCCCTCACTGCAGTATGATCTGTGTATTCCTCCATCACTTCCTGCTGGCCGGTTCTCTCCAACATTCTGTCTCTACAACAAACATGTATTAGGTTCATTCCACAAAGGGCTATTGTCATTTTTTAAAATCTGTATCACTTTGGTTAGAACAGAAACATATCTAGAAATTTGATTTGAATAGTTTCTCTTAATGCGTTTGGCAATCCTGGTTCACAGATAATCCTGTCACATATACCATGGTAAACGACCATGAAATTCCACCAAAAGAAAACTACTCAGAGCTATTTTCCTAGAGCAGAACATGTGAATTCCATCTCCCATCCTGGAATGTGGAACAGATGAGAGGGTGAGAATTCTGCCTCTTCTTTCAGGAAGGCCTTTTTAGTAAGCCACTCAAGACAAAAACCTAGAGAACAAACTTCAGCCCTTTCACCAACATAACAGCACCCCAGTTCATTAAGTTGAATTAATGTTTTCTCTCAATGATAATTGCAGCCAAAAATAATTTCCTTAAAATTAATCTCTCACCAGGTGTGTTGGTGCACACCTGTGGTCCCACCAGAAGCAGAGGCAGGAGGCTCCTGAGTTGGAGGCCAGCCTATGCTATACAGTAAGATCCTACCTCAAAACAAGGAAAAGCAAAAAACAAAAAACACTGGATTTAGGATACAAAGTGCAACTTTTAAAAAAATGTGGTCTGCCTTTACAAACTTCATCTGCCTCAAAACAGACCTTTTTTTTTACCACCTTGCCAGCAATCTGAATGTAGGACCAACCAGAATGTATACAGATTTCCCCCCTCCCTTTGGCACCGGGGATCGAACTCGGGTCCTTGCGCTTGCAAGGCAGGCAGCAGAACCACTGAGCTAAATCCCCGGCCTGTATACAGATTTTTAAAAAATATGATTAAAAAGGAGAAAGCAGGGGCCAGGGATTTAGCTCAGTGGTTTCACTGCCTGCTGTGCAAGTGCAAGGACCCGAGTTCGATCCCCGGTACCAAAAAAAAAAAAAAAAACAGGAGAAAGTCAAATGTGATGGTGCCCGCCTCTAATCCAGCTACTCAAGAGGCTAAGTCTGGAGGATCACAAGTTTGAGCCCAGCCTGGGCAATTTAGCAACTTAAAGAGACCCTGTCTCAAAAATTTAAAAAGTCGAAAGGGCAGGAATGTAGCTCAGTAGAAGGCCTAGGTTCAACCCGTGGGGGGGGGGGGGTAGTTTGCCATTGCAAAATAAGATGTGGAAATCTTATTTTGGTTATATTGGGTTAAGTAAATATACGCCTTAAATTGTTTTCATTTTATAAAGATACAAGCAATTTTTAAATTACTTGTGTGGATCGCATTGTTTCGATGGACAGCCCTGGTCTAAGGGATGAAAAATTTAAAAATAACCATACATTTAAATCATGCCCTGTCTTTATAAAGAGCTGTTACATCTTTTAAAAAGTTTCTCACGTGAACCATCCAACATGCTAAAAAGCTTTGCCCCTGATCTAGCAGTTTCTAATTCTGGTCCCTGGATCCAAAAAATGTACAGTCGTTTATAGCTCTTGGAAGCCAGGGACGAGCAAACCCTGTAAGACAATTTTTTTAGTAATTTTAAACTTTTTTTTTGTATCGAGGATCGAACTCGGGACCTTGTGCTTGTAAGGCAGGCGGCAGAACCAATGAGCGAAATCCCCGGCTCAGTAATTTTAACATTTTTATTAGTGCATGTTTTCAGTACATAACATAATGGGGAGCTGGTGCGTGTACATAGTACCTATTAATTGTAAGGCATTTTGAAAGAGAAGAGAAGCCTGAGAATAGACTGCGGTTTTTGCTTCAGAAAAGCCCCGGGAGGGTAGGGAGCAGCAGCCGACCAGGCACTAGGATAGATGCCTGAAGCCCGCTTGACCACGGACCCACTCCCCAACGTCCTCGGCGCTCTTTCTGGGAGACCTTCCCAAAATGGCCACCACCAGGGGGCAGGCCGTCCGCCTCAGCGCCCGCGGAAGCCAATTGGGTAAAACAACTCGGTGATGAGTGGTGATTGGGCCTCAGGCAGGAGCGGGGAGGACCGGAAGTTGGCCTCAACTCCGCCCCCAGGTGCAAAGGGTCTGGGCTCGACGTAGTCCTCAGGGAATGTGGAGAGCTAGCAGTATGTCGGCGGACCTAGGCATCGGGTTAGCACTTCGGGCAGTGAATGAGCGCGTGCAACAAGCTGTGGCGCGGCGGCCGCAGGTGAGGACTGGGAACGCGTGGGGACGGTGGGCGGCCGCATTGAGGAGGGGGACACCAGCGTAGGAGGACTAGGTCGTCACGGTGACGCAGAGAGGTCTCCCAGACGGGCGGGGCCGCCAGCAAGGTGTCGGCGGGGTTGGCCGAGGCCTCGAGAGGCTGGAGAGAGACTTTCTTAGGGACCTCGCGACAAGTGTGTCGGGTGCTCTGGAGGCTGTCTTTGGTGCAGAAGGGACCCGCTGCCTGGAGAAGATGACTCCTCTCCGGGTGTCGTGGCCATTTCCCATCCCTACACGCGGGGCACTGGGGGACCGGAGGAACGTCTGGCACCAGAGCACGCAGATGACTGAGCTCGCCGAGATCGCGCCTGTGACATCGTCTGACAGCTCGTAGGTGCTCAGCAAATGTCACGTCCAACCTTGTACGAGGCGTGGGTGGGTTGACCAGACTTTGCAGGCACCCTTTGAATATTCATTTTCTACTGCCTATATTTTGTCCCCTTTTGGACTTTCATTGGACCTGGAATTAATATCTACCAAGCTCTGTGCAAGAAGCTGAGTAGTGTGAAATGACAAAGGCCCAGACTGAAAGGGCAAAGCCTTGTCTGATCAAGTGGTTGTGGTCTTAGAACCCAGAACGTTGGTCTGGAGATAGAAGACCTGTATTACAGTCTTCCCTTAATTACTAATTAGGTGTTACCTTGAACAGTCACTTAACTGCACCTTCAGTTTCTTCATCTGTACAATGGGGTGAACTCCAAAAACCAATCTCCCTTCTGGCATTAATGTTCTATGATTCTCAGTGGTTAAGGAAAATCTAGGGGTTCTTCCATCCTGGGAAGTTTTCCCTGGGGGTAGTCTCAGGCAGATGAGCTGCCCCTTCCACTTTTCTCTCTGGAAATCACCAATTCATCAACATCCTAGGAATTATGACAGGGTCTCATGAAAGGCTGGTGACACAAGCCCCTTGGAAGGAAGGAAGGAAGGAAGGAAAGGAGGGAAGGAAGGAGGGAAGGAGTTTCTTGGCTAATTGACCTGACTCCTTCAGTTCCTTGAAAATACTGTGATTCTTTGACAATTCTAGCAGGCAGTGGGGGGAAGGTTGAACTATATGAGGATAAATGAATCTCATCTCTGCCTCTGTGGGGGGGTGGCTGCAGCAGAATTCAGAGAAACTCTGCTCTAAATGTGATGGCTGTGGGAAGAGCTCAGCATTGTCTAATCCTGAGTCCAGAATTGTTTGTGTCCCATTCTCAGGTCTGTTCCTGGGTGGTTGAGTCATAGATGGAACAGTAAATTGCACATCATTACCCTGATGGAGCCACTGTCAGAGCAAATGGAAGCAATGTGAATAATTACACCAGGACCAGGATGTGTTTCCAAAACTGTTTACCTTGGGGTTTCAGAAGCCAGAAGTAACTTCCCTGTTAATCAAAGAGTGCTACTTTCCTTTTTTTGTTTTGTTTTTTTTGATACCAGGGATCGAACTTGGGTCCTTGCACTTGCACAGCAGGCATTGAAACCACTGAGCTAAATCCCCGGCTCCGTGCTACTTTCCTTTAATGAAGTGATTCCTTTGTTTTGTGTTGTTGTACTGTGCTAGGGATCAGGCCTCATACCTCCAAGCAGGTGTTCTAATACTGAGCTACACCCCCTCCCAATGAAATGATTCTTAAACTTCCAGCATTGGTATGCAGGAGAGTCATCTGGAGAGCTGGTTTTTAAAAAAAAAAGCTCAGCCAGGCATGGTGGTGCATGCCTGTAATCATAGTACTCAGGAGGCTGAGGAAGGAGGATCTCTAAGTTTGAGACTAGCCTGGGCTACATGGCAAGTTCAAGGCCAGCCTAGACAACATAGTGAAATCCTGTCCCAAAATAAAAGATTCTCAGGACTGGGGGAGAATGGAGAATAGCTCAATGGAGAGCACTTGTCTAGCATGCACAAGGCCTTAGGTTCAGTCCCAGCTCCTCAAAACCAAAAGGATTCTGAGACCCCAGGCCCAGAGATTCAGATTCAGTTTGTCTGATTGGACCCTGGTAGTAACTGGTATAGTTGTTCTAAGACTACACCATAAGGAAACACTGCTTTAACTTGCCCTGCTGCTCTGAGACAGAAGTGTCTTCCACTAGATATTAGGGTGATTAACATTAGGCGGCGATGTCATACATATGTGGTACACTTTGTTTACTATATTACCCTCCCTATAGTATTAGAAGAATGTATCTTAATGCCAGATTGAGATCTATGCCAGTCTATTCTACAGGATAAATCCTATGAGACTTATTGGGATAATATTCCTGTGGCTCTTTCCCTCTTGGCAGGATCTCCCAGCCATCCAGCCCCGTCTTGTAGCAGTCAGCAAAACTAAACCTGTGGAGATGGTGATCGAGGCCTACAATCATGGCCAGCGCACTTTTGGAGAAAACTACGTAAGAGCCCTTTTCCAAAGACCCTTGTGAAGAATTGTGATTGCCAGGCTTCTGACTTATTCTGATTTTACCCTTTAGGTTCAGGAACTGCTAGAAAAAGCATCAAACCCTAAAGTAAGTGGATATCGGAATTCTTTAGTTTTTAACTTAGTCTTGGCTCTTTAGTTGAAAATTAGACCCATGCTGGTGGTTGAGGTTTAAAACAGGAAGTTAGAATGGGTACAAGTGTCCACTTTTACCTTGAGCCCCAGTTAATTCTCAGCTAAATCTTCTGTCTTTATTTCGAATATAATTTTCTTTTTTGTAGCTGTTTAGAAATGGTTCTTTTAGGAGCTTGCTGTACTCTCATATCCTTCCTTCTGGGATTTGAAAGTGTAAATCAGTTCATCCCTAAGGGATGATGACTGAAAGACAGAGGAGCTGATGGTAATAAGGGAACAGACCAGAAGCCTTCGATTTTTTTTTTTTTCTCTCTCTTTTCTTTTTTTTGGGGGGAATCCAAATCAGGACCTTGCACTTGCCAGGCAGGTGCAGCACCACTGAGCTAAATCCCCTCCCCCGCCTTTGATTTTTCTGAGCATCCTTTTGCCTCTTTGGGCTGCTGACTGAAGATGGAGGTAGCAGTTTATTTCACTTACAGAACACCGTAGAGGTGAAAGGTCACTGGGCTCATGAGAAGGTTTGAGCCAGAAAACCATCAGCTCTGAGTCAAATGTCATTTCCTTTTCCCCTTCAGATTCTGTCTTCATGTCCTGACATCAAATGGCACTTCATTGGCCACCTACAGAAACAAAATGTCAACAAGTTGATGGGTAAGATAAAGCTCTAAGGATGAGGACAAGACGCTCTGACATTATATTGCTTGTGCTACCTTCTGTGGAAGAGGGCAGATTTAGAACACAGCCAGGTGACTGTTTGTGCTGTCAAATTCCTTTTTGGGTTTTTTTTGGCGGCACTGGCAGTTGAACCCATGGGTGATCTAGCACCGTTACTTCTTCAGCCCTTTTTATTTTGAGGCAGGGTCTTGCTAAATTGCCTAGGCTGGCCTCGAACTTGCAATCCTCCTGCCTCAGCTTCCCTATTAGCTGGAGTTTGCAGCACTACACCCAGCTGGAGTTTCCTTTATTAAAAGACAGATAAGTTAAAAAATACAATACAGTAAAATTAAGAATTAATGACTACAGGGGCTGGGGGTATAGCTCAGTGGTGGAGAATTTTCCTAGCTTACACGAGGCCCTGGGTTTCAGGCCCTAGCACTACAAAACAAAACAAAAAAACAAGGCCAGGTGTGGTGGCAGCTGGCGTGAGAGTGTGTGGTGTGAGAGTGCTGTAATCCCAGCACTCTCAGAAGCTGAAGCAGGAGGATTGAAAACTGGGCAGTTTAGCAACTTAGTAAGACCCTGTCTCAAAATAAAAAAGGGCTGGGAATGTACCTCAGTGCAAAGGCCCTGAGTTCAATCCCCAATACCAAAAACAACAACAAAATTAGCCATGTGACAGTGACTTTGTTTTGTTTTTTTGTGGTACTAGGGAATTGAACCCAGGGATCACGAGCTCCCCCCCGCCTTTTTATTTTAAGACAGAGCCTGGCTCTTTTTGGTTTTTTTTTGATACCCGTGATTGAACTCGGGTCCTTGCACTTACGCAGCAGGCAGCGAAACCACTGAGCTAAATCCTCGGCCTCCGGCTGTTTTTTAGGCTAGCTTTGAAGTTGGCAATCCTCCTGCCTCACTCAGCCTCCCGAGTAGCTCAGGTTACAGGTGTGCATTACTGCATCTGGCAGTTTGATAAGTTTTGATGCAGGTTTATACCTGTGAAACCATCACAACAGGTAAAATAATGAACATATCCATCATCTGCAGAAGTTTCCTCCTATTCATTTGTAATCTCTCCCTCCCTTCTGCCCCTCCCCACTTTTCTTTCTTATGCACCACTTAACTGCTTTGTCGATGTAGTTTTTAGAGGGTTTAGGAAGTTTTGTTTTGTCTTGCTCTAGTTTTAGGGGTTTTTTGAGAGAAGATCTATGTCGTCTTGGCTGGCCTTGAACTCACTGTGTAGTGATTACAGATTACAGATGTGAGCCAGCATGCCTGGGTCATTTTTAGAGCCATAAAGAATCTTCGAGTATGTACTCTTTTTGTCTTCTTTCACTCCAGTGTAAGGAATTTCAGATTCATCATATTCATTTGTGTTATCCTGGTTCGTCCTATTGTTCAGTAATATTTCATTACATAAATATAACATAATTTGTTTAGCTGTTCACCTTTTGATGAACATTCAGGTTGCTTCTCATTTTTGTCTATTATAAATAAGTTACTATGAACATTTGTTTTTTGTTTTTGTTTGGTATCAGAGATCGAACTCGGGTCCTTGCGCTTGCGCAGCAGGCGGCGAAACCACTGAGCTAAATCCCTGGCTCTATGAACATTTGTGTACAAGTCTTCACGTGAGGCCGGGGATTTAGCTCAGTGGTTTCGCCACCTGCCTCAAAAACACAAGGACCCAAGTTTGATCCCTGGTACCAAAAATAAAGTCTTCATATGGATATATATTTCCTTCAATCTTGGAGTAGATACTTAGGAGTAGAATGGCCAGTAAAATTCACATATGTATATTTTAACTTTGGGCCGGGGATTTAGCTCAGTGATTCCGGCGCCTGCTGCACAAGCGCAAGGTCCCGAGTTCAATCTCCGGTACCAAAAAAAAATGCTGAACTTTCCTTTTTCATGGTGCTGGGGCCTCATACATGCTCAGAAAGTGCTCTTCCACTGAGCTACATCCCCAGCCTCAGTGGTTAAAAACCACTTTTGCCGTTCTAATGAGTGCATAGTGGCACCCACGGCATTTCCCTGCTGGCTGGTGATGCTATCTTTTCACCTGCACGACATCTGTACATCTTGTTTGGTGCAGTGTCTAAGTCGTGTGCCCACTGTTTAAATTTCCTTTTTTATTAGTGCATGTTTGCAGTACATAATGATTATATTTATTGTTTGGGGTTTTGTTTTTTTGGTACTGGGGTTCGAACTCAGGTCCTTGCACTTGCAAGGCAGGTGCGGTGCCACTGAGCTAAATCCCCGGCTCCAGAATGATTATGTTTATTGTGGGGAGTCAGTAAATGTACATAATACATCTTAATGATTCATTTATTTAAAAATCTGCTACCCCTCCCCTTCTTCCCTGCTTTCTCCCAACTCTTGATCCCCTTCCCATATATAAAAACTATTTTCACCATTTTTTCCCCTTCATTTCTTTGGGTTTTTTTCATCTCCTTTCCCTCCCCTTACTCCCCCTCTCCACCCATCTCTTGTCCCCCCCATCCATTTGTTCCCTACTTCCTATTTAACAACTATTTTGTCATATATACATATAATTATATAATTATTATATATTATGAATACATATGCAATATATATTGTCAATTTCTCATATAAGAAAAACCATGCAATATTTAAGTTTGTGTCTGAATTATTTCACTTAATATTATGTTCTCAAGTTACATCCATTTACCTACATATACCTCAAGTTTATCTTTATAGCAGAGTAGTACTCCCATTGTGTATAAATACCACATTTTCTTTATTCATCTGTTGGTAGACATATAGGCCATTTCTGATTTAGCTCTTATAAATTAGCCTGCTATAAACTTGGTGTAGCCAGGGCTTGCAAGGGAATGGATTTAATACTGGACACATAATTTATAGGATTATTTTATAATATTCACCCAAAAAGTCAAATGCAGAACAGTACGAGAGATCTGTCCATCCACTCGAGACCTGAAGAACCCAGTCAAGGGCCTGGATCCTACAGCAGTGTCCCACATGAGTCCAGCTGAAGGCCTAGAGCCCATGGCAGTGTCCTTCACAAGCCCAGCTGAGATCCAGATGTTTACCTGGTACACGCTATAGATAACAAGGGGCAGATGAATCTTCCATTAACCTAATTAACCCAAGTTGTTTGTGTGTCAGGCTGGTCGTAACTTGAGGGGCCACTGTATTTGATTTCCTGGTAGCCATTCTTTCTGGAGTAAGATGTTTTTGTTTTGTTTTTTGTTTTTTGGTACCGGGGATCAAACTCGGGTCTTTGCGCTTTCGTACCAGCCAGCGAAACCACTGAGCTAAATCCCTGGCCCTGGAGTAAGATGTTTTAATTTGCATTTCTCTAATGGGCAGAAATGTTCAACACTTTTTCATGTATTCATTGGCCATTTGTACTTCTTCTGAGAAGTGTTTATTCATTTTGGTTGCCCATTTTTTGTTTAGGACTTTTACTGGGGAGGGGTCTAATTATTTTTAATTCTTTATATATTCTAGATGTTAGTCCTCTGTCTGAGGCAAAAATTTTTTCCCATTCTGTAGGTTGTTTCTTCTCTCTGTTGGTTGTTGCCTTTGCTGTGCAGCTTTTGTTTGTTTGTTTTTGGTACCGGGGATTGAACTCGGGTCCTTGTGCTTTCGGGGCAGGTGGTGGAACCACTGAGCTAAAGCCCCGGCCCCTGCTGTGCAGCTTTTTAATTTGATGTGATCCCATCAGTTGATTCTTAGTATTATTTCTTGTGCCATTGGGGTTCTGTTCAGAAAGTCCTTGCCCACACCTATGTCTTAAAAAAGCTTTACCTGTTTTATCTTCTAGAGGATTAAGTGTGTTCTGTTTTAACATTTGGATGTTTGATCCATTTTGATTTTAGTTTAGCACACAGTGAGATAATTGAGCCTAGACTCAATCTCCTGCATGTGAATATCCAGTTTTCTCATCATCATTTATTAAAAAAGCTCTTTCTGAGCCGGAGATTTAGCTCAGTGCCAATGCACCTGCCTTGCAAGTGCAAGGTCCTGAGTTCAATCCCTGGTACCAAAAAATAAAAGAAAATAACATAACATAACAATGGCTCTTTCCTCTAGTGTATGTTTTTGGCCGTTTTATCAAAGATCAAACAGCTGAATGTGCCTAGGGTTGTTCCTGCTTCCTCAATTCTGTTCCTCTGATCCACATGCGTGTTTTTGTGCCAGTACCATGCTGTTTTAATCACAGTAGCTTTGTAGTATAATTTCAAATCTGAGATTGTGATGCCTCCTGCTTTGCTTTTGTAACCCAGGATTGCTTTTGCTATTCTGGGTCTCTTCTGATTCCATATAAATTTCAGGATTGTTTTCTCTAACTGTGAGAAATGGCATTGGTATTTTGTTTGGGATTGCATTAAATCTGTATATCAGTTTTGGAAGTATAGCCATTTTGATTATATTGGTTCTGCCTATTCAGGAATAGGGGATATCTTTCCATTTTCTGGTGTCCTCCTTGATTTCCCTTTTCAGAGTGATACAGTTTTCATTGTAGTCTTCTACTTCCTTGGCTGGATTAACTCATATATGTTTTGTTTTTGTTTTTGTTTAATTCTTTTATTGATACATTTTAGGTATACAATATGTTTACATTTATCATTGGGTGCTTGTACCTGTACATGATGTATCTTGGTTCTTATTTTTTCCCCATTACCTGTGCGCCCTTCACCCCCTCCACCCTTCCCTATTTGCATAGATTTCATTTCCATATTTTTTCTTTTCTCATAATTTTTCCTTTCCCTTCTTTCCTTTCCCCTTCCCCTCCCACCACCCCTACACCTTTGGACCTTTTCCTATTTCAAATTATCAATTATTCATTTTAATCATTTTAATCCTTATTTATACTTTCAGTTTCTCTCACTAGAGAAACTATTTGGTATTTACACGTGTGTCCTATTTATTTCACTTAAGAGTATGGCCTCAGTATGCATCCATTTAGCTATAAATGTCTCTAGTTTCTTGTTCTTTATGGCTGAGTAGTGCTCCATTTTATTACAAACCACATCTTCTTTATCCAGTCTCCAGTTGATGGGCACTTGGGCTGTTTCCAAGCTTTAGCTATTGCAAACTGTGCCACTATAAACATGGGTGCACATATGCCACTGTGGTATGATTCTTTTAATTCTTTGGGGAAGATCCCCAGCAGGGGAATAGCTGGGTCAAATGGGACCTCTAATTCTAGTTCTTTGAGGTATCTCCATACTGATTTCCACAGTGGTTGCACCAGTCTGCACTCCCACCAACAACGGAGAAGGGTTCCTTTCTCTCCACACCCCCACCAGTATTTGTTATTGGTTGATTTCTTTCTTTTTTTTTTTGGTACTGGCGATCGAACTTGGGACCTTGCGCTTGCAAGGCAGGCGCTGGAACCACTGAGCTAAATCCCTGGCCCTATTGGTTGATTTCTTGATAGCAGCCATTCTCTCTGGGGTGAGGTGGAATCTCAGTGTTGTTTTCATCTGCATGTATCGAATGACCAGTGATGTTGAACATTTTTTCATATATTTATTTGCTGCTTTTACTTCTTTGTCTGAGAAATGTCTGTTCATTTCAGATGCCCATTTTTGAATTGGGTCTTTGAATTTGGGGGGTCTGACATTTTTCAGTTCTTTATATGTTCTAGATAGTAGACCTTTGTCTGAGGTACAGCTGCTAAAAATTTTTTCCCACATTGTAGGTTGTCTCAGCTCTGTTGGTGGTTTCTCTTGCAGTGCAGAAGCTTTTTAGTAAGAAGAGATCCCAGTTGTTGATTCTTTGTGCTAGTTCCCGTGCTACTGAGGTTTTGTTCATAAAGTCTTTTCCTATGCCAATGTCTTCAAGAGTTCTACCTAACTTATCTTCCAGCAAGTTTAGTGTTTCTGTCTTAATATTTAGATCTTTAGTCCACTTCAATCTTAGTTTAGTGCATGGTAATAGATACGGGTCTAGTTTTAAGCTTTGGCAGGTTGAAATCCAGTTTTTCCAACACCATTTATTAAATAGGCTATCTTTCCTCCAATGAGGGTGGTTGGCTCCTTTGTCAAAGATGAGGTGGCTGAGTATGTGTGAACTTGTTTCTGCATCTTCTAATCTATTCCACCGATCCTTGGGTCTGTTTCTTTGCCAGTACCATGCTGTTTTTATCACAGTAGCTTGGTAGTATAGTTTCAGGTTGGGGATTGTGATGCCCCCAGCCATCTCTCCTGTTGCCTAGAATTGCTTTTGCTATTCTAGGTCTCTTCTGGTTCCAAATGAATTTTTGGATTGTTTTCTCTAGTTCTGTGAAGTATATTGTTGGAATTTCAATCAGCATTGCATTAAATCTTTATAGGAGTTTTGGAAGTATGGCCATTTTCACTATATTGGTTCTTCCTACCCAGGAACAAGGGATGTGTTTCCATTTTCCTGTATCCTCCTTGATCTCCTTTTTCAGAGTGCTATAGTTTTCAGTGTAGAGTTCTTTTGCTTCCTTTGTTAGATTGATTCCTAGATATTTCATGTTTTTGAGGGCCGGGGATTTAGCTCAGTGGTTCCAGTGCCTGTAGAGTCATCATCAAATTAGGGCCGGGGATTTAGCTCAGTGCTTCCGCCGCCTGCCTTGCAAGTGAGAAGTCCTGAGTTGGATCCCCGGTACCAAAAAACAAAAAAGATATTTCATGTTTTGGGATGCTATTGTAAAAGGAATTGTTTCCCAAATTTCTCTCTCAATCGGTCTGCTATTTGTGTATAAGAAGGCTACTGTTTTTTGTGTGTTGACCTTATATCCAGCTACTCTACTGAATCTGTCAATTAGTTCTAGAAGACTTTTGACCAAGTTTTTTGGGTCTTCTATGTAAAGTATCATATCATCAGCAAATAATGACTGTTTAACTTTTTCCTTTCCTATCTTTATTCCTTTTATTTCTTTCTCTTTTCTAATTGCTTTTCTAATTGGCTAATGTTTCCAGAACTATATTGAACAGGAGTGGTGATAGTGGGTATCCTTGTCTTGTTCCTGATTTTTAGCATGAAAGTTTTCAGTTTTTGACCATTTAATATGGTGTTGCTGTTGGTTTTTCATAGATAGCCTTAATCAGGTTGAGATAAAGACCTTCTATTCCAGTTTCCTGTAGCATTTTTATCATGAATGGGTGTTGGATTTTGTCAAATGCCTTTTCTGCATCTACTGAGATGATCATATGGTTTTTGTCCTTGACTCTGTTAATATAGTGTATTACATTTATTGATTTATGTATGTTGAACCATCCTTGCATCCCTGGGATAAATCCAACTTGGTCAGGGTGTATGATCTTCTTAATGACCCTCTGTATTCTGTTTGCCAGTATCTTGTTGAGGATTTTTGCATCTGTGTTCATTAGGGAGACATATATGTTTGTATTTGCTATCTCAACTTTTTGAATAGTTCTTTTAACCAATATGTCCCTCTTTGCCTCTTTTCATCAGGTTTGGCTTAAAGTCCACTTTGCATGAAAATAGGATAGCTACTCCTGCTTATTTTAGGGTTCCCACTGCATGGAATATTGTTTTCCATCTTTTAATTTTTAGTCTGTGAATTTCTTTTTGGTTTAAATGTGTATCTTGTATACACCATATGGTTGGATTTTGTTTCTTCATTCATTCTTCTAATCTCTGTCTTTTGATTGGCAAATTGAAACCATTCACATTGATAATTATTATTATTGATAGGTATTGACTTATTCCTTTCGTTGTATTATTTTCCTGTTTCTGTTTTCCTTCCTTTCCCTTCTACTTAATTGCTTGTTTTACCTGATTTATTCATTCTATTGGACTTGGCATTGTCTCTTTCTGGGATATCTTTGAGCTTTTTTTTTTTTCTTTGAGCATCTTTTGGACTGTTGGTTTGATGGTCATGAATTTCTTTAGGTGCTCTTTATCATGGAGATATCTTATTTTTCCATCAGTTTTTGTTTGTTTGTTTGTTTGGTACTGGGGATCAAACTGAGGACCTTGCGCTTGCAAGGCAGGCACGGTGCCACTGAGCTAAATCCCCGGCCCTTTTCCATCCATTTTGAAACTTAATTTTGTAGGATATATCAGTCTACATTGAAGGTATTTTCTTTGAGGGCTTGAACACTTCATTTAAAGCTCTCCTTGCCTTTAAGGTTTGTGTTCAGAAGTTTACTGTAATTCTGATGGGTTTTCCTTTATAAGTGATTCCTTACTGTTCTCTACAGCTTTTAAGATTCTGTTCTTATGTTGTTTTTATGGTATTTTAATTATGTGGTGTGGAGTGTTTTTTATTCTGATCATGGCTATTTCAGGTTCTATGTGCCTCACTTATCTGTATGTTAAATTCTTTTTCCACATCTAGAAAATTTTCTGCTATTACTTCTGTAAACAAGTTTTGTTATGCTTTTGTGCTTATCTTCCGAGTTTTCACTAATTTGAATTGCCCTTAGCTTTTTTTTTTGCTCCATCTAGCAGCTGTTGGGTCCATTTTTCATGTTCTCTTACTATTGTTAAGGTATCTCTCATAAATTGATCACAAACCACAGCCCATTCCTCTAGATCTGACACTCTGTCCTCACTTTGGTCGCTTCTGCTGCCCATACTTTCAATTGTATTTTTAATCTCCTGTATTTCTGTTTGGAACTTCTTTATGGACCCCATTCTTTTCTATGTTGGGCATTCATGTTTTGCATCTCTCTCTCTCTTTACTTTTTTCCTTTAGTCAGTACCATTTACTCTTCAGTTCTTTTAAAAAAAATCAACATAGGATACATCATAGTCTCATAAGAACAGTACATTCACACAATTCCAAGTGAAAAACATACATTTTTTTACACCATAGATTTTCAGTCTTGCTTTTGAGGGTTTTTGTTTTTTTGTTGTTTCTATGTTTGTTTTATTTTTTGGTACCAGGGATTGAACTCAGGACCTTGCACTTGCCAGGCAGGTGCAGTGCCACTGAGCTACATCCCCAGCCCTGTTTTTTGGATGTTTTTGAGAGAGGGTCTCACTATGTAGTTCTGGCTGGCCTTGAACTTAGGACATCCTCTTGCCTCAGCCTCCCAAGTGCTGGGATTACAACCTTGTGCCACCACACCCGGCCCTTGTTTTGTTTTGGTTTTTTTTGAGACAAGGTCTTTCTAGGTAGTCCAGGCTCACCTCAAACTCACAGGCATTCCTCCTGCCTCAGCCTCCCAAGTGTTAGGATTGCAAGCATGCACCACCACACTGGGCTTACTCTTGGTCAATACAAAAAACAGTGTTTCAAAGGTTTTGTTTAACATGAGGAAGATTAAATCTCAGCTTGACACAATAACAAGTTTAAAAAAATAAACCAGTGTTGAACTACTGCAGCACTTAGCTGACTTCCTGAAACCCCCACCCTGTCCCACACGGACCACACCCAGGTGCCTCTGTACCCACACATGGAAATCTCTGCCTCTACATTTCTGTTTCCCCACCAAATATCTCAACAAAAAAATTAAAATTTAGACGTGTGTCATTGCATGAGAACTACTACAACATACTTTTTTAAAAAAAGCTAACTTACTTGTTGAATATTAAAAGAAGAGACTATGATTAGGTGAGTTAAAATACATCAGGGAAACTGCAGTGCCTTCCATTTCCTGCATTGTGATCTTAGAGCATAGGATTGTGCCCAGAGGAGCTAACGATACCAAGACTTGCCTCAGACATTAATTGTAAAAGATTATACTAATGTTTATGAAAAGCTTATAATAACGTGGAAAAATATTTGTTATAAAGTTAAATGAAAAAGTAAAATACAGAACCATACATACTGTATGATCTTAACTATGTTAAAATCAACCAACCAAAACACATCCCATAAAAGGCTGAAAGAAAACAGTTCAGAGGTTAACAGTCATCATAATTAAGGTTTTTTGGGATTATTTAAGAACTATTAGTTACAGAAGAGTAAGTCTGGTAGAAGTATTAAATATGTGTTAACAGTTATGTCCAGCCTATAAGAAAGGGTGTGTACATTCATAAAACTAAAACATACCAGACTACTGCATGAATGAACTGTTAGGCAAAACTGGCCCATGGGTGGAGGGCTTTGGTCTCCCCTCCAGCCAGGTGCAGTGTGACCAGGTCCTGCAGATGAAATATGCTGAACCAAGTGGAAGTGCCATGGTTTATAGAAAGAACAGATGTACCCACCCCTGACAACTTGTGTATAGCACGGGAGCTCTTTCACACTAGAATTAAACAAAAGAGAGCTCTTTTCTGCTAGGTTTTTCTGTAGATGTCAGGTTACAAAAATAGTTATAGTAACTGTGGAACCCCAATCCTGGTTTAGAAATAGAAATAAAACATCATTAGAGCACACGTGGACCAAGAAAAGTGCAAGACATAGAAAATTAGAAAAAGTGCTTTCTATAAAAATGATTCCCTCTAAGATGTTTACTGTACACACACTAGCAGAAGCAGAGGCCAACCCTCCACTTTCCCAAAGCATCCCCCAGTTTGCTCACTCAGAAACACTGACCAGAGAGGAGGAAGACGGCCCCACTCCTCAAGAACATCTCAGTTTTCCTAAAGCGGAAGCTGTACCCATCACCAACCATGTTACATTAGTTAGAAGCAGAAATCACCACTCTCTCTTGCTATTAAAAGATGTGCTGCTGTTCTTGTTGAATCACATATCCACTCTAACATTGAAGCTCTCCTGACTTAGTAGGAGGCAAAAATGCAACTGCTTTCTCCAATGAGTACTTCTACAGAGGGCAGCGATTAAGTGACGCTTAGTCAGAGGGCAGCGATTAAGTGACACTTAGTGATGTTTGTCCCTAAACATAACAACACCTAGTAAAGACAAAGCAAAGGAGTGTATTTACTTTCTTTTTTTTTTTTTGGTACCAGGGATCGAATTCGGGACCTTGAGCTTGCAAGGCAGGCACTGGAACCACTGAGCTAAATCCCCGGCCCTGTATTTACTTTCTTTTAAGCAAAGGAGTGTATTTACTCAAGAGTAAGGCACTGTGAAGCTGAGAGTCATGACTAGTCCTATATCAAGATCAAAACCTATCAGTACCATCAGAAGCTGAGATGCAGGAATGCTGCTTAAGTCTTCAGTCTCCTCTCCCAGTTGCTAATTTGCACTGTGCTCCTATGTCCAGCACTCCAGGTCTTTCAGCACATGAATACCACATGGGTGGTCTTCAGACCCTCATATAGTGACCTCATGATGTGCAGTCTCCAGGAGTTCTCAGGCTCCAAACTGCCTGGAGGCATCATTCTTTCAGGGTATACACTGGGAGTGTGATGTTGGCAAAAAATAAGCAGTCCATTATGCAGAGATAGCACAGATAATTGGATAACCAGAGCCCATCGTGTGTCCCCAAATAGCTGAAGAGCCAGAGGTGACCTCAGTGACTGTGGATTCAGCAGCTGGTGCCCAGCAGCAGTGCTGGATAGGGCTGCGGCTCACATCAAAGTTGAGCCACGTGGGCTGCAGTTGCAGGTGACCCAGGAAGGCACACAAGAGTTCATCAAGCACAGCACTGCCTGTGGCCACCCAGCTCCTCCAGTTCAGACTCTTGCTAGCTGCTCTGTTGGCCTGCTTCTGTGATTCCCACCCCAGATTCTTCTTGCATCTCTTTCTTCAGCTCACTGGATTTTTATTAGTGCCTTCTCTAGACTTGCTGATCATTCATTTCATTAGGATCATTATCTGTTTAATTATATCTTCTTTGAATTCACCAAGCACCTTACTGCTATCTGCTTTTTTGCTTCCCCTGGTATCCTTTCAGACATTTCTACTGTGTGGCTTTTTATCCCGCACCCAGTACTCTTTGGATTGGCTTTGGAGGAGTAGAGAGTTTTTGAAGGCATCTTGTTGCCCTGTCTTATGTTTAATTTCTTTTCCAGAGATAGTTTCTGGGTGTGGCCTTGGCTTCTATTCCAGGATCCAGCTACCACCCTTTATTTGAGAAGAGAGATTGCAACTTACTTGGCCCAGTACCCATTTCCTCAGGAATGGGCTGCAATATTGTTTATGACCCCCAGGAAATCATTGGCACACAGAGAAAACCAACTGACAGCAGCAACCATGTCACCTTGGCAGTAGTAAAGTCAGCCACAACAATAGCATCAAATATACACTGGATACTGACCGACCCTCAGAACCACTCAGGAACCACCCTTAATCAAAGCACCGAGATGCGGGATTTTAGTATAGACACATAGGCAGCCCAGTACTGAGCTACAGTAAAGGAGACCACTGTCTCTGCTGGGTATACGCAGCGGTGTGGGAACCCCCTCCGAAGGTTACATGCTCCAAACTTTCCCTCCTGCCCAGAATGCAGGCCCATGACCTGCCTGGCCTGAGCTTGAGCATCTCAGGAGATTTGTGTCTGGCCCTGACCCTTTCTGAGTCTGGCTCCTGTGACCGTCTCACCTGCACTCTGGTAGTGTGACCCTTCAGTCCTTGAGTGAGCCTCTCCGGGTGTCACAGGTGTCCTCAGTCAGGTTGGCCGTTTGGCTGTCACCTCTGCCACCCTGTGCTGAGAACCAAGGTGCAGAACCCCTTGGGAGTTGGTAGTTTGACCCCAGTGAGGGCGGGCAGCTCCTCCTCCCTGCACAGTGCAACTCTGCAGCAGTAGGGTGACCTTGAATTTCTTTCTGAGCACAGTGGGAGGTCACCTGTTTGGGATTTTTCTCACCACTCCAGGGATAAACAGAAATGGTGTGCAAATGAGTCACACACATGAAAGAAGGTGTGGCAATATCCTAGGCCCCAGGTCACAGTAGTTTTTATTCCAATTACCTACTTTTTTCTTTTGTGACTTACCTACACTCTGGTGTTATGTCTTTTTTTGTTGTTTTTTTTTGGTACGGGGGATTGAACTCAGGTCCTTTCGCTTGTGCAGCAGGCAGCGAAACCACTGAGCTAAATCCCCAGCCCCAATGGTGTTATGTCTTTTTAAGAAATGATTGCTTAGGGGCTGGGGATTTAGCTCAGTGGTTCTGCTGCCTGCCTCGAAAGCACAAGGTCCCGAGTTCGATCTCTGATATCAAAAAAAAAAAAAAGAAAATGATTGCTTAATCCAAGGTCATGATTTATTACTTCTAGGTTTTCTTCTAGAGTTAGCTGTCACTATTAGGGCCATTTGAGTTCATTTTTGTGTGTAGTCTAAGGACAGGGAGTGTGTGGGTGTCTGTGTATGTTACCGGGGATTGAACCCAGGGCTTTTGCATTGAGCAACATCCCCAGTCTCCTTTTATTTTGAGACAGGGTCTCCCTAAATTACTAAGTTGCCCAGGCTGGGCTCGAATTTGCAATCTTCATGCCTCACCCTCAGAGTGCTGGAATTATGGGCTTGTGCTACCACACCTGACTTCCCATAACTTTTCTTACACTTCCACCTTTGATTTTAAAAAATATTTTTTCTGACTATAGAATTCTAAGTTGACTTTTTTTTTTTCTTTCAGTACTTTAAAGATGTTGTTTCATGGTGCATGCCTGTAATCCTGGTGCTCCCGAGGCTGAGGCAAGATGGTTATAAGTTTAAGGCCAAGCTGGACTACATATAGCAAGACCTTGTCTCAAAACAGACAAACATAGAGAATGTTGTTCCACCATCATTTTACTTGCTCTGTTTACAGTGGGGACTCTGAGGGCTGGGGATTTAGCTCAGTGGCTCCACCGCCTGCCTCACAAACGAAAGGTCCTGAGTTCGATCCTGGGTACCAAAAAAAAAGAAAATACAGTGAGGACTCTGATGTCATAGTTACCTTTGTTCCTCTCTATATAACATGTTTTCTCCTGTGGCTAGATTTAAGATTTTCTCATTATCACTGGTTTTGAGCAATTTAATTATGATGTGCTTTAGTGTAATTTTGTTCACATTTCTTATGCTTGGAGTTTGTTGAACTTCTTGAATCTGTGGGATTTTTTTAAAGAAAATTATTAGAAATTTTTCTTCCCATTTGCTCATTTCTTCATATCTCTAACCTCTTCTCCAATTACTAGCTGCTTGAGGTGGTCCCACTGTTCTCTGATACTCTTCCTTTCTATAATTTTTTCCTGTGTTTCATTTTGAATAATTTTTTCAGGTTAACTAATTCTTTGTTTGGCCTGTATAATTTGCCATTAATCCTATCATTGGATTTGTCATCTCATACATTGTAGTTTTTGAGCTAGAAGTTCAATTTGAGTCTTTTTTTTCCTATTTTATGTGTCTCTATTTTTTTAACATAAGGAAACAGTTATAACTTTTAAGATCTGTATTTACTAATTTGTTCATCTTTGTCAGTTCTTAATTTCAATTGGTTGATTTAACTCTTCATTATACACCATATTTTACTGCTACTTTGCATGCCGGATAATTTTTGTTTGGATAGCCAGATGTTGTGAATTTTACCTGGTTGAATGCTAGCTTTTTTTGTATTCTTGTAAATATCCTTGAGCTCTGTTCTGGAACGTAGTATCTTAGGAACAGTTTGATCCTTTCAGCTCTTGCTTTTAAAATTAGTTGGCACGACCAGAGCAGAGCTTGGTTTGAATTATTCCCTGCTAATAAAGCAAGGGAACTGTAACTGGTATTCCATGAATCCAGCTAAAGAGTCTTAACTTGAAAATTAAAACAAAAAACATAAAGTCTATAAAAATACTACAATAAAGTATTTTTATTTTCTTAGACTTAGGGAAAGGCCTTTCTAAGCCAGACATAAAATCTGGAAACCGTAAGAGAAATAGTTCTCAGATTTGATTACACAAAAATTAAAGTTCTCTGAATATCAAAGCAAAAGGAGGCTGGGGATTTAGCTCAGTGGTTCTGACACCTGCTTCACAACCGCAAGGTCCCGAGTTCGATCCCCAGTACCAAAAAAAAAAGAAAGAAAGAAAGAAAAAGAACAAAGCAAAAGGAAATCACAGACTGGAAGAAAAACTTTGTTGTTTTTTTTTTTTGCACTGGGGATTGAACTCGGGACCTTGCACTTTCGAGGCAGGCGCCAGAACCACTGAGCTAACTCCCCGGCAGAAAAACAATATTTTAAAAAGGGGAAAGAAGTTAATGTCTAGAGTACATAAAAAGTAAGTCAGGCATGATGGTACACACCTGTAATCTGGGCATCAAGGAAGGTTGAGGCAGGAGGGTTACAGGTTCAAGGCCAGCCTGGGCAATTTAGCAAGACCCTGTCTCAACAACAACAACAAATGAAAAGGGCTGGGACATAGTTCAGTGGTAGAGCACCCTTGGTCCTCAGTAGTATAGCAAAAAAAAGCAACACATCTTTATTTATAAGAAAAAGGTAAACAAACTAAGAACAGGCAATTTATGAAGGAAAAAATACAAAAGGCCAATAATTAAATGAGTAGTATTCACCCCTAATCACAAAATAATAAGCTCTACTTCTCACTTATCAGATTTGTTAAGAGTAGAAAAGACTACTAATGTCCATTGTTTTGAGTACATGAGCCTGAGTCTAAAATGGTAGGTGGGGCCTCCTGGATGGCAGATTGGTAATATCTA
This sequence comes from Heterocephalus glaber, assembly GCF_053883595.1. NCBI lineage: Eukaryota > Metazoa > Chordata > Mammalia > Rodentia > Bathyergidae > Heterocephalus > Heterocephalus glaber. The sequence continues at coordinate 39,758,445 of NW_028258308.1, forward strand.
ACACAATTTAAATTGTATTTCCTGCTTGAGCAGTAATTTCATTTCCAGAATTCATTTATTTTATAGAAATACTCATATATGCACAGAGAGGCCAGGGATGTAGCTCAGTGGTTTTGCCGCCTGCTGCGCAAGTGCAAGGACCTGAGTTCAATCCCCGGTACCAAAAAAGAAGGGAGAATACTATATGCACAGAGTTCTATGCCTAAGCTTTGTTTTGTAATTAAAAACAAAACACAGGAAACAGTGTAAGCCAGGGGTGGTGGCATGTCCCTGCTGTTCCAGCACTTGAGAGGCTGAGGTTGGAGGATCACCTGAGCTTAAGAGTCCGAGACCAGTCCTGGCAACATAGCAAGACCCTGGCTCTAAAATAAGGGAAACAATCCAGTCTCATGTCCACTAACACAGGAACAGAAGAGTGGTGGCATACATCTGTAATCCCAGATACTCAGAAGGCTGAGGCAGGAGGATCGGGGCTCCAGTGCCAGGCTGGACAATTTAGAGAAACTGTGTCAAAATAAAATAAAAACAGGAATGGTGATATAACTCAGTGGCAAAGCACTATCAAGTACTGTGAATCTGAGTATGGCAGCACACATTTCTTCTCACATGTAGTGCAGGCTGGCCTTGAACTCACCATGTAGCCCAGGCTGGCCTTGAACTTGCAGCGATCCTCCTGCCTCAGCCCTGAGTGCTGAAATTATAGGCATGTGCCACCATGCCCGGCTGCACACACTTGTAATCCCAGTACCCTTGGAGGCTGAGACAGGAGGACCACAAATTCAAGCCTAGCCTGGGCAACTTAGTGACTTGGTGAGACCTTGTCCCCAAAAATGGAAGATGTCACCTGCTGCACAAGCGCAAGGACCCAAGTTTGATCCCTGGTACCAAAAAAAAAAATGCAAGATGTGCTTGCTTTGGCACACATACACTAAAAAAATAAAAGATGTATCTCAGTACCAAAGCCCTGGGTGTGTGTGTGTGTGTGTGTGTGTGTGTGTGTGTGTGTTTGGATGTGTGTGTGTGTATGACCTATATGTGGCTACAGCCTTGGTCACATATATAGAGAGCGAGCACTTGTAGAGCACTTGCCTAGTGTGCAGGCCCAGGGTTCCACCCCAGCACCACAAGGGAAAAAGAACATGAAGCTTCCTACTGGAAGATGTCAGCATTCAGTAAAAGTGGGCTGTTGGCTGGGCGGTGCCTCGCTGTTCTTCATCTGAGGCAAGGCTGATACTCCACCTCACATGCATCTTTGAAAAAGAAGATGGCCCTGAGGACTTCAGTGTCTCACTTAGGTTTCAGTGTGTGGGTCACTCTGATGCCCTTGTCACATGAGAACACCCGGATCCCAGGAGTTTAAGGCCACAACGATATCACACCAGGTAGCACTGTGGTCTCCAGTTCTTCAGTGTCACCTTGACCTGTTCTTCTCTGCTTGAACTGAGATGTTCTGGGGTCAGGCCCGCTACACAGGACCCAAGTACTAGCTTCTCAAAGCCTCTGCACACAATTGTGCTTCCTGAGTGTGTCCATGTTACCCTCTCTGTGTTGCGGATGGGACTGAACTCATGGTCTTTATGGTCTGAACTCATACCAGTAAAACTCATGTTTGTCCTCTTAGCAGAACCAAGATTTACCTGTCTTTTCTTTTCCTGGGATGTTTTCCCCTCTATCAGGTCGAAGACTTATTGCATGGTATCTGCTGCAGGAAGGCGAATGAAGAATAATACCTTGCCTCTTTCTCTTTACAGCTGTCCCCAACCTCTCTGTGCTGGAGACAGTAAGTTCTGTGAAATTAGCAGAAAGAGTCAACAGTTCCTGGCAGAAAAAAGGTTCTCCTGAACGGCTGAAGGTTATGGTCCAGGTCAACACCAGTGGAGAGGACAGTAAGTGACCAGAACTGGAGTGCAGATTTCCTTCCCTTTGGGTGGCTGCGCTCAGGGAAAATGGTGAGGGGAAACATCTCCTAGGTGAGGCTGTGCTTAGAAGCCACAGGGTTTACGTCAGCTATCTGTGGATGGTCTAGAGGTGCATGAACACACAAGCCAGTCCACATGCAAGTCTGTAATACATCATGGTGCTATGTCTTAGTTAATGTATCCTGGTGTTATATCTAAATATTGGGGAAAAGAAGAGGAATCAAGAAAGGATTGTGACTTTGATCTCCTGAAAACCTCCAGAGGTCACCATCACTCCTGAAAGGGATTGTAGAGTCACATGTACGTACATCTCAGGTCTTAAACTGTTAGTGTTACAGTGGGAGAGAACAGAAGAAAGACCACTGAGGGCCCTAGGCAGAGACTGCGTATGAGGCTTGGGGTAGCAGGGTAACGTGGAAAGGAGCCCAGCCTTTGAAATGGGACAGGCCATGCTGTGTCACTTCCAGCTTGTTAAATATCTCTCCATCTCACTATCTTGGCTTGGTAGTGGCATCACACTAGCACCCACTTCAGAGTGGGTGGCAAGGATTGAGTGTGGCAGTTCAGGCAAAGCTGGGAACAGAGCCCTGCACAGCTCATTTGATAGCATTTTGTCGAGAATAAATGTTTGAGTTGGGAGTATAGCTCAGTGGTAGAGCACTTGCCTAGTATGTAATAAAAAAAAGAAATTTATAAAGATCAGGTATTTGCTGACAACCATCCAAGCACCAGTATTCACCAAATCTTAACATGAAGGAGCACAGCATAGGCATACAGGCATCTGTTTTCCAGATAGGCCCTGGAAGCGGGCTACCGGGTTCAAAACCCAGGTCTGTATTCATAGCTGTATGACCCCAGAAAGGTTACTTAGCCTCCCTGGGCCTCAGTTTCCCCATCTTTAGGATGGTGCTAGTAAAAGTACTTAACCTCATAGAGCAGTGATAGCAAATCCTTTAGAGTTTTCAGTGACACAAACAGCCCACTGTGGCATGTGTGGCTTAGGTTTGCCACCACTGTCATAGAGTTATTGTGTGAAATGAAAAGCTCTTAGGATGTGGCACATGTGCCTGACACCAGTTACTCTAAGTGTGCTCTGTGTATGTGCACCTTGCCTATAGCTCATTACATCGTCAGTGTAGACAAATCTGAAACTGACTCAGGATCATCTGTATTACATCATTTCTTGATAACTAGATACAATTTGCCCTAATCAAAGATTGAAGTGAGTACTCCTGGCACCTCCATTTGATAAATAGGGGCAGACCCGATCCATGCTTCATATAATTGCATAACAAATGATCATTCATTGTGGATTCCTCCCCCAGTTGCTAACAAGTTCAGTTAAACTTTGTGAATATGTAGTCAGAAGTATTTATTTAATATCTACTTCAATTTTTTGCAATTTTATTAATAAATTAATAAAATTGTGAAATTAAACAGGTTTAGAAAAATAGTTCTTGGATTCATCTGGGATTCTGATAATGTGAATCTTCCTTGGGGTCCCAAGAGATGTAAGGGTTTTTCTTTTCCCTCTCCTCCAAGTCTTCTCAGCTAAAATCCTAAGATATTCATGCCTGTAATTGCAGCACTTCAGAAGCTGAGGCAGGAGGATTGCCGAGAGTTCAAGGCCAGCCTAAATTACAGAGCAAGACACTGTCTCAAATAAACAGCAACAACAACAACAAAATCTAGGCATGGTGGCGCACACCTGTGATCGCAGCACTCAGGAGGCTGAGCCAGGAGGATTGCCACTAGTTCAAGGCCAGCCTGGACTACATAGTCCAAGGCCACCTGAACTACGCATTGAGATCCTGTCTTAAAAAAAAATAAAGAAAAATAAATCCTGAGATAGAGAAGGTGGGGCTAGGGCTCAGTGGTAGAGTGCTTGCCTAGCATGCCTGAAGCCCTGGATTCATTCCCCAGCACTGCAAAATCAATCAATCAATCTATCTGAGAGGATATATTCTTCAGCTTTCCTGTTGCTGAAACAAATTTAGAACCTGATCAGAAGGCATGCTTCCAAAGAAGACCTCAGATAGAAAGTTAATCCTTAAGACATGAGGCTGTCACTTCACAAGGTCTTCATCTGAGAGAGTCACCTCCACTGTTACAGGAAGAGGTGGAACAGACCCCTCTTGTAGCCATTGAGGACATTTTGACATACCCATCTCTGTTTCTTTTACAAAGGTAAACATGGCCTTCCACCCTCAGAAATGATAGCCCTGGTGGAACACCTGAATGCCAAGTGCCCCAGCCTGGAGTTCGTGGGGCTGATGACCATAGGACGCTTTGGCCATGATCTCAGTCAGGGACCGAATCCAGACTTCCAGGTACAACAGCTAGGGGTGTGGGGGATTGTTCATGGCCAAAGAAGAGTCATGGAACCTGAGAGGCAGCGGTGTCCTTGGTGTGGGCAAGACCCTCCGTGGCTTCCATCGCCAGCACCACAGGAGAAAATGAGCAGCACTGCAGCCGAAGCTGTTGCAGGGCTGCCGCTGCACTAACTTCAGAGACATCCCAGATGCTACCTGTCCAGCGGTAGACCCGCTTCTGACCTCTTCTCAAAAGCAAAGGGGAAGAGTGGGTACCCAAACCCCCATGGATCTTTCTCAGCTCAGTTTGAATTTGGCTAAAAGAGTATTTTGGAAAAACAAGCTCTTTCTCCCTCTAATGACCGAGCTTTCTTTTTGTTGTTGTGTTGTTTTTTGCTTCATTTCTGGTACTGTGGCTTGAGCCCAGGGCCACGTGCATGGTAGGCAAGCGCTCCACCACTGGGCCGTAGCCAAGTCCTGATAGTTTTCTTGGGAGTTGGGGACTTCGCTGAAAACCCTTGCAGTGCCCTCTGGAAACCTCAACATCCCTGTAGATCATGAGGAACGTGAACTCCGAATCCAAGGTGGGCAGATCTGACCACTTCCGGACACATGAGAAGGCAGGAATGAAACAGGTGTTGTCATCCCGTGTTCCTGTCAGATGCTGTGGTCGCTGCGGGAGGAGCTGTGTGAAAAGCTGCAGGTCCCTGCCGGGCAGGTGGAGCTGAGCATGGGCATGTCCTCGGACTTCCAGCACGCAGTGAGTGTCCCTCCCCGAGGGAAGGATCCAAAAGGCTGAAGCAGGAACAGGCTTTTTGGGGGGATTCCTTCATTTTGTCAGAGATGGGGGTCTCGCTGAGTTGCTCATGCTGGCCTCAAACTCATGATCATCCCACCCCACCCTCCTGAGTAGTGGAATTAGCCAAGTGTGGAGGCACACACCTGTAATCCCAGCACTAGGGAGGCTGAATCAGGAGGGTCTCTTGTTTAAGGCCAGCCTGGACTACTTATTGAGACCCTGTCTCCAAAAAAATAAAAAGTAGCTGGGACAGGTGTACATCACCACAGCTGGTAGGAATAGGTTTTTGGTGAAGAAACCTTTGAAAACACTCATCAGAACAACAGGGGATCCAGTCACAGTGCTTCTCTGTCCCGACATTTCTCCCCTTCTCATGCTCCTTCTTTTTTGAAGTACAATTTATAGAAATTATATCTTGACACCTAATTTTTAAAAACTTAGTGTAATTCCTAAGGGTCGTTTAAAGGAAAATTTAAAAATGAACTATTGGCTGTGGGTGTGGCTCAGTAGCAAAGCACACCCCCAAGCATATGCTAGGCCCTGGGTTCAGACCCCTAACACTAAAGAAAAAGAACAAGAGCCTGCCTTGCAAGTGCAAGGTCCCGAGTTTGATCCCTGGTACAAAAAAAAAAATCTGCACCTTTATAAGGGCCAGGGATTTAGCTCAGGGGCATCACGCCTGCCTTGCAAGCACAAGGTCCTGAGTTCGATCCCCCGTACCAAAGAAAAAGAACAAGAAATCGAGCTGTACTTCACAAAGGCATTTGGTTACATAAATGCCAGGGCACAGATGTGACAAAATCCTACCTGTGGATTCACTGTGAATGCCACAGCTCTGTGTACACAGACAGCAGGGCTTATTACCCACTCCTATACCTGACTTCCTACAACAGGATATAATTTGATAAAGTTCCAAAATCAAAGTATATTTAATTTTTTTGTTTCTTGAGTCAGGGTTTCACTGTAGTCCAACCTGGCTTCTTTTTTTTTTTTTTTTTTTTGGTGTTGAGCTCAGAGCCTTCACACTGAGCTACATCCCCAGCCCTTTTTCTTTTTCTTTTTCTTTTTTTTTTTTTTTCCTGTTTTGTTTTTGAGGCAGGGTCTTGCTAAGTGCCCAAGCTGGCCTCAAAATTGTGATCTTCCTGCCTCAGCCTCCCAGAGTGCAGATATTATAGGTGTGGGTGACCACACTTAATTCAAAAATCAAAGTATCGAGTTTCATTCCTAGAGAAGTTATCTACTAAGACAGTGTAAAAATCCTTTGTGTTTATAAGTAAAATGGAGTTAGATGCTGTACTCAAATAATCACAAGGCGCTTTCATCCTCTGCCTGACCGTGGCAAGCTAGGAAGGTATGTGGGCCATGAGATAGCTCTCCCTGTGTAGCTATGTCCCACACACCTCTGACAGCCACCATCCTTGGTCCCCCCCAATACCATGTCCTGTCCCATTGTCATTATTGTCCCCCCAACCCCATCTGTGGAATTCTCAAACTTCCAAGCCACCATAGAAACCAAGGAAGTACTGCTTGTTTCCTGAATGCTCCCTCGAGAGTGGTCCCTCCCCAAGGAAACCACTGCCCCACAGCCATCTTCAGGTTTGTTTGCATTGCTCTTTGTAGACACTGCCAGAGAGCCCACTGACTGCATCTCACAGTGTTAGACTCCATCCTTGAAAAATAAAAAATAAAAATAAACTCGGTTTGTGATACTTTCTTCTCTTACCTGCAGATTGAAGTTGGATCAACAAACATCCGGGTAGGGACCACCATCTTTGGAGAGCGGGATTACTCCAAGAAACCCATTCTGAATGACACCACAACAGAATTGAAGGCCCCAGTGGGGGCAACACAGGAGCACTGAGTGAGGACAGCCAAGACAACCAGCTTTGCACCAACAAAGTGTTCGTTGTAATAGTCCCCACCTTTCCACCCAGCCGAGCACTCCTGGGGCCTGAACAGAGAGCATGGACGGTCCCGGGTATTGTCTGAAGCCACCTGTGCTTAGTCTCTGACATAGGAAGCCTGGTTCAAACAGTGGCTTTGGATCAAGTTTGAGAATTGACTCTTCTGTAGAAACAAATGCCAAATCAGTAGGCAGGAATCAAGTTCCATATGGAATTCTGCCCAGGAGCACTAACCAGCTCATGGATGCCTTTTCCAGGTTGAAGTGTGGATTACTGGTGCCTATGATCCTGGAAGTCAGAGGGATTCCCATTTCTCATCCCACTTTAGTAGGAAATTCCCCATTCCCCGATAGTCACCTTTGCTGCTCCAAAGCAAGGTGATTCTGTCCCACAGTGCACATGGAACATGTTACCTGCTGTGGAGTGGCAGTCAGTAACATCCAGCCATGACTCCAGTTACAGCTCCACACACAAATTGTTATTAGGGACAGTTAGTGTCATTGACCACTGTGACCCTGAGATTTTAGGGGTAACTATTTGTAAATAGGACTTAAGCCTTTCTTCCATCCTCAAGAGATGGAACTTTGAGCTTTTCCCTGGGGACCCCACAGCAATGGGAATTTAACTTTGTGATGTCTTATCCACTATAATCCCCTTTCTGGTGATTTTTTAGCAAAGACCAGTGAAATCTCATCCCTCCTGGAAATAAAAGCCTGCAGAGCCCATGCAGGCATTTGGCTTCAGCAAGGCCTTGATTCATCGTTCTCTCTGAGGAGCATTTCACAGGCTCACTTGGCCTCCACACTGTCTTTATAAGCCACCGTTTGACAGCTCTTCTTGATTGTTCATTAATACAGTAGCAAGATCTTCAAAAGTCAGAAAGCACTGGGGCCAGGGATTTAGCTCAGTGGTTCTGCTGCCTGCCTCACAAGCACAAGGACCCGAGTTCGATCCCCGGTACCCCCCACCAAAAAAAAAAAAAAAGAATGCACAATCCTCTGAGTCCTGACAGCTTCAGTGTGGGTGGTTGTTTTCTAGATAGCTTTTTCTCTTATTCGAGTAGTCTTTAATATTATGAAATAACTGAGAACATGATGCTGCTGCTGAATGTAATTTTGTAAAATTTAACACCATTGTGATTCCCATTTCAAAGCTATAGTGTGATAGTTCAGAGTCTGTTAGAAATATGAATTTGAATTATACCATCTGTGCCAATTACAAAGCAATTAAAGGATTTATTTTCTATGGTCTGATGTAGTGAATAAATATGGGGGTGGCATCAGAACCAACACCAGGTAGTTTTCCTCCTGTCCCTGGCGTCCTCCAGCCCAGCTTTGGAGCAGAGCTTCCCTTGGGTCACACATGTAGTCCAGGCCACACCATGGATGGAAAAGGATTCTGAACTTCTAGGACAAGCAAACAAAATCTTTATGTTTCAGGAATTAACCAAAATGAAGAGGCTGTCTTGGTGCAGGGAACTCTAGAGTCGCCTCTAGGTGGCAACATCGGCTCACCTGAGGGGCAGGTGCGGGGCCTGCGGTGGGCACTTCACCCTGGAAGGAGCTTCTGGTCAGGTAGTTTTGCTCCCTCTTTCCAGGCTGGAAGAAGTTTCCCAAGTGACGCGCTGGTTGACAGTCACAAGGTCCTCTCAGCTGCCTGGTTTCCTTGGCTAAGGGTCCTGAAGGGAACTGTGGAACCCCTCAGGGAAGTGAGATCATCTGCGCTGTAAGATATATCTCTGGCTTGTGCCTGAAGATTAAAAACGGAAGCCCAGCCAGGGAGCTGAATCAAACCTAGATAAGGGAGGGAAAAAGGGTTTCCCCACCATGTCCACATAGAACAGGATCCTGTAGAGGGAAAACTCAGCCAGGTTGGGACATTCTTTTTCTGGTTTTTTTGTTGTGTTTTGTTTTGTTTTAATTTTGAGACAGAGTCTCACTAAGTTGCCCAGGCTGAACTCGAGCTTGTGATACTCCTGCCTCAGCCTCACGCCTGGCCTGTGACATTGTCATGTCACACCTCACAAGAAACAGCCAGTGGGTTACTCTGTTTTTAAACAGCAGTGACAGCACCCCAGGCAAGTTTCCTGAGTTTCAACAGCAGGATGTTCTGGGTGAGCCCCACCCAGCTGGCCAATCATCTTTTCCTAATAGTGTCATTCATCTGCCCTGAAACCAGCCTAGGTTTCAGGGGCCAGCAGCCCCCACCCCCCAACAGTCCATCGAGGCCTTGGTCTCTTGGAAAGTCCTTCATAGATTCTATCACTTTCCTTCTCTTTCGTTTGTTCATGGTGCTGGGGATTGAACCCAGGTCATGCACTGCTCAGTAGGCACTACCCCACTCAGCCACAGCCCCAGGTGTACCATGGGGTTTTTTTGTTTTGTTTTTTGTTTTGGTACCAGGGATCGAACTCGGAGCTTTCGAGGCAGGCAGCAGAACCACTGAGCTAAATCTCCGGCCCTGTACCAGGGTTCTTAAAGCAACCTCTGTCTCAAATCATATCCTGCCCCTTTTTTAACATTCACAAGTTTGTTCTCATAGGTCTTAGAGACCTATAAGCACTCACCCCTGTATTCTTGCATTTTAATCTCATGACAGCTGGTCAAGAATTTTAGGATATTTGGGCATATGCCTTTGTGGCCAGGGCACTGGGACCCTTAGTGAAGTCAGAGCAAGTTGGAAGCAAGGCAAGAAATAAACTTGGAGGCCGGGGATTTAGCTCAGTGGTTCCGCTGCCTGCCTTGCAAGTGCAAGGATCAGAGTTCGATCCCCAGTACCAAAAAAGAAAGAAAAGAAAAAAAAAAAAAGAAATAAACTTAGGACTGACTTCCAGTCCACAGATTGGTCACTGAACTGATATGTACTGCCTCCTGCTGTGCTGGGGGTGGAGCCCAGGGCCTCACACATACTGGGCAAGTGCTCCACTGCCAAGCCACAGCCCAGCCCAACTCTGCTAAACCTTCTTAGGTGAGCAGCTTTAACTTCAGAGAGCCACATTACTGTAAAAGAAGGGTTTGTAGTCGATTGTAATAGTTGAGAATTGACACATCTTAACACAGGACAAACTATGAAGCCACAAGCAGTGGGCGTGAGAAGGAAGGAGAGAATTAAACGAAGTCATCAGTGGGATTAGCCTCTCTTCCGCCCTCCCACATCCCTAGCACACACGCCCCCTCCAGATCCAAGCTGTCCCACTGGCCCTGCCTGGGCTGGACCAGCGAGCATTCTGCTGCTGCCCAAGGCCAGGCACAGGAATGAGGTGGACTGGGACATTCTGGAAACCCAAGAGTCCTTGGGCACCAAGTAACCCTTGCTTCCTACCAAAGCTTCGGAGGAGGGGGGAGGACAGTTTCTGAAGGACTGCAGTGAGGGTGTGGTGCCTCTGGGGTGCTGTTGGATGGGAAGGGCTGGCTCTGGGAGCCCGGCCTGTCTTTACCCTGAAGTCAGCTGGATGCTATTACCTCAGCCTCCTGACTAAGGCCAGAGGAATCCAAGCCACTGTCCTCTGAAACAGTCTACTAATCCGCCCTCCTTTAGGGGTACATAGGTGAGGAAAAGGACTTTGTTTTTTGGTGATTCTGGAGATGGAACCCAGGGTCTTGCATTCACTCGGTAAGTACTCTCTGTCACTGAGCTATACCCCCGAGGCAAAACAAGACGAGGGCTTACTTTTCCACCCAATTTGTATCAACAAGTGTATACTTGGGCTGTGTGTGATTGAACGGCCATTTAAAAGGTCCTTAAATTAAAGTTCCCCTCCTATAACAAGGCCCCACAAGTTTGAGGCAGCAGGGCAATTTAGCAAGACCTTGTCTCAAATGCTGTCTCAAAATTTACAGCATGGTGGCACATGACTGTAATCCCAGCTACTCAGAAGGCTGAGGTAGGAGGATCACCAGTTTGATGCTAGCCTGAGCTATATAGAGAGCCCCTGTCTAAAAAGGGGAAGGAGGGCTGGAGGTGTAACAGTAGTAGAGCTCCCCCACCCTGGGGTCAATCCTCACTACTGGAAAAAAAGAAAAAGTCTGGCATGTATCAGCTGAAATGGCATGTGGTGGGGAGGGAAAGGGGGATTTCTGACATCTTTCTTGTATTTAAAATAAATTTTATGAGCTCAGACTTGTGAGCTTTGCAATGCCCAGGAAGCAGATGCCACTCTTTGGGCAGTGGAGTGCTTCTCAGATGGCCTTGGTCACGCTCACAGGTTGGAACACCCCATGCCAGCTGCATGCTGGTGTCTGTCCCCACCCAGCCTCTGAGGAGTGGTGTTACTCTCTGGTTCAGAGCAGAACTTGACCAGCCTGCCAATCTCCAAAATACAATCAATGTGTGACCTTATTCAGCAGATGTCCCGAAGAAACAAGCACAACCCTAGGACAACTTTGAAGCCAAGAAGGGAAGATGAGAAGTTGGGAGAGAGAAAGAGGAGGGAAAAGAAACTTGGCTGGACATGAAAGGTGTCTTGTCCGTCTGTTCCCCATTAGGCGAAATTCTCTCACAATCTGCAGCCTCAACATAATTCTCCTGACCAGAAACTCCCTGGAGAGATAGTATCAGAGGAAAAACAAACAGACTAGCTCTTCTGACAGCAAAGTCACTTAAAAACCAATTTGTGGGGGGAGGAGGGGAGATGTGCATATGTCAGGGGAGGGCACACCTCGAAGCAGGCCTGGACCAGGACCAGAACGGGTCCCCCGGGACAGGTGGCATGTAAGGGCAAGGGAGCTCCAAGAAGCAAAATGCCAGATCGGCTGTCTCAGCATGTGCCTTGTCTGGCTTTTCCATCTGAGAACTCAACACTAAAACTCATGGCGGCTGGGGTACAGCTCAGTGATGAAGCACCTGCCTAGCATGCACAATAAGGCTCTGGGTTCCATCTTTAGCACTGCCAAAAGTAAACACTAAAACCCACTGTGCTGGATCCGCACCCTTGTCATAAGCCCAATTTCCCATTTCTGCCAGCCAGCCGCAGCCAAAGGCAACCGTCCCTGTCAGGGACACAGCTTCCCAGCAGCAGAGGCCTCTCCCAGCCCTTCTGATCACCTTTGAGCTAAGCAGTCCAGCATTTGGGAGTGAAGCACCCCACCAAAGGAGGCTAGGGCAAGGTTCTGCAGGGCTGGGGGTTGGGGCAGGGCAGGCTAGGGCAGCAGCTCCATGCTCAAGTTTCTGGGACAGGCATCCTGTTCTAGGAGAGACTGTTTTTTTAAAGGAAGAAAAACTAATCAGCAGAAAGAAGCTAGAGCTTGCCCCTGCCTCTCGGACTTGTTTATTACTAGGATATCTGATTTCAGCAAAGGAAGCCGGCTCTGAAGCAAGGTTTTTATTGGCCGTGAGCAAGAGGAATTCAGGGTTTGCCTTTGATTTGGCTTCCCCAGAACATGAGGCACTGAAGAGTGCTCCCTGCTTTGATGGAGCAGCTCAGTCTCTGGGCCCCCTCCCAAATTCTGTTTTGGCAGCATGGACACAAATTCCCCTTAGAGGATGAGGGTAGAGAGAGGGGTGGAGTGGAAGGGGATGGAAATGGAGGACGAAGGTGAGCAAGCGGGCGACTAAGCAGGGGGGGCTGCCCTTCCCTGCCCGAGCAAGAGAGGAGCCAGGAGGGCAGGTCTGCTCCGTGAAAGGCTGCAGGCAGCCGGGCCCTGATGGCTTCAATGTGTTCATAGATAAAGCCAGAGACTGGAGAGGCGGCCTCCGCCAGCAGCCAGTGCTCCCCAGCTGTGGCAGGCCCAGGGGAGGGACACCAGCTCCCCCTGGCCCTTGGCTGGGATGGCCTCCAGCCTCCTGCTAGTCTCCAGAGGGAAAGTGCCCCCAACCACTTCTCTCCTTTGTCTTCTGCACCTCCTGCCTGTCTGCCTTCCCTCCCACCCCCTCATCCCCTCTCCACCAGCCCCTGGAGACAGAAGAACCCTGTGGGAGGACTCAAGGCTGGGCCAGCCCCTAAGGCTGCTGGGAGTGCTGCTGGGACCCCAGGGCCATCAGAGATGAGCTGTCCTCAGGGAAGGGGCTATGCCTGTGTCCCGCTCCCCTCCTGTTCTGGATTGAGACTAGGAAGCAGTAAGTGACAGGAGAGCCCCTCTTGGTCTCAGGGTGTGGGTCATCACGGGCATCTCTGTGCCTGCCTCCTTGTCACAGGGCACAGGCTCAGCTGCCAGTGGTGTGTGGGTCGCCAGCATGCTCACCTGTGAGGCCCAGGTCCACTTGGCAGCCAGGGTGGCACTTGGCACTCTGAGCAGTGGCGGGGACGGGGAACAGGGCTCTCACTGTGTATGCTTCAAGGAACCCAGTCATCTAAAGGATGGTGCAGCAAGTTTAAGAACATTCTTTGAGGAAGGGAGTCACAGAAGAGGAAAGATAGCCCACGCTGGGGTAGGAAACTGCTGCACATTCACACTCCACACTCGTGCACACATACACAGCCACAAGTGCACACATGCAGCCACACACATACACACACACATATACAGCCACACATACACATCTATAGACCCAAACATACACAGACATAAACACACATTCATGTATACACAAATGTGCACACACAAGCCACATTGGTTGCTCCCAGACCGGTACTCGGCTGTCTGGCTGTGAATGTCAAATCTGTTCCTGTTCCTCAGAAGCCAGGTTACCTCAGGCCACACTGAGCGTGCAGGTCCCTCGGCTCTAAGGAAGGCAATGTTAAGAGTGGCACTTGTGGCCGTGACCATGCACACAGAGAGGTACCCAGGGTAGAAGCAGGGTCCTGCCCCCCAGCACTTGGGCTCCTCTGGGGGAATCTCCTTGCAGAGATGGCAGAGCCATGATGCACAGAGCAGATAAGGAGGCAGGAAAACTGCCACCACCTTCACCAGTGAAACCTGAAACTGGCTGAGGAGGAAGCCAGGCTGAAGCCCGGAGTCCCCAGGACAAGCTCCCTCAGCTGCTCCCTGAAGACAGCTGACGAAGCAGACTGGAGGCAGGGAGCTGGGAGGCTCCACTTCCCATACCTGCTGCCCAAACATGGGAGACAAGCCCTTTTTCGGTTTCCCTTCACTTTGGACCACTAGGCATAGGGCTGGGGTGAGGCACGGGGTACAGCCCTTGCCTGGAGGGACAAGGACCTGGGTTCCAACCCCACCCAGCATTAAAAAAAATTCTGAAACTGCAGCATCAAAACAGCAAAATCAGCCCGAAGTAAAACCAAAACTAACTACTCTGACTCCCTTACCCTGGACCTCTGGACTCCAGCAGTACACCCAAACTCCCTCACCCCCAGGACTCAGAAAACAGCCACCACCTCCGTCTGCCAGGCCTCTGCCTCCCCGGGGAAGATCCAGGGCTCTGAGGCCAGGGAGAGCCAGAAAGGACTGCCAAGAAAGGCAACAGCAAAGCCCAGAGAGAAGGAGGGGACAAGGAGGCAGGAGGGCCAGCCCCACGCCCCCAGGGCTCCACACAGATGGGCTCCAAACACCTGAGCTGCTAGGCTGCTGTGGAAGGATGAACAGAGGCTGGCTGGCCCGGTGTTCATGGGGCACTTTCCTGAGGTCCCCCCAGTTAGGGCAACACTGTTTGCAGTGTTCAGGAGGGAAGGGGCTGCAGTGAGCCCAGAAGCCAGTGTGGAATCTATGCAGGGCCCTAGCTCTGAGAGCACAGCCCGGTGGGGAGCACCTGAAAGCCGTGAGGATCCCAGGGCATGAAGCCTCTCCCTTCAGGGGCTGCTGGACTGTGGCCCTGGGGAGCAGGGTGGGGTGGGTGTCACTACTTTCAATCATGAGCTCTTCTAAACTGCTCGTTTTTAACCAAACGCATGCATTACTTTAATACGAAATAATCTCTTTAAATAGTAATGAGAGCTAGAAGCAGACTTAGCCCCAAACAGATTTTTGAGGTTGCCTCAACCTCAGGGTCCCTGACACATACATACACACACACACACCTGGGAGGAGCGCTCATTCCTCCTTCCCCAGCCTCTTTTGTTTTGGAGATGCTGGGGATGGAACCCAGGGTCTCGTCCATACTACTGGGCAGTGCTCTGCCACTGAGCTGCAGCCTAGTTCTTGGTTTTCTTCTATGCTGGTCAGGGCCCTTGTGTGAGGTGAGGGAATCCTGATCCCAGGGCAAGGCCGAGCATCAAACCTGCCCACATTGATCACTAAGCACAAGGCTGCAGGTAGTATGGGCAGTGGGTGTCGGGAGAGACAGGGACCCTGCCCAGCAACTTCACCTCCTAACAAAGAGAGGAAGGTGGCCAGACCAAAGGAGAAAGGGGCTGCCCCAACAATGACACACACATATACAACATACCACTGAGCCTGGTGTTGTCTGAGGGGGAATAGTCACATATGGGGCAGCAGAGGGTCTCCAGACACCAGCATAAGACACCCAGCAGGCCCAGTGCCTCAGCTAGGGTGGCCCTGTGCTTCGACCCACACTGCACAGGGTCTGAAGCCAGGGAGAGCGGTGGGAGATGAAGAAAAGACAACAAAGAGACCAAGATTATTCTTTTTTTTTTTTGGTACCAGGGATCAAACTCAGGTCCTTGAGCTTGCAAGGCAGGCAGCGGAACCACTGAGTTAAATCCTCAGCCCCTAAGATTATTCTTGATAGCTGGGACCAGGTGGGACCATACCATCATGAGCTAATGGCCACCTGGCGTCCAGTGCACTCTTTATTTATAGTGTAGGAAGGTGGGGTAACTAGTGCCAGGTGGCCCACATGGCCTAGGCTGAACATGATTGTCTCGTGGCTGGGGCACACCAAAAAAGGAACAAGGATACACAATGTAACTGTCTCCTGGGGCTGTGCCATCCAGGATCTCTACTCTATGGAGTAGAAAGGGAGCAGGGGCCAGGTGAAAGGCCATCTTCAGGCTTGGGGTGCAGCAACCCTGGTCCCCCTCCACCTCCTTCTCCTTCTCCACTTTCTCCTCCCACTCTTCCTCCTCCTCCTCCGACTCCCATTTCTCCACCTCTACTGCCTTCTCTACTTCCTCCTCAACCTCCTCCTCCTCCAGCTCCTATTTCTCCTTCTCTACCTCTTTCTCCTCCACCTCCTCCTCTATCTCCTCCTCTACTTCCTCCTCCTCCATCTCCTCCTCTACCTCCTTCTCTTCCACCTCCTCTTCCAATTCCTTCTCCCTTACATCTTCTTCCTCCACCTCCTCCTCCTCCACCTCCTCCTCCACCTCCTCCTCTACTTCCTCCTCCTCCATCTCCTGCTTTTCTACTTCCTCCTCCTCTACCTCCTCCTCCTTCTCCACTTCTTCCTCCCCCAATTCCTTCTCCCCCACCTCCTCCTCCTCTTCCTCCACCTCCTTCATCTCCTCCTCTACCTCTTCTTTCTCCACTTCCTCCTCCACCTTTTCTTCCTCCTCCTCTACTTCCTCCTCAACCTCCTTCTCCTCCAACTCCTGTTTCTTCTTCTCTACCTTTTTCTCCTCCACCTCCTCCTCTACTTCCTTCTCCTCCATCTCCTGCTTTTCTACTTCCTTCCTCCTATACCTCCTTCTCCTTCTCCATGTTCTCCTCCCCCATCTCCTCCTCCTCCTCTGGTTTTTCTTCCTTGATGCTGAAGCCACACGTCCACAGACCTGCATCAAAACATAGGCACACATCTGTAATCCCAGCACTCTGGGAGCCTGAGGCAGGAAGATCACAAGTTTGAGCCCACACTGGACAACTTATGACTTATCAAAACCCTGTCTCAAAATTAAAAGGAAAAGGGTTGGGGATGTAGCTCGGTGTGAAGGCCCTGGGTTCAATCCCTAGTACTGAAACAAAACACCACTTCTGTTGGCTCACATGTCACATCCTTCTCTCCCTTCCACCTGCCCCCTGGCCCCTGCCACTAGCTGTCAGCTTCCTCACACAAGCTCAGGGCAGGGCTGCCTACCCGAAGGGATGCTCGTTTTCCCCTCTATCTCTGGCCAGAAGAGGCTGTGGATGGACCAGCCCCTCAACAGGTTTAGGACAGGCCACAGACCCAGCACCAGGTGGAAGCTGGCTTCCTACATCACAACCCTGTCATCCCCAGAGGCCCACAGGGCTGAGCCAGGGCCCTCCCTGCTGCACAGCCATCTGGGCTCCTACTGGACTGTCCTTGGCCAGAGCCAAGATTGACTCTCTAGTCACTAGCCCTCGGGCCTCACCTGTCCTCCTCACACCCACCTTCCCCAAGGCCTCCAGTGCACGAGCGCAGCCCCTCTCTTCTGCAATGCAAGCCCAATGCCTAGCAATTTTCTGTCAGAAAATCTGTGTGACTCAGAGTAGAAAACATAAATCCTTTTTCTTCTGCTGTCACACACAACAATCAGCGAAGGAGACTTCTGTGACCCCGAAAGGTGTAGGGGTGCCCCAGCAGCACACCCCACAGCGGCTGGGTGTCATCTAACCAGTTGAGTTCCGATACTCCTTCTTGGAGGTAGTGTCAGAGCCCCCCAAACTGAGGCTCCGTCCTCAGGACCCCTCCCCTTTCTGTATTTTACTTATTTAATTTTTATTTTGGTTTGATTTGTTCGAGACAGGATCTCACTATGTAGTCCAGGTTGGCCTCAAACTAGTGGTGCTCCTGCCTCAGCCTCCTGAGTGCTGATTACAGGTGTGCACCACCACACCTAGCCCCACCTGCACTTTAGATGCCTGTCACAGCCAAGTGGTTTTCTCTGTGCTTCTGACAATCTGCTCTGAGTGAAGCTTCCTGCAGCCCCCTTGCTGGGTCTGATTTATGTGTGGAACAGATTACAGAACTCAGGGAGGCACATTTGCTGGTTTATTGTAAAGGATATCACAAAGGGTACAGCGGTAAAGATTTGTAGGGCAAGGTCTGGGGCTGAGGCAGAGCCCTTGAGCCTTCTCTATGGTCAGCTACCTGAAAGTTCAACAAGCCAGTCCTTTTGAGTTCCTGGTTTTGGTTTTGTTTTGTTGGGGCCTGAACCCAGGGGCATCCCCAGCCCTTTTAAAATTTTATTACACATGGACTTGCTAAATTGCCCAGAGTGGGCAACTCTCCTGCCTCAGCCGCCCAAGTATCTGAGATGACAGGCATGGGCCACCACACTGGCTCTTGTGTTTCTGCAGAAGCTTCGTTGCCCAGGCGTCTCTGATTACACTCCTGACGAGGAGATCAGTTGACCTTCAGCCCTCCCCCTAGTCCTGCCCTGGTCTTCCCTGTGTCCAGCCCACCCTGGGCCCACCCAGGGGCCATATCAGGGACTTCCATTAGCACACAGAGAGGCACTTAGCATTTCCCAGATTCCCAGAAAGTCAGCGTCTGCCAGGAATGGGGATAGGACCAAGTGCACTTGCACTCCACGCTCAGACCACACCAGGGTCCTCCCCTCCTCCCCTCTACCTCCTCTGTCCCAGACCCGCTGTGATTCCCCCTGGACTGTGGTGCTGGCCTACCCTGCCGTCCCCGCACCCCCAAACTTGTCTCCTGCCGCTACTCCGACAGAGGGGATTTCAGCCTAACTCTGGCAGATTATTTCTCTTCTCAAACCCTCCTACCTTCTCCTCTCACCAACAGAATTCAAAGTTCTTTTCTGACTTCATCTGGACACTGCAACCCCGACACTTACATCTTTCTCTTTTGCTCCTTTTACCAATTCCTGACTCCCAGCTGCGCCCTGTTCCCTCTGAGAATTGTGGAACCAATAAACCCATAACAAAGCCGAGCACTGATAGAAGTAGCGAGAGACTCAGTATCGGCCAAGAATAGAAGACATGTGAGATTAAATTCCCAAACCAGAAAAAAAAAATAATAATAAATTCCCAAACTGTTATAGGGCAAAGGAATTTGGGGGGAGGTAGGCTAATAAAGGAGAGGAATTGACTGGGTATAGTTACACACGCCTGTAATCCCAGCACTTGGCAGGCTGAGGCAGGAGGATCTCCATGAGTTCAAGGTCAGCCTGCACTACAGAGTGAGACCCTGTCTCAAAAAACAATATTTTGGGGGCCGGGGATGTAGCTCAGTGGCATCACACTTGCCTGGCAAGCACAAGGTCCTGAGTTCAATCCCTGGTACAGGAAAAAAAAAATTTCTTTTTAAGATCAATGGAGTTAAGCAGGGCAAGGGATGAAGAAGGGTGGGAAGACTGGGGCAGGCATCACCATGCCAAGCTAGATTATGAATATTAAATCATGGGTTTAGTATTGTCCATCTCCCACTGTAACTTAATGAAACCGAAGTCTGTCTAATGATTGATTCACTGCTACATCTTCAGTGCCTGAAACAGTATCTAGCATATAATAAATGCTCAAAAAATAACTTTTGACTGGGTGTGGTGGTGCACCCCTGTAATCCCAGCAGTCTGGGAGGCTGAGGCAGGAAGACCAAAGGTTTAAGGTGAGAATGTATGAAGACGCATCTATTTCAGAGTCAATTTTTAAAGCCTAGTTTTTTTACTTTATAAACTGTGAATATGAGTGTGCCAGAAGCATATGCTATAACTCCAATGATATTTAAATTTCACTTTTTCTTTGAGCCTACTCCTTTTGAAGTCTATATAAACTTATTTTGAAATATAGTCTGTATTTATGAATATAACAAAAATACCTTTTGCATGTAAAAACCACTTTGATTACAAAGGCGTACTCTTTCATGGCAATGAGGAAATGTAGTGATTATTTTAATATTTCTATTAAACATGTCTAACTGTAAAAAAAATAGAAAGAAAGAAAGTAAGTTAGTTTGAGCTGAGCCTGGGCCAATTAACAACTTAGTGAGGACCTGTCTCAAAATAAAAAATACAAAAAGGGCTGAGAATGTAGTTCAGTGTGAAGGCCCTGGGTTTAATTCCTATTACTACAACAAAACAAAACAAAACAAAACCAAATACAACCCCCCTACCACTAAATCCTCTTATCACGCAGGAAACACCAAGAGCTCTCAGGATCAGTGTTATGAACCGGGGACAGAGACTAAACATATATTTGTATTTAGGGGATGGAGGGAAGTGGAAGGTAGGGAAGGGGAAGGGAAGTAAAACAGATCAAGATGTGGTATGTACATGTATCAGTTCCCTTTAGTGGATATATTTATTATGTATCAAAAACAAATACTAAAATACAAGAGGGGGAAATTAAAAATACATACTGGTATGAGAGCACACAGACATAAACTCCTGCCACCAGCAGAACCCATAAGCAGACAGAGGGTCAGGTGCCATCCACCAGAAGCGGAATTGGGCCCAACCAGGACGGAGCACTCGGCCTGCGACATCCCAGCACCACCCCATCTCCACCTCCTGTTATCTCCCCTCCAAGAAAGCAGCATAGTAATAGAGAAGGAAGAGCCCAGCTTCCAAACAGGCCAGTTCTAGCAGCCTAGATAAGGACATCCCCCTGCTTTAATTTTTACAAGAAAAGCGACTTTGCAACAACCCATCACTTTTTGTCTTCAGTTTCTGCTTTCCTCAGCCCTTTTTGCCTATAAAACCAGCTTTGTCTGCTCAGCCTCTGCCAGAGAATGAGGTTTTGCTCATCTAGAATCACAACATATGAAAAATAATAGTCACAAAAGCCATTTAAGATCTCTCACATGTGTTGTAATTGTGTCTTTGAGGCTTTATTGCATCCCATTTCACAAGTGAGAACACTGAGGCCAAAGTAGATAGGCTGATGCACCCAGAGTCCATGACCCATCAGCCAGGGAGCCGGAACCTGGCTCTGAACAGCTCCCAGGGCAGGAAGTGTTCCTTCCCCTGGAGACTCTGAGGGACCTCACTCAGAGAGCTTCTCAGGAGGATGAGGTTCATACATTCAAGCTCTGCCTGGGCCACTTAGCAAGATCCTGTCCCCAAATGAAAAGTGCAAAGGGCTGGTGATACAGCTCAGAGAGAGAGAGCACTCCTGGGTTTGATTCCCAGGAGTGCAAGGGGAAAAGGTGACTCCGGCTTTAGGAGACAGAGATGACGAGATGACGACCCTTCCCTCGGGTCATAGCCAGGTGCTTTCTGGGTGGTGGAATCCCCACCAGCAGATGCTTATCTGGGTGGCTCCCACAACCCTGGTTCCTTCCATTCCTCCTGGCCCACGAAGGGTGTTCCAGCAGGACAGGCGCCTTGCAGTCCCCGAGGACAGGACAGGGAAGAGGCAAGAGGGAGGGCCCTAGAGCCACCCTGGGGGGCTGAGCTACCTACATCTCTAGCCCCAGAATTACAATCTTTTTTATTTGCCTATTTATTTATTTATTTATTTATTTATTTATTTATTTATTTTTGAGACAGGGTCTTACTATGTAGTTCGGGCTGGGCTTGAACTCACTATATACCGAGGTTGGCCTTGAACTCACAGCAATCCTCTTGCTTCAGCCTCCCAAGTGCCACCACACTCAGCTACTCATTTATTTTTGCAGTACTGCAGATTGAATCCAAGACCTCATGCAGTGTTTTTTAAAAATTTTTATTTATTCTCTAGCCTTTATTAAAAAATTTATTTTGAGATAGAGTCTTGCTAAGTTGCCTACACTGGGCTCAAACTTGCAATCCTCATGCCTCAGCCTCTGGAGTAGCTGGAATTATAGATGAGTAATCATGCCAGCTCCTTTCGTGTTTGTTTTCATTGTTTTGGTGTTGGTTTTTTGAGACAGGGTCTCACTATGTAGTCCATGCTGGCCTTGAACACTATGTACCCCAGGTTAGCCTCAAACTCATGGAGATCTTCTTCCTGCCTCAGCCTTTTGAGTGCTGGGGTTACAGGTTTGCACCACCACACCTGACTTCCAGCTCCTTTCTTGTATTCTGTATTCACTCCCTTCCCTTCTCCTGGCTTTGGCTTTGTAGTGAAGTTCCTTGCAAAGTTTCTGTTTCCCTGGCCCCACTGAGGACTAAGTGAAGGGGACCCTGATGCTAGAATCAGCAGTGCGTCAGAAGAGGATTTTTTAAAGGGTTGGCTCAGAGAGAGCCAGGGAATCCAAGATAGCAAACCTCAAGGGAAAGTAGAACTCGGGGAACTGTTGAGAGCTTTTTTCCTCCCGAAAATTATAGAGAATGACAGTTACAGTGTCGGGCTCTGGCGCCAAGTCCCGACATCCAGCCCCAGTTCTCCAGTGCAGTGTGGCGGGGGTGTGGGGTGGTGGACAGCATGTGGTCAACATGCATAGGGACCTGGGTCCAGTCCCCAGAGCAGCTCAACAGCAGCAGTAAGTAATCCGTTTCTTCGCTCACCCAGAGACCTGAACACACGGCTAGTTCGGGTGCCTCTCCGCCCCTCAGGAGCCCCTTGTTGCCCTATTGGGAGGACTAAATGAACCAAGTCCTGGAAACACACAGAACCAGAGCTGGGCAAATACTCAGCGCTCAGCAGATGTTGGTCCCCTCACCCACCTCTCGAAGTGGCCCTGGCCCAGCCCTGCCCCTCCTCCAGGAGGTCAGCTAGCAGCCACACTTTTTAAGAAAGTATGTTTTGGCAGGGGTGGTGGCACAGGCTTGTAGTCCCAGCACTCAGGAAGCTGAGGCAAGTGGATTGCCAGTTCAAGGCCAGCACAGGCAACTTAATGAGAAGCTTGTTTAAAAAAAATAAATAAAATTAAAATTAAAAAAAAAAAAAGCACATACCTGTAATCCCAGCTGAGTCAGGAGGGTCACTCAGCCCTGGAAGTTCAGGACAAGCCTGGGGAATATAGTGAGACCTTTTCTTTTTTTTCAAAGAAGCCAGACACAGAAGTTAGATCTTAGGGGAGGAAGACAGTTGATGTGAACCTCCAGACCCTTATGTGATAAGGTCTAGTAGAGGAGACAAAATTGGTCTAAAATTTTTGGTAAGACCCCTTCCTTGCCCTGGTCAAAATTAATTTGGCCTTTATTGTTCTCGTGGCATCTTATCCCAGTGTTCACTGAAAAGCCTGTCACCTATTAAAGTGCATTTAAGGGTGGGAGGGCAGGTAAAAATGATTAAGATGTGATAGGAACATGTACCACTTCCTCATGGTGAATGTAATCATTTTGTACTGCAAGCCAATACTAACAAAGAAGAAGCAAACAAAACAAGAGAGTGGGGATATAGCTCAATGATTGATCACTTCCCTAGCATGCTTGAGGCCTTGGGGTTGACCCCCAGCATTACCAAACACATTTAAAAACAAAGTGTATTTCATCAGCCCAGCTCCCAACCTGAATCTTCTGAGGCTGGGAACTAAGTGTGAGTAATCCTCCTATCTCAAACAAACCTTAAACAGGAACCTTTTATTTTGCTTATTTTATTTAAGAGACAGAGTCTCCCTACATTGCCAACCAACTCCTGCACTCAGGAGTTTCTCCTGCCCCAGCCTCCCAAGTAGCTGGGACTATAGGCATGTAACATCACACCTACATTATTTTATTTGTAAAACAAGAAGATTTAGATGTGTAAGTCATTCATTCCTCTGTGTACCTCTGAGGGAGCACCCTATGGGAAAACCTTTGGCCCAGCATTCACTTCCCCGGACTTCAGGCTGTATTGCTCAGTGACTCAGTTTCCTCATTCATCCTTACAAAATGGGAAAGTGACTCCTACCCCACCCTTCCTGGGCAGTATAGAAGCCAAATATGATGACCCTGGAACACGAGTGGGTTTTGGGGGGAGGGGTATTTGTTTTGTAGTACTACAGATTAAACCCAGGGTCTTTGCCCTTAGCTACATTTGGAGCCTCTTTTGAGTATTTTTAATTTTGAGACAGGGTCTCAATAAGTTGCTAAGTTGCCCAGGCTGAGCTTGAACTTGTGATCCTCCTGCCTCAGCCCCGTAGCCCTGGGATTATAGATTTGTGCCACACCATTTGGCTTTTTTTCTTTTTTTCTTTCTTTTTAGACATGGTCCCCCCATGTAGTTTAGGCTGGCCTGGAACTTGAGGTCCTTCTGCCTCAGCCTCCTGAGTGCTGGGATAATAGGAGTAGCCACCGTGCCCTAGCCTGCACAGGAGGGCTGTACATGTCTGCACCAGGTACCTCATTCCCACCCTGGGGAACCCTGGATTCTTGGTAATGTCAACGACATCTGGCCACTATTCAGCCTTGGAGAGTGGGTGGGACAGGAGAATTCCTTTCTGGACTTTGTCTGCATTTAGCAAAAAAAGATCACAGAAAAGCCATGCTGGGGGAGGCCTCTCTCTTCTTTTTCTCCCAGGTTTCCCTGTCTTGAGTGGAGGCCTGCATATGTAGCCCTGCCTGGCCGTCCTGGGCTCTTCTACCCTTTTTCTGAGGAATGCAGCCCCAGCCCCAGCCCCTGCTGGAGGAGCCCATTCCCCTTCTCCCTTCCTCCGTTTGCAATCACTATTTATTTATCTTTGGAAGTTCAAGGAACCAGAGCCTGCAACTGGGAGACTTGTGGAGCCAGGGAGGGAGGGCAAAGGAGCCAGTGTCTGCTGCCAGCCACAGTGGTCCTGGGAAAGCAGGGCCAAGCTCATGAAAGAAGGCTGGGTCACCTTGGGGCCACCTTGGTGCTGCAGGGGCAGGTAGGGGGCAGCAGTCCTGCTTCAGTCCTGGCAGCCAGACTTTTAGCAGAAAAGAAAGGCTGTTTGGTGGAAAGACCATCCTTCCTGGGGAAACTGAGGGAGCACTGTAGCTCATCCAGCACCACCAGCACTTTCACCCCCTCCCAGTTGTCAAGGTAGAGCCTGTCCAAGCCGCCCCCATTTCCTCTTTCCCATACCACAATCTACAGATACCCCAAGAAGTTATGGGTTGGTACAAAGTCCAACAGCTAGTAAAAGGCAGGGCTAAGCCTAGAACGGATTGTGCAGTGCTCTGCCCACACCCTGTCACACAACCTTCTCGTTTTCCTTCTTTCTACCCACTGTCCCCCCAACAACACACACACACACACACACACACACACACACACACACACACACACACACACACGGTGGCCAGATCTAGCAGTATCTGCTTCAGCCTTTGACCTCTCCTTGGCCGAATGACACGCACCCCCCGCCGGGCGAGGTCACTGCTGGCTGGATAAGGTCTGCTGCCTCCTTGTCCCAGGCTTGTACCCTCCTACCCTCCTGCGGTGGCCTCATCATAGCTGGAGACCAGGAGCAGGGTGTGAGAGTAAGAACCAAAGTCCAGACTGGCCGTCGAGTCAGACTGGGGCCAGCGGAAACTTCCCAGCGGTGAGCAAAGATCGGTCCCCAGCATGGAGCACCGGACTTCTCAGGGTCAGTCCGCGGGTCCGCGAAAGCCCTAGAGGCCCAGGAATCGGGCTGGAGGAGCCCGAGGAGCCGGAGTTGGAAGGTGTTGTGGACAGACACGGTGTTGGCTCAGTGATCCGAGTTGGGCTGTGGCCCCGGGCTAAAGGAAAGGGTCGGGAGGGGGTGCAGGGGACCCAGCAAGGGTGCGGGGTGTCCAGCCGGCTCGCCCCTCCCACTGGGGCAGGGCTCGGCCTCGGAGGGAGGCGCTAGGGCCTCGCGGAGTGGCGCGGCGGCTAGGGGCGGGCGGCGGGAGCGGCGCCGAGCCGCCTCCATCCATGGCCCGGAGCGGCGGCGGGAGCCCGGCTCGATCCGCTAGGTCCCAGCCCAGCCCCGCGAGCAAGGGACGAGCAGGGGCCCGCCCGCCGCCGCCGAGGAGAGCCGTGCCGAGGCTGGGGCCGCCCTCCCAGCGCTGACAGCCGGGTCGCGCCCTCCCCCGCGGGCCGCGCCGGACATGCCCCCGGGGCGCGGCGGCGGGTACCCCAGGGCTCGCCTCCGCCCAGGGACCCCCGGCCCGCCCTCGGGCGTCCCCGGCCCCCGCTGAGCGCGCCGCGCACGCCGGGGTCCCTGCGCTGTGCGTCCCCGCGGGCGATGGGTTGATGGGCGACGCGGGACGCAGGATGCGGGAGGCGCCCGCGCTCCTGCTGCTGCCGCTGCTGCCCTGGCTGCTGCTCCTGGCGCCCGAGACGCGGGGCGCCCCCGGCTGCCCGGTGCCCATTCGCAGCTGCAAGTGTTCCGGGGAGCGACCCAAGGGGGTCGGCGGCGGCGCCCCTAACCCGGCGCGCAGGAGAGTGGCGTGCGGCGGAGGGGATCTCCTGGAGCCTCCCGAACCCAGCCTTCTGCCGAACGGCACCGTCACGCTGTGAGTACCCTACCTGGCCGGCGAGGACCGAGGGACGCGGGACGCGGGGTACAGGAGGAGGGCAAGTGGCGATCCTCCCACTCCAGGGACCCGAGGGCAGGCCCGAGTGCAGAGGCTTGGAGAAGAGGGGAAAGATTGGGGTTCTGGAGCCTAGAGAGAGGAAGGGGCTGCGGGGGTAGGTGCGCCCCTGCGTAGGTGTGGTGGGGTGTGCGCCCGTCGCCAGTGTGCCAGGTTTCCAGCCTGGCTTGCGCTGGGGGCTCTGGGGACTTGAGCGGGGTGGGAGTAGGGAAGGCTCAGAAAGGATCGACGCTGGGGTCTTCGCCAACGCGGACACGCCCAGGTCCGTGCTGAGGTGTCCCCTGCATTTACTGGGTGGGGGCGACTCCGATCGGGGGCAGCCGGTCCGCCCCCGTGGGCCTTCCAACCCGTTTTTCCTGTCTGGACTGACAGCCGTGAGGCTGAGCTCTGAAAAATCTCCCCGTGGAAGGCGGGCGCCTCTGGTCTGAACGAGACCCCAGCGTCCCGATTGCTCTTGGGCCCCTCTCCGGAGCACTGTGCGCATTTGTGCAGTGAACTTGTGCCGGGTCCGTGTTTTCCCTCCCCTGCAAAAACTCGAGCTTTGGCCGGTTTTCGACGAACTTCTTTGCGCCAAGATTGCAAAGAAACCAACCGGGCTGAGCGGAGCCCCCCCCCCGCGCCCCTTCCGTGATCCCCACCGCGATCCCCACCGCCACCGGGGCTCCATTCAGCCCTCGTTGCCAGCCGGAGGGGGCTGTGCCCTCCCATTGGGGTCTCAAGTCCCCACAGCCAAGGAGCCTTCGCGACCCTTCCCTTCACGGCTATTTCCTGCGCGGGCCACGTGCTCGGCCCTCCTCGCATGCCGTGGAGTTGAGGGTCAGGCCCTAGCCTCGGCCCCTTGCTCTCCTGTCCTGGATCTAGCTGAAAAGCCCGCCGCTTCCCGTTCTCTGTCCTATGGACACCGGTGGCAGCCTTTTCTCCACTGCCCCTTGCCCAGAGTTGGGGCTGGCTCCTCTATTCGATTGTGTCCAGAACAATACAGTAAAGCCTCTGGTTGGGTGAGTTCAGAGGGTGCCTGCTTCCTGACAGGACACAACTGGTCAGCCTGTGACGCTGGCTGCCTGGCTGGGTGTGTGTGTGCCGGGAGGTGGAGGCAGGGTGCCTGCCCTCACCCAGCTCCCCCAGCTGGCCACAGTGTGGCCGATCTCTGAGAGCCCACTGGTGTGTAAGGGCCAGGCAGGCCTGGGCACTCCCCAGCCCACTCAGTTCTGGAGGGCATGTGCTGGCTGTGTGGAATAGCAGGCGGAGAGTTGTGCTCACCCCAGGTGTGGCCACATGGGCTCATATAGGTGGGATTCTGTCTCTGAGTGTCTGCAGGATTAGGGAACCCTAACAGCCAAGGCAGAGGGGAGGGGCAAATAGAAAAGTGGTTTTTCAGTACATCTTAGAATGATTTGGCAACTAATGCTTTCCAGCCATGGCTAATTCCCATCGACGCCACTCCAAGGAGGGAGTGGGGCCAACTCCGGGTGAGAATATATTGTGACAGGGTGGCAGCACATGTGGCTCCAGCCTGCCTTTGGTCCCACCCCACCCCCTTTCCTAGGAGAACACTGGCCTGGGTGGTTCAAGATACCTTCCAAGGGTAGACACCTTCCAGGACAGGGAAGTCCAGACGGGACAGGACAACACACAGGACAGGACAGAACAGGACAGGAACGTCTCAGAGCCCATTGTCCCTTCAGCTTGCAGTGTGACCAAATCCCCAGACAGACATATTTCTTAGCTCTGCATAATTGTGATCATAATTGTGATCCTGATGTGCCCCCCCTCCCCCCAGCTGGTTCTGAAGGGAAAAGAAACCAGGCTATCCTTCAGCACAAGCTGAGCAGGGATTCCGTGTTTTCAGCACATTCCCAGCACATTCACTGTACCCCCAGGGTACCACTTCAGGGAAGAGGGAGAGAGGGGCTGGGAAGAGGCTGCTGCTTAGGCCAGGCAGCAAAGCAGAAGGCATCAGAGAAGCCTGCTCCATCACCCACCCCGAACAACTTTCCCCCTTTACCTTTGACCTTGTCACCTGGTACAAACCAGGGAACTTGAGCCAATTGCTTTTGAAGTATGGTTGCATCCTCCATTGCCAATATCCCCTTTATTTCCCACCAGAGTGGACCTCCAGGTTCGAGGCACACAAGTCCTCAACGGACTGGGGATGCCACCTTGGGAAGCCTGGCAGACACTGAGTGGTGGAGTTCAAAGTGCCACCTAAATCCTAGTCTGCAAGGAGCCTCGCTCTGCAGCCCTTCGGGCCTGGTGTCCCCAAGGCAGCTCTGTTCTGCGAGGAGTCCTGTTTACCTCCTGAGACACCCTTCCTCCACTGCCCATTATCTCAACTTCTGCCTTCTGTTTTTGTAGACTCCATGCCCCCTCTCCCCACCCTTTGCTTTTTTTTTCTTTTTTCCTCTTGTGGACTTTCATTCTCAGTTTTCCAGGGAAGCAGAGCTCTTGGCTTCCTTCCTGATCTGAGTCCCCACCCCGCCCCAAGTCTCGGCCCAGTGTGTGGGGCAGCTGTGGGCAGGGGCTCCTCAGAGGAGGCAAAGGGAAAGGTCCCAGGGTGGGTGGCTGGTGACCAGAAGTAGCTGGCGTGGGTGGGGCCCACTGTGAGCCCCCCACTCCAGGGCAGCAGTTGAGGCCCTGCCCTCTGCTTCTTGGCTCTGGGAGTTCAAGTGAGGGGTGAGAGCCCTGAAAATGAGGAATTCCAGAACCAGACTTTGTAGATAAGTCCAGAAGCAGGGCTGAGAGGACCTCCCAGGACCTCTGAGCAGCCCCTCATAGCACGTCAGCCAGTGTCATAAATTCCTACATTGTCTGCCTTGGAGAGGGTCTTAGAGATAAGTGAGTCCAGCTCCCACATCTTACAGCTGAGCAAGCTGTGGCCAGTGAGGGATGGCGCCTTGCTAATAGTCACACAGCCAGATGGGTCAGCAGCAGGATTAGCTGGTTGGGATCCCTTAGTGTTCCTGTCAGGTGAGGGCCTGTTGTTTACCTGGCTGGACTTAGGGCCCACTGGACACACACACACAGACACAGACACAGACACAGACACACACACACACACACACACACACACACACACACACACACACTTTTTAGAAAAAGTCTTTTCTCAGAAGGACCAGAGCCCTTTTGACCTGGGAACATTCCAGGCTGAGTGAGGAGGAGCAGGCAGGCATGGGGCAGGTCACTATATTTTTCCAGAACAGGCAAACCCCAAATCTGCTCAGTCTCCCATCCCAGGGTGTCACCACTCCGCTGGCTCCCCAGCCAGAGAAGGGGCTGTGGTCACACAAGCCCAGCACTGTCTGCGTGTCTTGGCAGGAATTTGGTGGTCTTGGGTGAAAGTGGGGAGAGGGGTGGGAGGCCCCTTCCCAGCCTCTGGGGAGTCCTCCCAACTAGGGGTCTAACTCTGAGGCAGAGACCTCCCTCTGGACCTCCAGCTCTGGGCCAGGGCTCAGGCACTGCAGCCTTCGGGATCCAGTTTGGAGAGCTTGGGCACAACATACTGAGTGCCCTGCACACAGCACAGCCCGAGGGCAATGGAAAGACGGGCTGAAGGGGCGGGCCGAAGTCCCCCACCCCCTGCTCTTCTGCTCTTTCCCCCATATGGTTCTCATAAGGTCTGGGCGTAGAGACAGCAGCCAGAGGAAGTGGCTGTGTACAGAGAGCTTTTGTGAGCAGAGGAGGGGGAGGGGGAGAGTGAAGAGAAGAAGGGAAGAGGGAAGAGGCTGGAGACCCGGTGGCCCAGGGAACCGACTGCCCAGATGCTGAGGCACCCCTGGTGGGCTCCTGGACCCCCTACCCATACCCGTCTGCTGTGAGGGCCCTGGAGGAATCCACGTGCCTCACTGCCTGCTCACTTGGGAACCCACCCCAGGGCCCCACTGGTGCAGTATTAGGTCCTGCTCAGGCAGGGCTCTGGGCAGAGTTTGGAGCCACGGTCTGAACAGACTGAACACACGGAGCCTCGATGTGCTCATGTCTTTTGGCCCATGGGCCCGGGACCCGGGATGGGTTATCTGATTACCCAGGATGTGTGCCTCGCTGGACCCAGGCCTTGCTGAACCCCAAGAAAGTCCCTCCTGCTAGCTACTGTGGATGGCCTTCTGAGACTGGGAGGGGAGTTGCAACTCCCGGGCTGAGGGAGTCAGAGATAGCACCCCAAGGCATGGGGAAAGCATTGCAACTTGAACCCAACCATAGATTGACCCTTAAATTTGGGGTCATGTTTTTGAAGAGAGAGTTTCTAAGTTTATCCCACATGGGAACTCCGTTCTGATGTGGAAAAAGTTGCAGCCACTTCTGAGTTGGCCCAGGTCTTTCTGTTTCTCTCAGTGGAGGGGTAGTGGTGGGCTGTTCTCTTCACCAGAGCCCAGAGAGGGGATGCAGGTTCTAGAATGTCACACAGCCTGGCCCAACATTCCTAAAGTTCAGGCTGCCTTTAGGAGGGGAGCTGAGAGGAGAGGAGGGAAATGGCCCTGAGCTGAGGGACCAGAAGGAAAGTCCGGTGACCACTAGGAAGGGCTGTCCAGAGGGGCTGTTTATTTTCATTCCCCCAGCCCAGCCGCTGTATTCTATTTAGAGCCTAGACACTAACCGGACAAGCTGCCTCCTCCCCTTCCTCCCTCCTCCAGGGGCCCCCATCCTTCCCAAACTCCAGAACATTCCTTTGCTCTCAGGACTGGGCTGAGGAGAGGGAGGGTGAGGATGGAAGGCAGCAGATCCCTCTGGAGTGAGCCGTTGCAGCCTGCGGGCCCACTGTCCCAGTCTTTGCTCCATTTTCCCCTGGGAACCAGGGAGGCCCAGACAGGGCAGGGGAGGGCAAGATGGATGGGGCCAGGTGAGGGCAGGGGAGCCCAGCTGTCAAGGAGGGGCCTGGCTGGCGGCCTCAGGAGGGAGTCACAGCCTGAACAGGGACCAGACATCTCCCAGCTGGAAGGGGAAGGAAGGCTGGAGTGCCTCCTCCTCCCAGCCCTTGCTCTGCCCAGCTCTGGCCTTGCTGGGAATTATGTGTGAGGCAGAGCTAGAAGTCTCTGGATTCAGGATGGGAAAGGCTCCCTAAGACAAGGGATGGGGTCTCCAGCCCAGACCAGGAGACAGCCAGAGCAGGCTGATGGCCAGGTCACTGGTCCTAGTTGGACCCCAGGACCCGGCCTCCCCTCGCCTCTGCAGGTGGGAAAACAGAAGCCAAAAGAACAGCCACATTCTAGGAAGGACAGAGGGGTTTGGGGGTTGTGACACTTCTCAGGCCTCTTGGGGGCTTTCCACCCTGGGACCCAGGCAGCAGGGGCCTGGAACTGAGGTTTGAAGAGGCCCCTGAAATTACACTTTCCTTCTTCACTCAAGCTGGGTTGCTGGGCCGTAGAAAAAGTTAGCAGACAGGAGATCAAAATATGGTTTATGACTGAGGAAAGCTTCACTAGAAGACCTGGCTGAGATGTTGAGGGACAGCGGTTTTAGTTCGACCTGCATCTTTAGCCACACCACCCTGAAGGGACGGGCCCATCACAGCACCCGGCACAGCACACAGGCTGACCAGACACTTCTCCCCTCATGGACACACAGAGTGTGGCGCCTAGGACGGCATGGTAGGTACACTGATCCGTCTCCCCAACATGGATGCACGAGTTGGGGGAAGGGGGCTCCCGTGCAGTAGCCTAACAAGTACACGTGAGCTACACCCCCAGCCCCTCCACAGGATTCAAAATCAGACTGACACAGGAGGCGTGAGACCTGTAGTTTCTACAGTGTGTGTGCAGCTGTTCCGTCTCCTCTCATGCTCTGCCCTGGACTGTTGTAGGGTAGATGTGAGCCCCATGGGGGGCATGTCACAGAGGACTGTGCTCCGGAGTCCAGCAAGCCAGGGAGAGGATGGGTGCTCTCTCCCGGATAGGGCAGGAATTGGAGGCAGAAGGAAACTGCCCCCTCACTTGGGAGAACCCAGGTCTCTGCAGTGAGCTCCCTACCCACTGAGCACTCCTTCCCTGACCTGTGGGCTTCCTGCCCAGCTTTCCTCTAGGGAGGAAAGATAGTTATGGGACTGATTTATATGTAAGTATAAAAGACTCATAATAGATTTATCCTTTTAGGTCCATTTTATTTTGTTTTTATTTTATTTTTGCATTTTGGGGGATTGAACTTGGCCTCATGCATGCTAATCATGTGTTCTACACCACATCCCAGCTCTGTTTATATCCCCAGGGAGGCCTGCTTTCTTCACTGCAGAGCGTGGCTCCCCACCGGTGGGACTTCTGGATTGTGTGCAGGAAGTGTGTAAGGTGGATTGGGAGTATTGTTCCAGCTTCTGCAAGTCCAGTGGATGCACATACAGACCACACATGCACACGTGTGCATACGCACACACAGAAACACACGCATTCCACCCTGTTGTACATGTCCCTCTGCACCCTCTAGGAATAGAAGTGTGCCATTCTTCTGTAGTAACCACATGTTACACAGAGGCGAGCACAGGATGAGTAACTAGGTAGGTTTGTGAATGAATGCTGTGTGGATGGTTTCAGCAGACTCTATCCCTAGTGCTCAAGCTGGGGTGCAGGGATCCCAGAATCCTCATCTAGGCATTGTCTTCACCTACACAAATACTGTAGCATCTTTTCTCAGACTTCTGCCTCCCGTTTTGGTCCCAAAAACTGCAAGTGCAGGGCCAGGGATTTAGCTCAGTGGTTTCGCCGCCTGCTCCGCAAGTGCAAGGACCTGAGTTTGATCCCCAGGACCAAAACACAAAACAAAACTGCAAGTGCCTCTCGAGGTCACTACTTCCCATCCAAGCCCCAATTGTTTGGTTGTGCTGGTTTACAACCAAGATGGGATACTCTTGTAGAGAGGGTAGCTGAGAGAAAAAAAGACAAGACCTGTGAGAAAAGTGTAGAGTAGTAGCTGGACATGGTGATGCATACCTGCAATCCCGGGTACTCAGAGGCTGAGGCAGGAGGGTGGCAAGTTCAAGATCATCCTGGGCAATTTAGCAAGTCCTTGTCTCTAAATAAATAAATGGCTAGGTATTCAGCCTGGCACTCTCTTGTCCAATCCCCAGGACTGAAAAAACAAAAAACCAAAAATATATATATATACACATAGATGAAAGGAGACAAGCAAGAGTTACTGCAAGATTATTTCCTTTCTTGCCCTTGGTCTCTGCCTCCATCCCTGCCCGGTTGGCCCAGCTTCCAGCCAGGATTCACAGGCAGTCTCAAGACATAGTCCTCGAAGGCCCAGGGAAGGAAGCTCCACCTGGTTCTCCTAGGAGCAGCAGGTATTCGGGGCTGATTGCCTGGGCCTCTAGCCAAGGAAGGTCCCTTGGATCCAGGGGGAAGTCCAGGAGGGGCCAAGGCACTTTGCATGTTCTCTCCAACATTTATGTGCCCTGGAGCCAGACGAAATGGACAGGAAAGAAGGCCCTGCAGAGAAGCAGGGCCTCAGGGCTGCCTTTAGCCCAAAGATACCTGTGCAAGCTGGGCCCATGGATGACACGCCTTACTCTGGAGGATTTACTGTCACATCCTCAAGACTGAAATTACTCCTGCTGAGCATGGTGGTGCACACCTGTAGTCCCAGCACTCGGGAGGCTGAGGCAGGAGGATTGCTGTGAGTGAGGCCAGCCTGGAATACATAGTGAGTAAAAGGCCAGCCTGAACTACATAGTGAGACCCTGTCTCAAAAAAAAAACACAAAAAACACAAAGACTGAAATTACTCACATTTTTCATTAAACATAAGTATACCAGTAATCTCAGAACCCAGGAGGTTAAGGCAGGAGGATCGGTCAAGTTTGAGGCCAGCCTGGGCTACATAGTGAGTTCAGGGCCAGCCTGAACTACAAAGTGAGACCCAGTCTCAAAAAAACAAAAGCAAATAAACAAACATAATAAACAGGGCTGGGGATTTAGCTCAGTGGTTCAGCCTCCTGCCTCGCAAGTGCAAGGTCCAGAGTTTGATCCCCAGTACCCCTCCAAAAAACCCAAACAAACATAATAATGTTTGCTCATAAACAAAGCATGACAAGGGGTCAGGGATTTAGCTCAGTGGTTCTGCTGCCTGCCTTGAAAGCACAAGGACCCGAGTTCGATCCCCAGTACCAAAAAAAAATTTTTAAATCAATTATCAATGTGAACAAAGCATGGTATTTAGTAGTTAGATGACTAAGCATTTGTAAATTGCCACTGTGCAGCATTTTTTTTTTTTGGTACAGGGGATTGAACTCGGGACCTTGAGCTTTCAAGGCAGGCAGCACAACCACTGAGCTAAATCCCCAGCCCCCTGCAGCATTTTTGTGTACATATGCTTGCAATGCTTGGGAGGGAAACCAGGGCCTTGTGCATGGTAGGTGAGTGCTTAGCCATGTAGCTCTACCCCAAGGACTGCATTCATATGTTGGATGCAATGATTTTTTTTAAGGTTTCAGATGTCTCTCTGAGCTCTGGAAATTCTTGAAGGCCCTGGGCCCAGTACCTACCGGATGGGCAGGGAGCTCTGGTTCCCAGAGTGGCTCAGGTGGGTTATGGGCCTCAGGTCTTTTGGATATCAGCAAGCAGGCCACCTCTCTCCC
This sequence comes from Heterocephalus glaber, assembly GCF_053883595.1. Taxonomy (NCBI): domain Eukaryota; kingdom Metazoa; phylum Chordata; class Mammalia; order Rodentia; family Bathyergidae; genus Heterocephalus; species Heterocephalus glaber. The sequence continues at coordinate 39,793,019 of NW_028258308.1, forward strand.
CTCACTACTCATCTCCCTAGGACACTTCGAGCTCCCAGCAGCAGGCTGTGGGGACAGGTCTTCCCAGACTCCAAGCACCAGGTAATGGCCTGGCTGCACTGGGCCCTGGTCCTGGACTCCTGGGGGCAGGCAGACCTAAGTGCTCAGGAGGTGGTCATTTCCTGTTTGGTTTGTGGAGGAGGCTGGCTGTTTGCCTCCTCCAGCAGGTGTGAGAGCGGGGCAGTGCCCCATAGAGGGCGCCCATGTGACCCCTGCAGAGTCACCTTTGATGTCAGGGTGGTATCTGGTGAGTTCCTGCGGCTGCACAGAGGCCACAGCACCCCTCTGGAGATGCCAGACACTCCCTCCCGTAGCCTCCGGGCTCCTCAGTGGCAACTCTGCTTGCTCTCTTCCCTAAAATAGGACCCCAGCAGGGAGAATGTTTTGGAGTGGACTCAGTGTGCGCCCTCTGTTTGGCCAGATTTCAGTTCCGAGTAGAGAACAGGAGACCCCAGGGATTGCCCACCTTCCCCTAGAAAGCTTGTGGCTGGGGCCTGAGGAGGAGGGAAGCAGCTGCAGATGCCCTGTGGGGCCTGTGGGGTTAGTGGCTGGGAGGGGACAGCCAGGCTGGCTCCCTGGGAGGTGGTAGGGAGAGAGGGTGGAGCAGGCTAAGGAGCTGTCTGTCTGGGGGGTTAAAGAGGCCCAGGCTGGCAGCATGTCTGGGACAGCTGGATAGAACTGTGGGGCCAGAGCTCCCTCCTTCCCTGCCCAGTGTGGCCTCGGGGCCTGTTTTCCTCCCCCGAGGCAGCCAGGAATGGTGGGAACGTTTTTCTTCCCATTGGATGAAGCTATGTGGAGTGTGTGTTCATCTGTCCCATTAATGCCCTGAACTTTCAGCTTCCCACCTGCCTGTAAAATCCCCAGGTCCTGGGGTCAGGGTGCTGCTCAGTGGTAGAGCACTTCCCTAGTATGTGCAAGGCTTTGGATTCCATCCGCAGCAACACAAAAAAATAAAAAGTGAACCAGGCATGGTGGTACACACCTGTAATTCCAGCACTCTGGGAGGCTGAAGCAGGAAGATCACAAGTTCAAGTCCAGCCCAAGCAATTTAGCAATTTGGTGAGACGTTGTCTCAAAAATAAAAAATAAAATAAGGGATGTAGTTCAGAAAGAAGGCCCCAAATTTAATCTGTAGTACCAAAAAAACCAAAAAATCCCAGACCTGTGCACTTAAGTACAGAACCAGCAGTTGTTTAGATCCAGATGGTCAGGGTCTAAAGTCAGAACCCTGAGACCTGGACAGCTGGCCAAGGCTGGGAGATCCAATCTGAGTGTGTGGGCACCTGAGTCTTCTCCAGTCCTGGGAACTGGCGGTGTGGTGGGAAGGGAGCCCACTGGAGATGAGACACTGCGTGTTGGGTGCCGCCTCAAGGTGGTCAGAGGACAAGGGCAAGGGCCATGTGTGCTGCAGTGAGAAAAGCGAGGGTCTGAGGCTTTCAGGGCTGGAGATTGTGCCAGGCAACGCAAGCAGGGAGCCAGGGCTGCCGCCCCCACCTGTCTGCCTCCTGGGTGGAGGAGTGCAGGAGTCTGGGCACAGGCTGGGGGGTGGGATATGGCTGGCAGATGGCCCCACAGGCAGGCCAGAGGTAGCTGTTCTGGGCCAGAGCTCATTCTGGCCTCCTCAGGCTACTCCTGGGTCCTCTACCCTGCTCCCCTAGACCCTGCAGAGACATGTGGACACTTGAAATGTGGCTGGTCTGAATTCAGATGTGCTGGTAGAGTAAAATACACCCCAGACATGATGTACACACAAGGAAACTGTCCCACTGGTGTATTCATGCATACGTGCATGAGTGTGTGTCTATCTAGCTATATTTTTTGGTACTAGGGATTGAACTCAAAGCCTCTACACTGAGCTACATCCCCAACCCTTTTTTTCCAATTTTAAATTTTGAGAGAGGGTCTCATTAAGCTAAGTTTCTCAGGCTGGGCTCAAAGCTGAGATTGTGCTGCCTCAGCTTCTCAGAATGCTAGGCTTACAGGTGTGTGCCTAGCTTGATTAATAATTTTATATAAGGTTAGGAGGGCATAGTGCTTGCCTGGTCTACAAAAGGCCCTGGGTTTAATCTCCAGCACTATACACACATACTCACACAAATTATATATTGATTACATATTGAAGTGATAATATTTTGGATACATTAGATTTGATAAGATATATTATTAAAACTTTTAAGCTTTTAAAAATGTGGCTACTAGAAGATTTAAAATGACATATGCTGCTCACTTATTTCTGTGGGTTGGTTCTGTGATAAGGACTTGCGGGTATGTGGGAGGAGCTGGGTCAGGGGCTGAGGACCTAGAAAAAGTGGGAATTCCTCAGCACCTTCCCTTAGAGCCCTTGGTCAGGGGTCCTCGAGTTGGGATCCCAGTTTTTCATCTTAGAGATCTGGGAGTGGGAGAACATTTTAGTATCTATTTGTTGGGTTTTCTTTTGTGGTACTAGGGATTGAATCCATGGCTCAGCCCCTGTTAGGTAAATACTACTATTGAGCTACATCCCCAGTCCTGTTTATTTTATCTTGAGACAGGGACTTGCTAAGTTGCCTAGATTGGCCTTGAATTTGTGATCCTTCAGCCTCAGCCTCCCAAGTAGCTGAGATTACGGAAGGTGTATGCTACCGCACCTGGCTAGTATTATATATTTTATATAAAAACCTTTTACAGATTTAAAGATAAAAAACTTTTATGGAAAATTAAGATAATTTTTAATTGGAAAGCTTTTTTTTTTGTACCGGGGATCGAACTCAGGTCCTCGAACTTGTGAGGCAGGTAGCAGAACCACTGAGCTAAATCCCTGGCCCCTGGAAAGCATTTTCAGAGTGTAAGATTTATCTACCTATTTATTTGTGGTATTAGGGATTGAACTCAGCACCTTTGCACTGAGCTACATCCCCAGCCCTTTTTATATTTTTGTTTTGAGACAGAGTCTAAGTCACTAAATTGCACAAGCTCACTCAAACTTGTGATCCTCCTGCCCCAGCCTCCCACAGACCTGGGATTACAGACATGTGCCACCACTGCTGGCCATAGTATAAGATTTTTTGTTTTGTTTTTTTGTACCAGGGATTGAGCTCGGGTCCTTTCCCTAGCGGGGCAGGTGGCGGCACCACTGAGCTAAATCCCCAGCCCCATAGTATAAGATTTTTAAAGTCAGTGTTTTCCAAACTGGAATCCTCAGATGTATTCCTAGGAAATCAAACATTTTTTTCTCTCTCATAGATTATCCATATAAATTTCTCAGGTTTGCCCTATGGATGCTGCTGTGCTGATCAGGGAGCCCCATTCCTCCTTTCTGCACCACACCCCCTAAGTTTTCATAGTCCTTTTCCCTCTCCTGGGGAGGGGACAGTCCTTGGGAGAGGCCCCTGGGGAGGGGGAGGCTAGAATGGACACCAGAGATCCATCCCTCTGTGGTGCTCCCAAGGACTGAGGGGTCCCCTTTCCTTCTCAGATAATTGGCAAAAACTCTAGGGTGCATGAAGGGAAGGAACTGGGGATGGGCTGAGGTGGGCTGTGATTTAAGACCTAGTTCACACCATCCAGAGCCTATTGCCACTGAGGGCCACTCAGCCCTCCTGGGGCCCGAGGAGAAATTTAGAAGCCCTAAGAGCTAAGGTGAGTGATTGTAGTTTACCACTACTAGCCCGAGTGTATAATGCAAAATAAAATGATCTTAATCTATAAAATGAGAATAATGGCATTCATGAAAGCTCTGGTTTTTTATATAGTATCTGGTGTGAAGTACTTTTAGTTTTTTGATGGATTATTTCTTTTGTGCTGCTGGGGACAGAACCCAGGGCCTCAGGCATGCTGGACACACTCTATAACTCTGAGCTACAGCCCCAGACCTCTGAGGTAACTTTTGAAATATCGAAACAGTAAACTGACTGTGGTGGTGCATGCCTGTAATCCCAGCACTTGGGAGGCTGAGGCAGGAGGATAGCCACCAGTTGAGGCCAGCCTGGGCTACATAGGGAGGCACGTCTCAAAAAAATCAAAGGGGAAAAAAAAGTTATGTGTATGTGAAGTGTTTTTGGAAATGCCACAGTCCCTTCTGGATCATTCTTTAGAACGCCCTGGGAAATGTCACTTATGGCAGGGACCCTCAGGCAGAGACTGGGAGGGTGGGAGGGGTCTATCTGGGGTGGGGAGAAAACAAAGAAATGAGACCTCCACCCCTTCCCACTGACTGAAAAGGCCCCTCCTCAGCTCCTGCCTCCATTAGGCCACAGTTGTCCCTTGTCCCGGAGCCTGTTACCAATGGAGCAGGGGGCTGCAGATGTAACCTAGTGTAGAGCGCTTACCTAACATGCACAGAGCCCTGGGTTTGATCCTAAGTACCACATTAAAAAAAATTTAAAAAGAGCCAGGCGTGGTGGTACATGTTTATAATCCCACCACTCTGGGAGGCTGAGGCAGGAGGGTCAGAAGTTCCAGCCCAGCCTGAACAATTTAACCATTTGGACAAATGCTATCTCAGAATAAAACAAGGGCTGGGCATGTAACTCAGTGTAGAGGCCCTGGGTTCACTCCCCACATGCAAAAGATGACCCTCAGACGTTTGGGGGCCCTCACTGTGCATTCACCCTCTACCTTGCAGGAAGCAGAGCACAGACCTATGCCAGCCCCTCTGCCTGTCCCCACTCTGCCCTCTCCTCTCCCTCGCTGTTGGGCCCAAGGGCTGGCCACTCTGGAGAAGGCACCGCAGCCTTCCCACCCCTTTGCAGAGCAAAGGAGGGAACCACTGGGTTTCACTCTGGCCGGCTGGAGAGCCCAGAGGCTCATTATGGCTTTCAAATAAGCAGTTAAGGGATGAGCCCTTTGCCGGTCCAAACTCTGCTCCCAGTGGGAAGTCTGGCAGAGAAATGCTGAGTGGGTGGATAGAGAAGTGCTCCAAACACAACCGAGTACACAGGACTCCCAGAGACAGTGTGAAGCTGAGACCTGTCTTTCCCCCCAGACCGGAGCTCAGGGAGCTTTTTTTTGTTTTGGTTTTTTTGTTGTTGTTTTTGGTACTAGGGATCGAACTCATGTCCTTGCAAGGCAGGTGGCGGAACCACTAAGCTAAATCCCCAGCTAGGGAGCTTTTTTTATCAAAGCTGCAGGGACTCAGTGGTTCTGGCGCCTGCCACACAAGCGCAAGGTCCCAAGTTCGATCCCCAGTACCAAAAAACCAAAACCAAAACAAAGCTGCAGACAAGCTAGGGGAGGAAAGGGAACAGCGACCCAACCGCCCAGGGTGCTCAGGCCCTCTGAACTGGGTCACTTTCCCTGGGGTCCTCAGCAGCTAGGCGTGTTGGAGAGGCCGTGGAAGGGAGCTCCCCACCTGCCTCTTCCACCTGGGGCCAAGCTCTGGCCCGCAGAGGCCTCCACTGCTCTGCGCTGGCTGCTGGGCTGAGGGATTGAGCAGAGTCAGTGGTGAAGGGCAGGCTGGGGATGCTGTGAGCTCAATCCTGGGGTCCCCAAGTAGAAAGGGGAATCACAACTTCACACCTGCTCAGCCTACCCACACAGGGAGCCCCAAGTCAGATCCAGCCTCCAGGGAGACTCCAGGCAGGTGAAATGTCTGCCTTGGGGCTCAGAGCGCTGGCTACATGGAGGGTGGGGCTGCTGTGCCATGTTCACAGAATGCAGCACAGATCTGGCCAGGAGCCTGGGTGCACCCGCATCTTCCTGCATCTAACTGTACCTTCCGTCTATGTCCTCCCTGTCCCCTCAGACTCCTGAGCAACAACAAAATCACCGTGCTCCGAAATGGATCCTTCCTGGGACTGTCCTTGCTGGAGAAGTTGTAAGTGGTGGTTGAGGTGGGGTGTGGAGGTGATGGTGGGTCGGAGGGTGCTTGAGTGACCCTGAACATGTGGGGCCATGTCAGACCCACATGGACCTTGCCAGGACTTGAGCACCGGGCACGGGATAGCCGGGCTGGTCTGGGAGAAAGAGCATCGAGGGAGGGGAGAAGCAGGGAATCCTTGCAGTTGGCAGGGGTGGGGCAGGGAGCTCATTAACACCCTTTAATGAGCAATTAGCTGAGAGGGCTGAGCCCTTTAGCTGGCTGTCTCCTGGGGGGGGGGGCAGCATGAAAGGGCTGAGGGGATTTAATGTGACTGAAGCCTCTTTCCTCCTTCGGGAAAACCAAATCAACAGATCAACAAACAAAGCCCAGAGGAGGGCAAAGCTGATCCTGTTTAGGCCCCTCCTTCCCTCTGGGCTGCTTTAAAGCTCAGTTCTCTGCAGATCTCTGTAGATCGGCGATCGATCTGAAGGCTACACCAGCCACCAGAGCCTCCCTCAAGGCAGTGCCTGAGGTCCAGCTGTGGCTGGTTTGAGGGAGAAAGTGAGGGGGCAATGCCAGAGGCCTGGCCTGGGCCACGTCAAAGGGTGTTTGTGACTCGGGACAAGCACTTGGGAGAGGTAGGCAAGTCACCTGACCTGCCACCTGAGGGGCTTTGCCTCAGCCCCTCCAAACTCCCTGTTTCATGGGCTCCCAGAACCACAGCCCACACGGAGGCTTCGGGTCCTGGTGCCCAACTCAGAGCAGACCTGGCCCACCTTCTCCCCTTGAGGCTGGTTGTTGCTTTCTCCACATTCACTCCAAGCCCCTGGACTCTGTGTTCCCCTCCTGCCAGGCATCACTAACTCTTCTGACAGGGCCCTTGGCCCCTCTGTGCCGCTTTGCCCGAAAGCTTTGGAGGAGTGTTGTGGGAGATGCCAAAGGAGACAGTGTGCAGTCTCCTTGTGCCAAGCCCGAAGGCTGGTGGAGACCAGAACAATGCTGTGCATCTGGGTGTCAAGTAGGTTGGAGTTTCTGTTAGGGTCAGAGTAGGAGCTGTGAAGGCCAGAGCGCTAAAGGGAGATGGAGACGGCTTCACAACTTCAACAGGACAAGATATGCAGACCTCCTGCCTCCACAGCTGTCTGTGCTCCCCCCTGCCCCCGCCTGTTTGTTTCACAGTGGAAGGGAAAGCCAAGTCCTCTGACCCCAGGAGGCCACTTGGTGGCCTGGGTGGGTTGGTGGGAGAGCAAAGGGGCTACCTCTGGGGCAGGCCAGGGCCCTGGGGGTCCACAGCTCGGGCCCACATCTGTCCGGGCTCTGCAGCTCACAGAGGGTGGGCCTGACAAGGAGCAAAGGCTGACCCCACACTGCCACCACACAGGACAGTATGCTCCTCCACTGGGGAGCTGCCTTCTCCCTCAGGTGGGCTTAGTCTTTAGAGCACTGAGTGGCAGGAAACCAAGTGCTCTCCGGGGTCTTCTGGGGGGAGGCAGCTCCCCCTCCTGCCCTTCCCCTACCCAGAGAGAGCACCGGCTGCCAGCCGCCACTCTTCCTTCTCTGCACCTGGAGCACTGCTCCGAGCTCAGGGGCCTTCCAGGCATCTTCTCTTCATCTTCTCTGCTGCCCTCATCGGTCTGCCGCCTTCTCCTTGACTTCCGTCTCACCAGGATATATTTTCTGATGAAGGTGACAAGACGGGCCTCTCCCTCCCACCTGTGCAAATGTACAGCATCGTAGTGGAAGTGCATGCAAGGCCTGGAAGGGACCAGAAACACAGGACAATCAGATGTATGAGAGATGGGTGGCTGACTCAGCGCCGAGCCAAGGGGTATGGGAGGAGTATGGGCCAGAGAAAGGGTACCATAGCAGGTGTGGTGGTTCACACCTGTAATCCCAGCTGCTCTGGGGGCTAAGGCAGGAGGACGTTGCGTTCCAACCCATTCTGGGCAATTTAGCGAGACCCTGTCTCAAAATAAATTTTAAAAGGTCTAGAGATGTAGCTCACGGGTAAAGGGGACCTGGCTTTGATCTCCAGAACTGAAAAAAAAAAAAGAATTCCCAGCCCTGTTTGAGCCCTACTCTGTTATGAATCACTCCATTCATTGGTTTTCAGAAGACTGTGGAGCTCCTCCCTGTGCCTGACTCTGTTGCAGGCATTGGGAGTGAACACAGCAGACTGGGAGCCTCCCCACACACTCGCCCTCTCCTGTGAGACCCAGGAAGTGGCAAAGCTATGTGTCATATGTTGGGAGACAGACACACTGAGAAAACAAAGCAGGGTCAGGGGTGGGAAGCAAGGGGAGCAGGTGCTGATTTATGTAGTGAGAACGAGGAAGGACTTGCTCATAGGGCCAGAAGGGACTGAGGAAAGAGGGAGCTAGCTGCACACAGCTCTTGCAGGGATGATGGGGAGAGAAGCTTCACAAAGCCCTGGGGTGCTGGGTGAGGTGAAGAAACAAAAGGACAAGGCAGGTGAGGTGGGCACACGTCTTCCCAGCCAGCCCCGAGCTTGTGTTGTGCAGGAAGATTGCTTGAGCTCAAGAGTTTGAGGCCAGCCTGGGCTATACTGTGAGATTCTATCTCAAAAGAAGAAAGAGGGAGGGAGAGAGGGAGGAGCAAGAAGGAGAGAAGGGAAGAAGGGAGGGAGGAAAGGAGAGGAAAGTGCTAATGTGGCTTGAGAAGAATGGAGCCACTGAGGGGGAGGCTTGTGAGCAGGACAGGGGTGCTGGGCAAGGTCTGTGACCTGCACACCCCACTGAACTGATACATACACCAGGACAGGTATTTTAAAGAACTGGTCACATGACCAGAGACTGGCAAGTCCAAAACCCACAGGGCAGACCATTGGCGGGAAGGTCAGCAGGAACTGATGCTTCCCCAGGAAGCCTCGGTTTTTCCTCCTGAGTCCTTACCTGACAGGATGAGACCCACCCACATTGTTAAGGGTCATCTTTCTTTTAAGCCTACTGATGGTAGATATCTCCACAGCAACATCTGGAGTACTGTTTTTGCTTTATTTTTTGAGTCTGGGTCTCACTGTGTTACCCAGGCTGGCTTGAAACTCCTGAGCTCATGTGATCCTCTTGCTTCACCCTCTGCAGTGGCAGGGATACAGGCACAAGCTACTGTGCCCCGCTGGACTAGTGTTGAACTAAATTGTGGAGTGTGGTACATACAACCGAGAGCCAAGAGCAAAGTTGATACAGAAGATGAACCATCAGAACCACTCCCAGGCTGGGGAGAGGGCCCTAAATAAGACATCCTGAACCCCTCTCCTGGAGAGGCTAACCCTTCCGGTCAGGCTGAGGGGGCCTGGGAAACTTCTGTGTGATATGCAGGCGATTCTCATGCTCGGGTTGGGAGACCGTGGGCAGATGACCCCCAAGACTGTGGGCCTATTCATCCCAGACGTGCCTCCAGGGCTGGCATGGGGCTGGGGCTCAGGACACACTGAGTCCTCTGTCCACTGGCCTCAGCCGTCTTGGGCTGGGCATGGAGTCCATGGCAGCTTAATGTCCCACTGTCTGCGAGCAGCCCGTGGGAGGCCCAGACTGGACTAGGAAGAGAACAGCAGGCCCAGACTGCTCCCGAAGTTGCCCACGTGGTGGCCTCATCCCAAGAGCCCAGGGCCTTTGGGGAATGGGTCATGTGTCAGTGTGTGTGTGTTGGGGAGGGGTCGCCTTCCTGGTCAAGAGTAGGGAGGAGATCTGCTGCATAGTGTCTGTTTTGTTTTGTTTTTTGTGATGCTGGGGATTGAACCCAGGGCCTTTGCTAAGTCACTGAGTTGCCCAGGCTGAGTCTGAAGTTATGATCCTCCTGCCTGTACCTCTTAGGTGTGCACTACCATGTCTGGCCATGATGTCTATTTTGCAGCACAGGGCCAGGACCAAGGATTCAGGCAGATGGCACGTGACATCTGTGTGAGTCTGGCCAGGAAAGACAGGAGAAGGAAGACAGAGGAGATGCAGAGTGGAGATGTGTCTGGGAGGGTCTTTTGAGAGGCTGGTGGGGAGCCAGGGGACCACCTTTATCAGAGAACCCAAAACAGGGCCCAGTGGAGGCGGTTCGTGGGCAGCCGGCAGGGGGCACATGGAAGGGCCCAGACTTCACAACATCTTGTGCCTGAGCCTTGCCCTGTGTCCTGCCACCCCTCAGCCTGGCCAAGCCTGTGTGTCACCCAGGGGAGTGTAAAAAGTCCTAGGATTTAAGCTTGCTCTTGTGCTTTCCCCAGCCTCAGGATGCTCACCCAGAAAGCAGGACTAGGACTGACTTCCAAACAAGTTGTTCTGTGGATAGAGGAGTCTTCCCTGGACAGCATGTGCCTTCATAAACAGCTGTTCCCTTCCCCCCTAAAGAATCCCGAGTTGCAGGTGTTAGCCTGACAGCCCTGCACTTGCTTGGGCAAGTGGTTCTGGTTCTGGTGCTTTTTCCTTGGTGGCACTGGGGATGGAACCCAGTCCCTCCCCTTCACTCTACCACTGTCGCTCTACCACTGAGCAACAGCCCCCGGCAGAAATGTAAGTGCACAGAGTGGGTGGGTGGCTCATTCCTCTGATCCCTTGCTGGTCTGTCCAGATCCCTCACCAAGCATGCAGCAGGCCACCGGACTTTTCAAGGGGTTCTGAGGGTGTCCTGGTCACAGTATGAGGCTCCCAGACCACAGAGCAAGGAAGCCACAGACAGCCACATCTGAGTGTGGATCTGTGTGGACTCGGCTAGCCAGAGGCTTGCAGAGGCTGGAGGAAGGGGCCTGGGGAGGGGCCTGCTTAACCCTCAGATGATTTGTCATTGCCTAATGAGATTAATGAGCCCTAGGGGCTGGTATGCAGCAGTGCTGGGCACTCATTAGAAGCAGATGCTCATGGGAATGAGGGAGTGGGGGCTGGGGCGGCAGTCCCCTCACGTGCCAGGTGGTTTCCATTAATCTGTGGGCTGGCCAGGCTGGAAGGCCTGGAGCTCTGTCTTGCCATACTGGGAAGAGTATGCTCAGAGGCCAACCTGCTCTGGCTAATGGGCCCAGGAAGAAGGCGGCTAGGTACAGGGACAGCCCTCCTATTTGCTGTGGTGGCCCCAATGCCCAGTACAGGGTAAGCTCTGAAAAAATACCTGCTGGGAGATACCAGAGACAGGAGGGCCTGGGAGAGGGTGTGGGAGGGAGGCTGGGCCTCAGTGGGGTTCTTGGGACCCAGAACCTCTCCCCCTTTTCCCCCAACAGCCTCTGTACCTGCAGGGGTGCTCTGGCCCACGTCACAGCTGGCCCACTTTCTCGTCAACCCTGGAAGTCTTGTAGGGCCCAGGGCAAGCTGCTCTGTGGCCTCCAAGCCTATAATTTGGTTTTCAAACCCACAAGCAGGGAGGTCTGTGGGGGCCTGAGGGAGCCAGTGTTGGGCACCCCACTCTGCTTGAATGTGGAACAGGCACACACATTGTCACACACTCTTGAGAGCTCTAATGAGATCTAATTTATATACCATAAAATTCACCCGTTTAAAGTACACAGTCCAGTGGGTTTTAGTGAATTTTGCAGAATTATGTGATCACCATCATCTAATTTTAGAACATTTATATCATCCACAGAAGAACCATGAATAACTTGTAGTCACTCCCTGTTCTTCCACTCCCTCCTCCCCAGCCCTGAACAACCACTAATCTACTTCTGTCTCTATGGATTTGCTTATTATGGCCATGTCATAGAAGTGGAATTATATAATATGTAATCTTTTATGAGTGGCTTCTTTTACCCAGTGTAACATTTTCCAGGTTCACTGACATTTTAGCATGCATCAGCACTTTATTCTTTGTTGTGGCCAGTAATATTCCATCATATCAATATACCATGTTTTTAATCCATTCATCAGATCCTGAACTTCTGGGTGTCTTCCACTTTGTGGCTATTATAAATAATGCTTCTGAGAACTTCCCTGCACATTTGTGTGTGGGGTGTTTCTTTACTTCTCTTAGATGTATACCTAGGAAATGGAATTGCTGGGTTAGAAGGTAATTCTATTTTTTAATTTTTTTTTTTTTTGCCGGTACCAGGAATTAAACTCAGGATCTTGAGCTTGCCAGGCAGGCACAGTGCCACTGAGCTAAATCCCCAGCCCCATTTGGACGGTAACTAAATGCCAAACTATTTTTTAAAGTGGCTGTATCATTTTACATTCCTATCAATAATAGGTAAAGATTCCAGTTTCTCCACATCCTCATCAACATTTGATATTATCTTTCTAAAAATTACTTTTTTTCTTCTTTTGAGACAGGGTCCCACTATATAGTCCAGGCTGGCCTGGAACTTGCTATGTAGCCCACACTGGCTATGAACTCACAATCCTCCTGCCCCAGCCTCCCCAATTCTGGGATCTGTAATCTGTGTGCCACCACACCCAGATCTTGTCTTTTTTATTATAGTCATTTCAGTGATATAAAGTGGTATCTCTTTGTGATTTTGATTTGCAGTTCCCTTATGATTAACGACATGGAACATCTTTTGGTAGGTTTATTGGCCATTAATATGAGTTGCGGGGATCCTGCCATGTTCCCTGGGCTGCCCTCAAAGTCCTGGGCTCAAGCCCAGGAGTCTTCTACCTCAGCCTCTCCCATAGTTGGGACTATAGCTATGTGCCTGAAGACTTCTTTGAAGAAATGAGATATTCAAATAATTTACCCAATTTTTTCCAGCTGGCTTGTCTTTCTTACTGAGTTGTAGGAGTTCTCTATGTATTCTGGATAAAAATTCCTTATCTGATATCTGATTTGCAAATATCTTCTTTCATTCTCTGATTTTCTTTCTTTTTTAAAAAATTACATTAATTAGTTTGCAGTACATACTGATTATATTCATCATAGGAAGCTGATACATGTGTGCTTTCACTTTATGGAAGGTGGTCTTTGAGATATAAAAGTTTATTTGTGTCTTTATTTTTGTAGTACTAGGGATTGAACCCAGGGCCTTCACACAGAGCTACATTTCCCAGCCCTTTTTAAATTTCTTTATTTTGAAACAGGGTCTTGTCTTTGTTTCTTTACTTTTTTGTTGGTACCAGGGATTGAACTCAGGACCTTGCGCTTGCAAAGCAGGTGGCGGCACCACTGAGCCAAATCCCCAGCCCTGTTTCTTGATTTTGAGACAGGGTCTCTCTACGTAGCCCACGCTGGCCTGGAAATGGGCAATCCTTCTGCCTCAGCCTCTGGATTGCTGGGATTACAGGGGTGCACCATCAAGCCTGGATAAAGGTTTAAAATTCTCATGTCCAACTCATCAACTTTCTCTCTTGTGGTTGAGCTCACACATTCACTCTTACACATTCAGGGCACAGTGCACAGTTGCTCCCAGGAGCCCTCCTCACTTCCGCCTGAGGGTCCTTCTCCGCCACAGTGATGTGGATACAGGAGGGGGGTTTGTGCCTGCAGACAAGGGTGCAGCATGTAGTCCAGGTGGGCAGAGAGTTCTGGCAGTGCACTGCATCTCTCTCAGTTTCCAGGAACAGATTCTATGGAAGCAGACAGGCAATGGAAGATCTGTACGTCTTGGCCCTAAGAAATGAGGGTAGCAGCCAGGCATGGTGATGCACACCTGTAATCCCAGCACTGTGGAAGGCTGAGGCAGGAGGACTGAAAGTTCAACCTAGACCGGGCAATTTAATGACTTGGGGAAGACTTGTCTCAAAATGAAAAATAAAATAAATAAGTAAAAGGGCTGGGGATATTGCTCAGTGTGAAGGCCTTGGGTTCAGTTTCCAGTGAAAGAGAGAGACAGAAATGAGAGGATCAGTTCAGATAATCCAGAGCAAGTGTTCTTAACCCAAGTTCCACAGTGCCCCTGAACTCTTGTGTGTGATGTTGAGTGTAGTCCATTTTTCAAGGACAGGAGTCTGTGGCCTTCATCAGATTTCCCAAAGGATATGCTAAACAAGAAGGGCTCAGAACCACCAATTAATAGGTGCCTTGCAGATCCAGTGTCCAAGCTGGGTGGCCGAATTTTTTCCTGCCCCAGGTGGTGCAACCCCAGAGCTGTGCAACCCCAGAGCTGCTCTCCTTACTGAGGTACCAGGAGGCGTCACTTGCCTGAGGTCCATTGGGCTGTCAGAACTCACCCTAGGGAACAGCCTGGACCCATGGGGGCTAGGACTGGCCTGCATCCTGCTTGGATCCCTGAAGGCACTCCTCTGGCAGGCGTGCAAAGGGGAGAGAGTGGCACCTCTCCCCTCTACCAGAGGCCCACAGATAGGCCGCAGAAAATCGAGGGCAGGAAGAGGGGCTGGGCCTGACGGACCGCCTCACTCCCATCTGCAGAGCATCAGTGGGGCAGGCGGGTGGGGCTCACCAGGGGGCCAAGAGGAAATGAGAATAAACACAGCACACGGAGCAGGAGGGGGGGCTGCAGCCCCCACCCCTGGCAGCCCATGAAGGGAAGTGACACAATGAGGAATGTGTTTCCCTCTGCTGTCCCCGCGTGGGGGTGGGAAGCAGAGTCCTGACAATGGCCAGATCCCACCAGCAGCCTGGGGTGCAGGCTGCAGCACCAAGGGGGCCAGCAGGGAGGGAGGGCCTGGCAGCAAAGGACTGTGGGCAGGAAGGGCGCCACCCCCAGGCAGACTGCAGTGTCTGCCTGCAGTGTCCTGGGACCTGTCACCTTCACAGGTCTTGCATGCCCAGCATCAGGAGCACAATGCGGGCTCCTTCGGTGTCTTTCCTCTTCCACAAGCAGACCCAGGGCTCTAGAGGCCAGCTGAGTCCTGTCTGTGGGAAGGGCTGAGCAGGATACTTGGTCCAGCCCCACCCCTGGGTTTCTGGCCGGTGCTGGGATTGTGCACAAGCAAGCAACAGCCTCCAGGGCCTGGACACCTATCTCCTCTCGCCCTCCTCCTGCTGGTAATCCAGGCCTATCCTGAGGCTTTGTTGGCAGAGCCAAAACCCCCTGCCTCTGTCTAGGCTGGGGAGGGGTGGCAGGATCTTGGCACGCAGGTTGGCCCCTCATCCCTCTGTCAACTCCCCTAGCAACCCTGTGTTCTTGCCACAGCCCCTCTGACTCGGAGCTTATTCCAGGAGCCACCCACACTCGCCCTTTGCCTCCCCATCTCCCGGGCCCTTGGATGGGTACAGTCCTAGAGGACACTGGGACACAGGCAGGCAAGCAGGCCTCTGAGCAGTAAGGCCTCGGAAGTGCTCTGTGGGGCCTCAGGCCTCTAGGCAGCTCTCTCCCTGGCTGTGCTTGGCACAGAGGATGGGCTAAGGGAGATGGTGGTCCAGCACAACCTTAGTCCTTGGGGGTCCCCTCAGTAGTCTCCAAGCCTGCTCTATCAGGTGCAGGTGCCACCCATCCCCAGTGGGTGGGAACTACCTGCAGCCTGACAGTCGTACTGTGGTCTCTGTGTAACACAAGGTCAGAGGCTGCCATCCTTTGCCCCAGGCAGGGTGGAGCTTGGCCCGGGCCTCTTCTTGTCCCGCCCGGAAGCCACGCTTCTGTGGCTGCTGATTTTGTGATTCCTAAGAGAGCAGTGGAGAAGCAGGACTGAGGACCTCAAGCAGGACTGAGGACCTCGAACAGGCCTGTGCCCCCGGGCCTCATCTGAAGACCCTGAAGTCTGGACTGGACTGGGCAGAGCCCATTAGTTCACCAGCAGCCACCTGCTCTGTGTCCTCCAGCTGGTGGAGAGAGCTGCAGGGATACAGTAGCTGTCATATCCAGAGAAGACTTCAACACCTGGACTCGGGGTTTCCAGGGAAGTTCTGAGAGGTCCTCAAGGCCCTGGGCAGCTTGGAGGTGGAGCAGTGTGGGTTGTGGCGGCCTTCTGACTCCCTGTGCATGCAGTGCTCTGTCCGTCCTATGTGGCCTCTACTCCTCCTCATCTGAGGCCTTCCTGTCCCATCTCTTGGCTCCTACATCTAACATTTTCTGACTAAGCCCCTTTGATGGCAGCCAGAGAGGCTGAGGAGCCCTCCTGGGGCTTCGAGGGGGCATCCTGCCAGGGCTGAGGAGAGCAGAGATCTAGAAGGAAATCGAGTCCCAAAGCGAGCCAGCACCTGTGGTGAGAGTGAGGCATCCACCCAGGGAGCAGGGGCCCCAGAGCGGGAGAGGTTGAGGCCTCCCCATGCCTCCACAGGGACCTGAGGAACAATGTCATCAGCGTGGTGCAGCCTGGAGCCTTCCTGGGCCTGGGGGAGCTGAAGCGCTTGTGAGTGGCATGTCCTGCCCCCAACCACCCTGCTCCCCTAAACTCCAGAGAAAGTCTCGGGTCACCCCTACTGTCCTTGTTTCCCAGCCCCAGCCTCTACTGGGCACATTGGCTGGGATCAAATGCATGGGCATTTCAAGCCCTCTGTGGCACTGGGTCCCAACCCTCTCCCGACGCACCCCCCAGGTGTACACATGTGGCTGTCATAAGCAAACCATGTGCCACCATGGAACCTATGTGTTGAGTGTGTGTCTCTCTCTAGAGATCTCTCCAACAACCGGATTGGCTGCCTCACCTCCGACACCTTCCAAGGCCTTCCCAGGCTTCTCCGGCTGTGAGTGAGGGGAGTGAGGAAGGCGGCACCCACAGTCCCTGCATTCTTTCCTCCCACCCTCCTTCCTCTGGCCCAGGAAGGCTCTGACACCTGGCTCCCTGCTCCCCTACCCCTGCAGGAACATATCTGGAAACATCTTCTCCAGTCTACATGCCGGGGTCTTCGATGAGCTGCCAGCCCTTAAGGTCATGTAAGTATCTTTCCCACCCCAAGAGCGGACCCTGCCTCTTTCCTCTGCCCAGGAGGCAGATGTGGCAGCACTGTGGAGCTGTGGCTAGCCCAATGAGCAGGCAGAACACAGTGCCCCATGGAGAGAGTACACAGAGGCCTGCATTTGCCCTTTCCAGCCCTGCCGACCTCAGCCACATCCCCATCCCTCTATTCTATGACCCCTCTGCCCACCCCACAGGGACTTTGGCACTGAGTTCCTGACCTGCGATTGCCACCTGGGCTGGCTGCTGCCCTGGGCCCGGAATCACTCCCTGCAGCTGTCTGAGCACACACTGTGTGCTTATCCCAGCGCCCTGCACGCCCGGGCCCTGGGTGGCCTGCAGGAGACACAGCTCCGCTGCGGTGAGCCCAGCCCCAGGACCCTGCCCTCACCGCAGCCTGCACGCACTGTGTGACCATGTGATGGGCATGTCCTCCTCCTTCCTCTGTCTGCAGGGCAGCCCTCTATCACCTTTTCTAAGCCTCTTTGGGGCTGCCTGCTCTGTCACATTTCCATCTGGTCCCAACCTCTTGGTGCCTAAAAGGAGCCTTCCTCTGTGTCCCAAACCTGCCCTCTCCTCCTTTGCGCTCACCTCTGGAGACTTTCTCTTGACCCCTTTCCTTCCTGCCCTCCCAACCCTGCCAGGTGGGCCCTCACACATGCAGGCCTCACTGCTTGCATTTCCTCGCAGAGGGGGCCCTGGAGCTGCACACCCATCACCTCATCCCCTCATTGCGCCAAGTGGTGTTCCAGGGTGACCGGCTGCCCTTCCAGTGCTCTGCCAGCTACCTGGGCAACGACACCCGCATCCACTGGTACCACAACCGGGCCCCTGTGGAGGGAGACGAGCAGGCAGGCATCCTCCTGGCCAAGAGCCTCGTGCACGACTGTACCTTCATCACCAGGTACGCGCTGGGCCACCCCCTTTGGGTGGGGTGGCTGCAATACGCATCACCCACCCCTGAAGGAGCTGTGCCCGGACAGGTGCTTGGGAGTGTGTGTGTGTGTGTGTGTGTAGATCTAAGATTCAATCATAAGTGGTCTGGATAGAGTTTAGGAATTTTTTTTTCCTGGTACCAGGGATTGACCTCAGGACCTCGCTGTTGCCAGGCAGGCACGTGCCACTGAGCTACATCCCCGGCCCCAAGCTTAGGAATTTAAAAAGTGACATTTGACATCTCTTTAGTGTTTTTAAAGTGTATATAGTGGCTCATCTTTATTAACAGGTTTAATCTCTGCAGTAGACCTGTAAGAGTATAATTATCTCCATAGAAAAGATATGGAGATTTGCCAGATGTGATTGTGCACACCTGAAAACCTAGCACTCTGGGAGGCCGTTAGCAAAAAATAAAAATGTGCTGGGGATGCAGCTCAGTGCAAAGTCCTTGGTGAATCTCCAGGACCATAAATAAATGAATAAAGGGAAATTGAAACTCAGGAAAATAATACCATGAGGACGATGAGAATTGAAGGAGCCTGCGCCTGTGTCCCCGGTGCACTGAAGGACATAGGCATAAGCAGGGCACCCATGGGGGAACTGGCCAGAGTCATGGAGGGCAGTGGTAGGCTGGGCTGAGAGCACCTCAACGAGCTGGTGCCCGCCCACCTGCCTGCCTGCAGTGAGTTGACCCTGTCTCACATCGGCGTGTGGGCCTCAGGCGAATGGGAGTGCACGGTGTCCACGGTCCAGGGCAACGCCAGCAAGAAGGTGGAGATCGTGGTGCTGGAGACCTCCGCCTCCTATTGCCCTGCCGAGCGTGTCGCCAACAACCGCGGGGACTTCAGGTTCGCGCTGCTCTGCTCTGGCGAGGGCAATCCCAAGATCCGACCATCACCAGATCTGCTGCCCCAGCTCCACACCCACTCTTGCACCTGAGAGTGCTGGGGACCAGAGGCTATACTGTCGTCTTGTCATGGAGTCATTTCAGAAGATCGTAGCCCTATGGATACACTACACACAGCACAAAGGCTTCTTGTGGCTTCCTTACATTAATAGTTGGCAAAGGTCTCCCACAAACACTGTCACATTTTAACATCCCAACAGCCCTCCCTGGAAGGCAGAGCAGGTATGAGTTTCCCCACTGTACAGCCCAGAATAGGAGCCCAGATAGAACAAGGGACTTGCCTAATGCTGTAAGTGGCACAGCTTGGATTTAAACAGAATCACTGTCATCTGGGCCAACACTTAGAGCTCGCTCAGAGTTAGCAAATGGAAACCAGGAACCCCTTAGACATGCTCTGGCACCCTCTCCTGGCTCCTCCCCCAGGCCCAGGGTCAGCCTCAGTTCTAAGGGTAGGGGTGGGAGGGGTTCTCCTGAGGAGCCTGGGTCATGGCACTTTCCTGCCTCTGCCCCCAGGTGGCCTCGAACTCTGGCTGGCATCACAGCCTACCAGCCCTGCCTACAGTATCCCTTTACCTCGGTGCCCCTGAGTGGAGGTGCCCCAGGTACCCGAGCCTCCCGCCGCTGCGACCGGGCTGGCCGCTGGGAGCCAGGGGACTACTCCCACTGCCTGTACACCAACGACATCACCAGGGTGCTGTACACCTTCGTGCTGGTGAGGCTGGGGTGGAGGGGCGGGATGAAACGGAGCCCAGTAACCCGAAGGGGAGGGGAGCCCAGCCTCCAGGGTGCCCAGAGAGGACTGGGGGCCAATACCTTCTCCCCTGGCGTTCCTTTACCTTCCCTCTTCCGGGGTTCAGAGCCACCAAGGCCACCCCAGGGGCCTCCACCCCATTCCCCTCTGGCACCAACACATCAAGACACGGTCCTCTTGTCATTGGTGCTAGAGGTAGGTGGCCTTAGGTGGTGATGATCAAAGCCTCGTATTACCTCCTACCTTGACTAGACAAGCAGGTGGTCTAGGCCCCTTTCCCCAGGCACAGCGGCCCTAGCAGAGGGGCCTTAGGGGCAGTCAAATAAGACAGGAAGCAGGATGCCCCTCTTTCTTCCTCCAACACCCTCAGATGCCCATCAATGCCTCCAACGCGCTGACCCTGGCCCACCAGCTGCGAGTGTACACAGCTGAGGCTGCCAGCTTCTCGGACATGATGGATGTAGTCTATGTGGCTCAGATGATCCAGAAATTCTTGGGTTATGTTGACCAGATCAAAGAGGTGAGATTTTGTCCTCTGGGCTCCTAGAAAGCAACACCCCCATGGGCTCAGCCCCTGGGTCTCAACCCCACTCCTGCCCTCTGACCACCCTGCTCTCCCCCACAGCTGGCAGAGGTGATGGTGGACATGGCCAGCAACCTGATGCTAGTGGATGAGCACCTACTGTGGCTGGCCCAGCGTGAGGACAAGGCCTGCAGTGTCATCTTGGGTGCTCTGGAGCGCATCGGGGGAGCTGTCCTCAGCCCCCATGCCCAGCACATCTCTGTGGTAATGTGGATCAGCATGGGGGAGGGACCTCAGAGTTGAGTGGCTCCTGCTCCCATCACCCCAAGAGGGGAGCCCTTTCCTCCCTCTCCACTATGCCCCCAGGGACAGTGAGCTAAGTTTGAGGTGTCAGGGGCCATTTCAGAGGGCAAGGCCTGGGCTGCTGAAGTATTGGGAGACTTCATGGCAGGACTGAGTTGGAGGGCTGGCCTGATGGCCACAAGCAGAAGCCAGAGGAACAGGAGGAAGGCCTGGTCACTTGCAACAATACCTGCCCTGCAAGCGCAAGGACCCGAGTTCAATCCTTGGTACCAAAAAGAAATAATAAGGGATGGAAGTTCCCTGAGGCAGTGTTTCCAACTTGGTGGGGTCGATAAACAATTAACAGCCATGGTAGAGCTGCTTTTACATGCAAGATACTGTGCTGGGCAGTTGGGAGGTGCAAAAGTTAGCTGTGGACCCTGCTCTACAACCAAGTTGAGGCAAAAGAATTAGCACATTTTAAGAAGAGAACAAAGTAGCCAGGTGTGGTGCTATAGGCCTGTAATCCCAGCACTCAGGGCTGAGAAAGGAGGATCTCAAGTTTGAGGCCATCCTGGGCTACATAAGTGAGACCATGTCTCCAAAAAACAACAGAAGGAGGTGAGCAATGCAGAGGATAAGAGTGTTGGTGGCAGCACCAGTGCCATAGCAGAAGCAGAAGGTCCTTGGGCAAGGCGTGGGCGGGAGACCCCCAGCACACTAAGGCAGCCCATGCTTTGAAAAGACAGTGAGGAATAAAGGGTGGTGGGCATAGCACAAGAAGACCTGCACACAGGACATGTGCAGTATGGAAAGCTGCCATATCTCGAATGGCAGGGTGACGAGGTCTCTGCCCTAGAACTCTAGGAACGTGGCGCTGGAGGCTTACCTCATCAAGCCACAGAGCTACGTGGGTCTGACCTGCACAGCCTTCCAGAGGCAGGAGGTGGGGGTGGCTGGGCCACGGCTGGGCAGCCCTGGCCACAGCACCCCACCCGAGCCTGAGCCCCTCACTGACCAGCACCTCCGCTTCCGCTGCACCACTGGGAGACCCAACATCTCTCTGTCATCCTTCCACATCAAGGTGGGCATGGGGGGTGGTGGGGGACAGGCGGCAGGAGGGGAGGTCTGAGATGATGGTCTGCTGGTAGAGGTGGGTGGCTGAAGGAGACAGCATTGGAAGACTTCAGAGTCCAGGGGTGGTGAGGTCCCTGAGGAGCTCCTCTTTCCCCCCAGAACAGCGTGGCCCTGGCCTCCATCCAGCTGCCCCCCAGCCTCTTCTCATCCCTTCCGGCTTCCCTGGCTCCCCCGGCCCCCCCAGACTGCACCCTGCAACTGCTGGTCTTCCGAAACGGCCGCCTCTTCCGAAGCCATGGCAACACCTCCCGCCCTGGAGCTGCTGGGCCTGGCAAGAGGCGCAGTGTGGCCACCCCTGTCATCTTCGCAGGGATCAGTAAGGGACTGAACTCCCTTCGTGTGTCTGCCCTTCCTTCACCTCCAGCCCCTACTTCCCTGGTGGAGGTGGCCAAGGATGGAGGGTCCCTCACTAGTTCCTAAGAGGGTGGGGACAGGTGGAGGACGGGTGCCAGAGGACAGCAGGTTTTAGGAGGGCTCTAGGCATAAACTTCTACACACTTACACTGTACTTCCTGCCTCAATACACATGGCCCGTGGCAGGCACTGTCCCTGTGATACAAGAATGAACATGGAGCCCATGACCTGCCACACATGGCCACTGTCTTACTGAGCAGTTGGAGGCTGGGGTCATATCCAGGACCACCTTAGACAGAGGCTGAGGAGACTGTTGCTGAGCAGGGGGCCTGGTGAGAACCGTCCTGAAAGACGACATTAGGGGCCAGAGGTGGGACCGAGCAGTAAGCCTTGCGGATGGTCAGGATTCCCAGAGGGGTGTGGGGACCAGGGTGGGAGTGACAAAGCTAACAGAGATGGGGTGAATTGGAGACACTGCCAAACACACATACATACAGCCTTGCTCAGGTCTGGTGCCAGGAACAAAGGGATACACCTGCAGCCCCACTCAGGGCTCCACTTGGGCAGCTCCCTGGCCAGTGGGAGTGACTCCCACTGCTCCTCCGTCTTCTGCACCCTAACCTTGTTTGCCAGGTCTCATCTTCAGTTCATCACTCACACTGGCACTGATTTATGTAAAACATGGCTGGGCACATCAGAGAGCCCCTTCAGAGTCTCAGCACTGCCTTCCTAGCCATGTGTGGTGGCACATGCCTGTCATCCTGGGATTCTGGGAGGCTGAAGCAGGAGGGTCACAATTTACCCTGAGGAACTTAGTGACTTAGGGAGATTCTGTCTCCAAAGGGGGGGGGGTGTCTGTGTTTAATTACCAGTGCCGAGCCATAGATAGGATGAACTGCCTTCCTCTGTATGCCATCCAAGTCTTCCCCTGGATCCCCTGCCTATCCCATTCTGGCTGGGAAGGCTCCCTGAGCCTGCCTGAGCCGGGCTGCACTGGGGCTGGGGCATACCTGTGCCTGTGCACAGATAGCTGCTTACTCACCCTTTGGCAGCGAACAAGTCCCTAGCAGTGATCAGGAGTGCCGGGTGTTCAGTAAGTGTAGTCACAAGGGACAACCAGGCCTGGTAGGGGCCAGGAAGGCCTTGCCTGAAAACCAAGCCTCCTGAGGCCTGAAGGATGAGGTTGCCCAGGGAAGGTACAGTTGATGTCAGCAGGCCAGCAGAAGTGCAGGGTTAGGGTCTGTGTGGCCCAAGTGCCAGGCACATTCCCCTCACAGCTTACTCAGGGCTTCTCTCTTCCCTCTCCTCCATCCCAGCCTGCTGACCCTCTCAGGGTGTCCTCCTGACACCTGCCTTCACCTGGCCTTCCGCTCCCGCCACATTAGCTGCTTCCTCCCTGTTCCTGAGTTCCCAACTAGTCCTCTCTTCTTGGAGGAGCATGTTGCGCTCCACACTGAGCCACATCCCCTCCTACTAATTTTTTTATTTTGAGACAGGGTCTCACTAAGTTGCCCAGGCTGGGCACAATCTTAGAATCCTCCTGCCTCAGCCTCCTAAATATCAGGCATGAACCTCCACAGCCAGCTAGCACTTTATTTCTCCTTCTCACCCTGTCCAGTCTCCGAAATAGACTGAGGCTCATACTTTGGCATCCAACTCTGTCTCCAAGCCCTGCCCAGTGCTTCACCCAGCAGATACCATGCAAGCTCCACTGCTGCCACAGCTGCCACTCAGTCCACCCACCCTACTCTGCACCTGAGCCAGCCTCCCCTGAAACCTGTGTGTCCCCACACGGACTTCCCTCTCCCTTTAGGTGGCTGTGGCGTGGGGAACCTCACAGAGCCAGTGGCTGTGTCACTGAGGCACTGGGCTGAAGGGGCTGACCCCATGGCAGCCTGGTGGAGCTTCGAGGGCCCTGGGGGCTGGAGCTCAGAAGGCTGCCAGCTGCACTCCAGCCAGCCCAATGCCAGCTCCCTGCACTGCCAGCACCTGGGCAGTGTGGCTGTGCTCATGGTGGGTATGACAGGGCAAGGTGGGCAGGTGGGAAAGGAACAAGGGATGTGTGGGTGGTGGTGCGGGGGATTGATCACAGAAAGGATGCCAGCTGTATTGCCCTGTCACTGTGCAGACGCCATCACAGGAGAAGGAAGGGCCTGTGTCTCCTTTTATGTGTAGAGTTGGATCTGAAACCACTTGGCCTGCCCTCCACATGTCCTGCTTCCTGAAGCCAAGATTCTCCAAGTGGAAAACCAACCTGGCGACATTCTTTTTTTTTTTTTTAACTCAGGTGCTTTCGAGGCAGGCAGAACCACTGAGCTAAATCCCCGGGCCCCTGGCGACATTCCTGACCCCTTCCGAACCATATTTTGTACCCTACTTCCCCAGATTCTGAGCAGACCTGCAGCTGTGTCACAGACAGAACCTGCTCCCTCCTTCTGGATTGTGCAGTTCCCAGAAAGGCAGGACACTGGGAAGGAAGGCTGTCAGTATCTCCTCTGGCTGACTTCTAAGTGGCACCCTGTGCTTCCATCTGTGCCACTTGGATGAGCTGAGCACTGAGGCTCAGGCCCAAGACTGAGGGCTTGGGAAGAAGGAAACTGGCCTGGGGCACTGGCAAGCTTGGCTCATTCCTTACTTCTTCCTTCGCAGGAGCTGAGTGCTTTCCCCAAGGAGGCAGGCAGCTCTGGGGCCGGGCTGCACCCTGTCGTGTATCCCTGCACAGCACTGCTGCTTCTCTGCCTCTTCTCCACCATCATCACCTACATCCTCAACCACAGGTAAGAGCTCCCCAGGAGGTCAGGTTTCACCCAGGACTGGCAGCTGACTCTCAAGCAGGTCCACCTGACCTGCTGCAGCTCTTGCCTAGCACTGTATTTGAAGGTTCTGGGGCTGGAGCACATGTTCTGGGAGTTACAGACTTCTTGCCTGTGGCCTTAGCGGATGTTCACACACATCCACATGCATGCACACAAATATCTGCCTTCCCTCTTTGACACTCTCAGCGGCCTTGAGACCCCATGGGTCTGACCTTGGGCTGGGCAGCCCATTAATGAAAGATTCTTTCTGGGACAGCTCCATTCACGTGTCCCGGAAGGGGTGGCACATGCTGCTGAACCTATGTTTCCACATGGCCATGACCGCTGCCGTCTTTGCAGGAGGCATTATGCTCACCAATTACCAGATGGTCTGCCAGGCAGTAAGTGGAGCGGGCACCAGGGGCTCCGAGCTGAGTGATGGCAGTGTACGATTAGATTATGAGGTGCAGAGCAAGAAGAGAGGCCACTGGGAACAGGCCCTGGCTCCACTGTTCCCTCTGTCAGCCTTGGAGGTTGACTCGGGGCCTGCAGTGGCATGGAAAGTGCCAGGGTGGTAGGAACCAGGCCAGAGGAAGTAGGAAGTGGGGCTTCAGAGTGGAAGTGGGGATCAAGAGAAGTCAGGGAGTAGCCACACAGCAACAGCAGGTTCCAAAGAGCCCCTGAGGTGGGAGTGAAGCCTAGGTGGAAGTGGACAGAGTGTGGAGAGTATCTGGTCACCAGGGGGCTGGGTAGAAAGAGCTGTGTGGGTGGGGGTGCAGACATGGGAAGAGGGGAGCATACTGGCAGGGCTCAGGCTCTGGGGTGGCCCAGCCGAGCTCCCGTGGCCCAGCATCAGTGCCTTGACCACAGGTGGGCATCACTCTGCACTACTCTTCGCTGTCCACACTGCTCTGGATGGGGGTGAAGGCGCGAGTCCTGCACAAGGAGCTCACCTGGAGGGTGCCCCCTCCACAAGAAGGTGACCCTCCCCCTCCTGCTCCCCGGCCCATGCTCCGGTAAGCATTTCTGAAGTCAGCTATGCAGTGGGAGGGGACTTAGACTCAGCCAGCCACACAGCTGCAAAGTAAGCACATCCCACAGGCTCTTCATATGTGACAGGGCCAGGGACGAGGTGACTCCAAAGAGCACTGGGCAGGGATCCCAGGAGCCTGAGGGGTACCCTGATTTCTGACAGCAGTTCTAGCCTCTGTCCCTTAGAACAGTCTCGGCCAAGGCCTGTCTCCCAGGGCTGCCTGGGAGGGGCCTTGCATCCCTGGCATAAAACAAATCCCAAAACAAAACAACGACAACAAAACACCAACAACCAACCTGTGACAGATTTAAAGGGAAAAGAGTAGGACAGAGACACTGAGTGGAGGGCTCTGAGCACCTGGTCCTTCCTTCCCACCTTATCTCTGATGTCGAAACCCTGTCCCCCTCTAGGTTCTATCTGATTGCTGGAGGGATCCCACTTATAATCTGTGGCATCACAGCTGCGGTCAACATCCATAACTACCGGGACCACAGTCCCTAGTGAGTACCTTTCCCTGCTGCCCATCACTGCTGCCTGCATGGCTGCCCCAGACCTACCCACCTAGGCCCCCCACCCCCGCCCTAGTCAGCGGCCTGACTAACCCTGACTCATACCCTGCATATGACTAAGCCAGGACTGCCTCTCCACTCCTGGGACCCCCCCCGCCTGGCCAGCGATGCGGTCTCCTGTCCTAATCCACTGCTCCTCTCTTCCCTAGCTGCTGGCTGGTGTGGCGTCCCAGTCTCGGTGCCTTTTACATCCCGGTGGCTTTGATTCTGCTGATCACCTGGATCTACTTCCTGTGTGCAGGGCTGCACTTACGGGGTCCTTTGGCAAAGAGGCCGAAGGGCAGCAGCAGCAGGATCTCCCTGGAGCCAGGGGAGGAACTGAGGGCTTCCACCAGGCTCAGGAGCAGCGGCGCCTTCCTGAGTGACTCGGGTTCCCTGCTGGCAACCGGGAGCACAGGGGTGGCGACCCCAGGGGCCACAGGGGATGGTGATGGCCTCTATTCTCCGGGAGTTCAGCTAGGGGCGCTGATGACCACACACTTCCTGTACCTGGCCATGTGGGCCTGTGGAGCCCTGGCTGTGTCCCAGCGCTGGCTGCCCCGGGTGGTATGCAGCTGTCTCTATGGGGTGGCAGCCTCAGCCCTGGGCCTCTTCGTCTTCACACATCACTGTGCCAGGCGCAGGGACGTCAGGGCCTCCTGGCGCGCGTGCTGTCCCCCGGCTTTGCCCTCGGCCCCCCACATCCCAATCCGTGCAGTGCCCGGCACCATCAAGGATGGTCCCCTCGTGGTGGCCGAGGGGCCCGCATCCCTGCAGTCCTCTTTGAGTGGCAGCAGCGGCCCTTGCAAACTTACAAACCTGCAGCTGGCCCAGAGTCAGGGGTGCGAGATGGCGGCGACCCGCGGGGATGGGGAGCCTGAGCCCACGGGTTCCAGGGCGGGCCTGGCCCCGCGCCACCCCAACAACATGCACCACGGGCGGCGCGCGCACCGGAGCAGGGCCAAGGCGCTTCGTTCGGGGGAAGCAGGTGGCAGGAACCGGCTGCGGGCTGTGCGCGCAGGCGCGGTCCTCGGGGCACCCGAGCCGCCCTCCAGCGAGAGCGGCAGCCAGCGGCGTACCCCGAGCGACAGCCACCCGCCGGAGGGCGAGGCTGCGCTTATGCCATCCGAAGGCAGCGACACGAGTGCTGCTCCGCCCCCAGAGGCGGGGTGGCCGGGCCAGCGACGCAGCGCCAGCCGTGACAGCCTCAGGGGCAGCGGCAGCGCGCTGGAGGAGAGCAAGCGGCGCTCGTACCCACTCAACACTGCCAGCCTTAACGGTGCGCCCAAGGGTGGCAAATACGACGATACCGGCGTGGAGGCGGCCAGCGGCGGCTGCATGAAGACTGGCCTCTGGAAGAGCGAGACCACCGTCTAGGGCAGGCGCACCCGGATTGTTACCGCGAGCTCCTGAGCTCCAGCGGGGCCCACAGAGACGGCTACTGACAGTCAGCAGGGCCAAGGCGGCAATGTCGGTGTCGGTAGCCCGGGAGGCTGGGGAAAACAGAGGCAGTTGTCTTGCCTAGAGAGCCACCCCTCTGCAGTAGCGACGACCCAAGAAACACGCATGACACTTCCGTCCAGCTCAGGCCAGTTTTAAGGTCGAGTTCTAGGAGCCCTTCCAGGGAGGCGTAAAGTCCTGTTGGTCTGTGAGCGGAGGAGCTGTCCAGCCAGGGCAGGCTCCTCCCCAAGTCTCCGTGTTACTGTGCACCTGGCCTCTGTGGCAGCCGCCAGCCTCCCCAAGAAGACAGGACAGGAGCCTGGGCCTCGCAGGCCCTCTGCTGCCTGCCTACCCCGGGGAACCTCACTCCCCAGGCTTTGGCTCTGTGAGCCATCCTAGCACAGGAGCCACTGCCAGGCCCAGGTGGCGTTAACTGGTGCTGCTCTTAAGATTATGCACTTGGGGATGGTGCGTGGTGTGAAGGGTAGCCATGGAGATCAGCCAGTCCTGTAGGAGCCAGGCAGGTGGAAGGGCACTCAGTTGCAGTTAGAGGTGACATCATTCCAGTGACTGGTACCCAAACAGGCCTGAGGCGGCATCTCAGAACAGTCTAGTCCCCCACCTGCAAAGCTGACTGCCAGGTGCCTGGTGACGAGGGAACTGGAGGGCGCCCCCCACCTGGATCCGGGCAGGAATGCACGAACAACGCTCTGAAGATGGCTCCACCTGATGCTGCAGGTGGTGTTTGGAGAAGCACTTAAGTTCAGTTAAGAGATCCAGTGTCTGCCTTCCAACGCGGAGGGACAGAGGAAGAGCACCTCCTTGCCTCTGTGAAGCCATATGGAAGAACCACCCCAGTAAATACAAACTCCACGATAGGGAGAAACCTTCAGCTTCCTGACTCACAGAAGCCCAGCCAAGCCCTGAGGCAGGGACTGGGGTCGCTTCAGCGTAAGGGTCTGTGCCTTCACTACTTTAAAACACCAGCACCTGGTTTTTCCCAACCTAAAATGCAAACACCAGCCTCACTACAGGACCAAGCACAAGTGGAAGGAACCTAGGACCCTGTGAATAGCAGTGAGACCCAGGTCTGGCCCAGGTCCCTTCCTAGTCTTATCAGCCTGGCCTAATCATGTGGAAAGAGGACACAGGGAGGGGAAACTTACGCTCCTTGAGATAGGTCCTGTTATTTATGCTTGCTGCACAGACAATATTAGGGGGGGAAAAGCTTTGTATTATTCTTACACATACGCTGGCTGTTGTTTACATACCCTGCCAATGCCTTAGCACTGGAGAGCTTTTTGCAATATGCTGGGGAGAGGGAGGGAGGGAATGAAAAGTGCCAAAGAAAACATGTATTTAAAAGCTTGGATTTTATACAATAGAATGTTTTCTAGCAGATGTCTCTTGTTTTAATATATTAAAATTTTGCAAAGCCCTCAGCTATAGCTGTAGTCCACCCACGGTCCTTTTATTAATGAGGTAGAGGATCTCGTGACACCATGCACACAATTGCCTGACAGTGCTCAGAATCAACAGGCCAAAAGTTTCCCAGCTCCTGTGCCTCTGGGGGTTAACACCACTGCAAATGCCAGCAGCTCCACAAATAGCAGGAAAGCCCCACCAGGCCTGCAGAATCATCAATAGCGGTGTGTTCAACTCAAGCCAGGGAGAGAGAGAGCCCAGCCATTTCCCCCAAGTCTTAAGAAAGTCATCCCACAGAATGTGAATGTATTCAACTTGCTGTCCCGTAGCCAAGGGACAGGAGTCTTTCCCACCCACAGCCGTGTACATACTCCTCCCAACTTCCCTTCAGGACCCCAGGTCCAACTAACTACAGCACCCCTCTTGGTTCCTTCAAACAAGAAAGATATGCAGGTGCTTACGTGCACCTATTTCCTGGGATCATTAGCACACTGCTTTGGAGGAGGTGAGGTACCTCCAATGGGTGTGCATCAAGGAGGGTTGGGGACACTCAGGGCAGCCTGGCTAGCAGCTTGGGCTCTCTGAAAGTCCCTAACTTCCTGAGGGGTGCGCAGGTACTGCTCTATTTCACTATCAGAAATATTCTCGTCTCCAGTGACTGTGGAGACGGGGGGCGTGGGGCACGTCCGCTTCGGGGGCTTCAGCATGCAGGGTGGGAGAAGAAGTGCAGGACTGGCTGGTCGCTTCCCCTTAGACAAATCTAAGGTGCTGTGCCCCACCTCCTCTTCTCCCTGTCTTTGTCTCTGCCTCTGCTGTTCCTTCTCTTTGGTCTCCATTTCTGACGATCCATCCTGAAAGGCCATTCGGAGCAGCAGATGGCGGTGCTGGAGAAGATCACCAATGTGCTTCACCACAGACCGTTTGTCAAGTTTCAGAACCCGTAACCAGGCCAGCTGCTCAGCCATCCGAAGCAAGATAGCCACCAGCTCCTGCAGCCTCGAGGCAGCGGGATAGGGCAGATCCACATTTGCCATTTTACAAAATTGGGCCAGGGAACATGTCAGCCGATCTGAAGGCCGGAGAGACTGCCACGCCAGGAAAGTAGCTGCGGTGATGACAGGCAAGGGATGCCGCCCAGTTACCAGCCACGTCTCACTGGCCAGTTCTACCAGCTGCAAGGCTCGAGACAGCATCTGCTCTTTGTCTTCCACATATTTGGCTGGCACAGATGGAGAGGCTTGGAACAATTT
Source organism: Heterocephalus glaber (assembly GCF_053883595.1). NCBI lineage: Eukaryota > Metazoa > Chordata > Mammalia > Rodentia > Bathyergidae > Heterocephalus > Heterocephalus glaber. The sequence continues at coordinate 39,822,939 of NW_028258308.1, forward strand.
GAAGCTGAAACAACCAAAACGAGGGTCAGGTCTCCATGACAGGGGCTGCTCTTCCAGAGTAAGGAAGGACAGTCCGCTCAAGATGGGGAAGCTATTCTGCCCTCAATCTACTGGTCAGCAAATTCAGAGAGGTCACGATAGAAAACGAGGCAAGTGCTCTGCACATCAGAGGAAGGGCAGAAACCAACAGCGAGGCACTAACATCAGTTGAGCACCTCCCCATTTGCCACTATTCTTTACAATGTTCTCATTTAACCTACTTAAAATTCCATGCTGTTTTGTGCATTTAGAGTTGAAAAACTTATGCCTAGCCACCCAGCTAAGAAGTAAGCAAGGTTCAGAAATGTCTTTTCTTTTTCTTTTGGTGCTGGGGATTAAACTCAGGCCCTCACTCATGCTAGACCCCCTCTCCGTAACCAATCTCCAAACCCAAGGCTATATGACACCAACTGCCTTTGTTTTCTACTGTGTTTGTTAGAAGAAACAAGAAAGAACATAGCTTCTTAAAAAAAAAAAAAAGGCTCAGTTTTTAGTCCCAGTTCTGCCTTTAACCAATACTCCTTCAGCTCCATTCACAGATGATCCCACAGCCACACTGCTCCACACTGTGCAACTCCAAGAAGTGCCCTTCATAGAGCATGTAACACAAGTTCAAGTCAGCAGCCCTACGCCAAGGCTAGTAACTACTTTTCTTAAACCATTAGGTTGCTGTGAAGGCAAAGAGATTTGAAAATTAAGTATTCTAGAAATACACAACAGTATCAACCTTACTGGTAAGCAGGCATGGGATATGGAGAATAGATTTTTCTCCCACATTATTTTAAATGAACTCTGAATTTTTTAAATGAAAAAAAAAGAAAAAAGATAGACCTAGGCAAAATGATTCAGATATGCAGACCTATCCATCCCAGTGTCCCCGCCAGGCAGGTACCTGCTACAGTAAGTCTTCACCAAGTCAGCCAAGCATAGAGATGGCACATCCAGCCCCAGGAGCTTCACTATCTGCATGTAGGCACCAGAAAACACATCCAGGTCTGCATACAACAGGGTGCAGATGGTTCCCATGGTTAGGGGCCAGTTGTGCTGACGGCAGGTGATTAAAACACAGCACCCAACCAATACTTCCTTCTTCTGCAGCCTGGCTGTTCGGATGCCAGAGTGCTGGTATGCCTGCTGGTAGTAGGTGATAGCAGTCTCCTCAAATGTCGTTGGCAACTGCAGAACTCGACAGAGATCTCTCACTCGGCGGAGACCTAGGAAAACCCACAGCTAAAGTTAGAGGGGTTGGAGGAAATAGTGTGCACAACCTAGGAAGATCTTCTATGACTTCATTAAGTTTTTCTAAATGTCACAGATATCCGAGGCACAAATAATCCACCTGTCTATATCAACAGGAGAACATTTGATTTTTTTTTTTTTGCTTTGTTTTTTTGTAGTGCTGGGAATCAAACCAGGGCCTCCCCACCCCTGAAGCCAAAGTTTTATCCAGGTTCCTCTCAAACATACCCCTGTGCAAGCCCAAAACACATCCTGAATGGCTACGACTCTCAGAAACATCTCCAACTTTGATTTCTAATTGCTAGTTTCTTCTACTCTCCCTTACACTAGTAATGCTTAAAACAAGAAAAGCACACAGACAGGCAGGGCCATCAGGATAATTTTCTTTAAAGCCATTGTGTCATAAAAGGATGATTCTCACCTCGTTGCTGGCTGCGACTAACTTGTTCATTCTCCCCTGTGCTTCGAGAATACGTTATTTCTGTAAGACAACGAACAACAAATAGCATGCTTACCCTCTATTCGTTAGAACCCTGCCCTCCCACCACACAAGGCCAGGGAGCAGAATTCTGATCATTGCATGTCTGTTCCCTGCCCCACAGACTGGTGCCCATGCAAGCATAAGAAAAGGCTCATCTAGTTTTCTACCTCCACAGGGGGATCAAATACATTGAGATTAAAGGTTAGTCCCACACTTATACCAGCTCCAACTATTCCAAAGTTTCAGTCCTTTTCCCTCGCATTCAATTTAGGTAATTTTCTTGGCTACAGATATCTATCTATCTATCTCTATCTATCTATCTATCGATAGATAGATAGAGATAGATAGAGATAGATAGATATATCTATCTATATATATATTGGGGGGGGGGGGGTATCAGGGATGGAACTCGGGTCCTTGAGCTTGCGCAGCAGGCGGAGAAACCCCTGAGCTAAATCCGCGGCCCATTGGCTACAGATTTTGAAGGCTGCCCTGTTCAGATACTTGGAAAGCAAAGAAAAAGGGGATTTTTCCTGTTGTTTTGCCAATTAGTGCTACTCTAAATTCATAACGAATTTACCCACAACCTTTCAACACTGACCAAACTCTTCCTGCTTCATTTATTCAACATTTATTATACCCACTATGTACACCAGATGCCGCACTAGAAAACACAGGTGAATGGCAGCCCCTGACCTCCTTCTTCCGTCCACAAGTAAGTGTGCGCAGGACAAGGAAAGATGGAATTAAGAAGAGAAACCAGCGGCCAACCGATTCACCGCCCCAGATCATGTCCAAGGCCCGCAGAAGGCCAGGAACAAGTACAGTACCTCGGAGGTTGCTCTCCTCGCTGAAGGTAGTGGTAAGGACCCCTTCGGTGACCACACAGCCGCAGTCTGAACACACCAGCTGGCTCTGCGAATAGTGCGAGTCTTCTACGAGCTCAGCGGAGCCGCAGTCGGGGCAACAGCCTCTGCCCGGCATTTCACTCTGAAAACCACTGTGGAGCCTCTGCATCCACAATTGTGCCCAACCTGAACTAAAGGGGGACGCTTATAAAGGCTTCACCTTTGTCTTCGGGCCAGCGTGAAGAAGGGAGCAGTGGTTCGTTCCACCCCGCAGCTCGCGCAACTTCCGGTCTTCTGCTCCGCTCTCTCGGGTAGAAACGTGAGCTGGGAAATAAGGTTCCTGGCCTGAACTGCGGCTTAGGTTCTCTACTATCTGTAGTTTTTTGGTTTTTTTGTTTTTTCTTAAATTCTTTTATTGGTACATTTTAGGTATACAATACATTTACATTTATCTTTGGGTGCTTGTACCTGTACATGATGTATCTTGGTTCTTAGTTTTTCCCCATTACCTGTGCGCCCTTCACCCCCTCCACCCTTCCCTATTTGCATACTTCCTTTCCATTTTTTTTTCTTTTCTCATAATTTTTCCTTTCCATTCTTCCCTTTCCCCATCTCCTCCCACCACCCCTACCCCTTTGGATCTTTTCCTATGTCAAAGTATCAATTATTATTTATTAATCCTTTTAATCCTTATTTACACTCAGTTTCTCACACTAGAGAAACTATTCAGTATTTACACATGTGTGTCTTATTTATTTCACTTAAGAGGATGGCCTCAATATGCATCCATTTAGTTATAAATGTCTCTAGTTTCTAATTCTTTATAGCTGAGTAGTACTCCATTTCATTAAAAAACCACATCTTCTTTATCCAGTTTCCAGTTGATGGGCACTTGGGGTGTTTCCAAGCTTTAGCTATTACAAACTGTGCCACAATAAACATGGGAACACATATATCTCTGTGGTATGATTCTTTTAATTCTCTTGGGAAGATCCCCAGCAGGGGAATAGCTGGGTCAAATGAGACCTCTAGTCCTAGTTCTTTGAGGTATCTCCACACCGATTTCCATAGTGGTTGCACCAGTCTGCACTCCCACCAACAATGGAGAAGGGTTCCTTTCTCTCCACACCCCCGCCAGCATTTGTTATTGGTTGATTTCCTGATAGCAGCCACTCTTTCTGGGGTGAGGTGGAATCTCAGTGTTGTTTTCATCTGCATCTCTCGAATGACCAGTGATGTCGAACAGTTTTTCATATCTTTATTTGCTGCTTTTACTTCTTTGTCTGAGAAATGTCTGTTCATTTCAGATGCCCATTTTTGAATTGGGTCTTTGAATTTGGGGGGGTCTGATTTTTTTCGGTTCTTTATATACTCTAGTACTGTCTGTAGTTTGAAGTGTGCCACTTTGGGGAGGTTAAATTTGGATAAACTTTTTATTTACATGACTATGTTCCACAGACAAGAAATTGTCACCATCCTTGAACAACCTTTCTTTTTTTCCCTGTAATGGGGATCGATCAATCTCTCTCTCTCTCCCTCCCTCCCTCCCTCTCTCTCTTTCTCCCCCCTTTCCCCTCTTTCCTCTCTCTCTCTTCTTTCTCTCCCTCCCTCTCTCTCTTTCTCCCCCCTTCTTTCCCTCTCTCCCTTCTCTCTCTCTTCTTCCTCCCTCCATCCATACTTCCCTTTCTTCTTTTTGATACTAGATATTGAACTCAGAGCCTCATGCTACAACCACAGGCTGGACCCAGCCTTAGGATTCTCCTGCCTCAGTCTCCAGACTGCTGAGATTACAGGGCTGTACCTCAAGGCCCAGCCCCACCCTCTTGAAAACATGGAATTGCAGGTTCAGCTTTTCTCTTTGGTAATGAATGTTGATTTGGGCCATAGTAAAAAGTTTGTCACTAAAAGACAGAGTAGTGTATCCAGACAGCAAGAAAATGTGTTCTTTTCTCCAGAGCTGCTTCCTCTAGCAAGTTGCTTCTTCTTTTTGAAGTCTTTTTTCTTCCCCTGGACTATAAAATAAGGGAGTTGAATGCAAATCTAGACTGGTAACCTCAGATGCTTTCAGAGGCCAGGCAGGGAATATCTAACAGACTTTGGATGAATAATGGAGTGTGGTCAAGCTTTTAGCAAACTGGAGGATGCAAGCAGATTCAGATGTGGTTTAACCTTGAGCTTTAGCCAGATGTGGTGGCACACATCCGTCGCCCCAGAACTCTGGAGGCTTAGGCAGAGGATCACAAGTTCAAGCCCAGCTTTGAGATCTTGTCTCAAAAACTAAAGGGGTGGGGGCCGGCGATTTAGCTCAGTGGTTCTGCCGCCTGCTTCGCAAGGACAAGAACCCGAGTTCGATCCCTGGTACAAAAAAAAAAAAAAAAAAAAAACTAAAGAGGTGAGGATGTAGCTCAATGTGCAAAGCCCCTGGGGTCAATCCTCAATACTGGAAAAAAAAATCATCTGTTTCGCAGGAGCCCTCTGGCTCACAATTACTACTGTGTAAACCTCCTGCTTTTATTTAAAACAAAATTTCATAGGACTGTCTTCACAGATCAATAGGAAAATGTGAAAAAAACAAACCAAGCAAAAATACCTTGGTGAAGCATCCCTTCTTTTCCACAGTTTCTGTACTTGATATCCAGAGCTAAGGATACCACCTCCACCCCAAGAGATCACTCTCAGGTGTGAGAATCACTGCTCCTTATTAGAGAAGTCCCACCCACTGCCACAGGGCTCCATCACACTGGAGGAGACCCTTCCTTTGACCCAGGGAAACAATAATTTGTAAAATTGAATAGCCAGCACAAGCCAGCCTCTCAAGAGGCTGAGACAGGAGGATCACAAGTTCAAGGCTCACCTGGGCAACATAATGAGACCCTGACTCAAAATGAAAAGCATAAACTTGGCTGGGGATGTAGCTCAGTGATAGGGCATTCCTGGGTTCAATTAGATATTGAAAAAAAATGAGTACATTGCTGCCCCATAGCAGCAGGGGACTTTGGCATTTCAAGTTCTATCTCCGTGACTTGCCTGCTAATGTGAGGAGTAGGGTGGGGATTTATTTCTGGTTGTCTGGAAGAAATATTAAAAGGCACTTGCAAGGGTGCACACGTGCACCTTAGAGACATTCATGAGTTTTGCCAGTACTCTTGACATTCTTCCTGGTATGTCCATAAAAGTAACACAATTAGCAGTGAAAGTACTGCTATGTTAGTATGCAGAACAGCTCCTATTTTGTACCTGTCTGAACCCAACTGTGTTAAAGAAAACAAAAGCAGGATTTTACATAGCCTTGACATCCCACTTTCTGTGGCGTCACTCACTGTAAAGTGGCAGAGTTGCTTTACAATCCCTCTCCACCCAGCAACTCAGGGGTAGCAGAGTGTCTTTCCCAGTCACAAGTGAGCCTACAAGAAACTTGTTCTCAGACACAGGCTGGGAAGAGGGCAAGATCTAGGTTAGAAGTTAGTGTACTCTGCTAAGCCTTGTGACTCCCCAGTTGATTTACTTGGAAATGTATTTGCCTCTCTCCAAGAAATCAGGGCAGCACATCATCCTTAGTGTGCTCTGTGCTACAAACTCTTCTAAGGGTCACCGTCCTTCATGATAGTGACTTTAATTGGTGCTCCTCAGCTGAGTGCCCAGAACAGGCTAGGACAGAGGCACTGCAGAGGGGAGGCTGACAGAAGGAGCTGCAGATGTGGTCCAGGTGTGTGATGCTTCAGGCTCTTTCCCAAGGACACTAAAGACAGATGTGCTGAAGGAGAGGTGCTCTCTATCCAGCCTCCTTTGGCATCTGCCTGTCTGCCTTTCCCTCTGCTTGCAAGTTTCTTTGATAAAGACCCCATCCAGGGAGGGCTGGTACTATGTACAGAGCTGCTCAGCTCTGTGGATGTCTGTCATGGGTGGGCCTGTGCAAAGCGCCAGGCAGACTGATTTCCTGAGGCAGATTCATTGTTGTCTAGGGCAAGGATGGGGAGAGTTGGGCTGCTCTTTAGGCCTGTCTCGGGCCCCAGCTTGCTCGACTGACATCTTGTGACTCTATCCCAGTATGCTGAGTCCCCAGTATACTCTCATTGTCACACTAAGTTTGCAGCTACCTCAGGGTGTGGAGCCTTCCTGACCAGATTGCCTTCCACCGCCACAACTCTAACCCATGCTCACTCCTCACCACAGGACAGAGCATGGCCAGGATTCCTCCTAAATCCTGGTATCTTTCCTCACCCATGTCCAGCGTCCCCTTCTGCATTGTTTATTCTGTTCTCTGTGTACACACACACTCTCTGTCTCTCTTCCCCTCTCCCAGTCTGAGGATTAAGGATTAAGTTTCTTGAACTCTTAGGAACCAAGGCACCAGAGCACTCATAGCCAGTGGTCACGGACCCCATCCCCTTTGACGAGTAGGCTCAGCAGGAATACTGGGCCCTTGCTGGAACTTCTCTCTTCTGGGAGGCTGAGGCTCATCTGACTTATTGGAGTCGTATGAGGGACTACTAAGTTCCATGGACTCCATTTTCCCTGCTGTTCCAAATGTCTCCGTCTGTGATTCCAAGTGAATCATGGGACATTATCTCCTTTGCCCTTGAAGTGGTTCTGGATGAGGGGCTGTAACTTTCTGTACATGGCCAGTAGCAGATAATTTTCATTTCCAGGGCACAGAGACTGTGGCTGCTTCTCACCTCTGCACTTGTGATGTGAAAACAGCTGCAGGCAGTGACACAGTGAGCCCAGCTGCGTTCCAGTAAGGACTGGTCTAGAGAAGGACACCAAGATTTGTGTTCCATGTAATTCTCAAGTGTCATGAAATCCTGGTATTTGATTTTTTCAATCATTAAATAAATGTAAAATGGGAACAACCTCCTGTACACGACCATGGTCTGTGGCAAGTCCTCACTCTGGCCCAGAGGTGGCTGCCATAACCCAAGCCAGGAGAACCTAGTTCATCTTCACAGCCACCTCAGCTCTTTGTTGTCAGCTGGGACAGCCACCATCAGCTGTTGTTGGAGAGTGTAGATCTTTGCAGACAATTTATTGACATGGAGGTACGTTCAAAACAAGATATACTGTGATTGTTAGAGTTCCATCGCTGAGACACAAATACCCGAGATAACCAAACTTCAAAAGAAGAAAGTTATTTTGGCTCATGGTTTCACAGGTTTCAGTCCATGGTCATTGGGTCCACTGTTCCACTGTGGCCTGTGGAAAGGCAGCACATCATGGTTGCCGTATGTGGTGGAGTAGAGCTGCTCCTCTCATGGCAGCCAGGAAGCCAGGAGACAGGAAGGGGCGAGTCCCAGTACCCCCTTCAAGGCCACACTTCAGTGACCAATTTCCCACTAGGTCCCACCTCTCTGAGACCCCTCCCTTCCTACAGTCCCACGGGCCTTTCCCATAGGGACCTTTGGGGAACATTTCAGATCCAGACAGTAATCTATCCACCTTTTACAGGCCATCTATTTGTATGTGAGAAAAAAGTCCTAGGACAAGTCAAAGTAATAGTGGTTAATTCTTGGTAGTGGGGAGACGATGATTTTTCATTTTCTTGTTGAAGAACAAACATGTTATATTACCTAGAAAAATCTACAGACCAAGCAAGTGGAGAGTGGAGAGGGAGGAACACTGTCTGCTGTTCTTTCAGAATGGACCACAAGGGGCCTTTAGATCAGCTAAGAAGAATTTGAGGCCACCTGGCCAGGATGGACTGGTACTTGCTGAGCCACTGGACCTTTGGGGCTTGACTGCCTTTGGCTCTGAATGCTGGCTTTTAGAGTTTACTTTTTATGTTGTTCAGATACCCTATAATAATTTCTCTTATTTTCTTGATTTTTTAAAATAAAAGCTTTCTGTTATTAGCAGCTGGGCTAAGATTAGCAGCTGGGCTAAGAATGATTTGTGTCCCCTCCTTGGACTGGAGTTTGCAACTACAATGGGCTGCCCCTAAGGGCTGGGCTGGTGGCTGAGAGAATTCCGAAAGCAAGAGAACGAATCTCAGAGAGCTGATGTCATTTGTGCAAATTAAACTTTCCTGCCTTCAGGATTCTTCTTCTAGAAGCCTTTTTTTTCTTTTCTTTTTTCAAACCAAACGTACAGGGTTCTGAGTTTTAAGAGAAGCTGGTTTTGCGGGGGGGGGGGGGGGGGGCGGGGGCAGTGTGTGGCTCGGTGGTAAAGCGCTTGCCTAGCATGCACGAGGGCCTGGGTCCCATTCCCACCAGAGAGAGAAGAGCTGTTTTTGGACCCCTTGACTTGGTGGACCCACCATCAATGTCCAGTTGGGGTAACCAGGCCCTCTACTAAACCCAGGGAGGCTCGAGGAGGTGACCTTTGTCTCTCCAAGAGGAGCAGCATCTGCTCCATTTCCAGTGGCCAGGGTTTTGGAGGGAAGACAGTGAGCCACACACCACACCTGTGATGCCAATGATACTCACCCCTCACAGGCTTGGCCTTTTGGAGAGATGAGCACAGAAGACTCTTGCCCTGCCCTTATAACTTTGGTCCAGAAGTGGATCAGCTACCTGAGTCCAGGACCTCCTTCTGAACTTGGGGTCAACTCAACTTGTGCTCCAAAGCGCAGACTACATTCTCTGGAAAGCCTTGTGTAGGGGGAAGGAAATCAAGAAGGGGGTCCATATCCAAAGACTCAGCCAATGGCACCACCTGCAAAGGAGGTGAGGCTTAGCAATGGGGTGGAAACTCATATGCCATCTGGTAAATGCCATAATCCTTCAGGACAAGAGGAGTGTGTCACAGGGAAGGGATGATGTTCTATCCTCTGAGGGAAGAAAGGGCCTCCAGAGCAGGTGGCAGCAGCACGGATCCAAGAGTGAGACCCTCGTGGGATGAGAAACCAGTCACGCACACCACCCCAAGAAGTCTTTCCAGCAGGACAGAAGAAACTTTCCATACCTGCACTGAAGCGCACACACAAATCTTTGGAAGGTAGTACCATTTTATTTAGTGTTACAGAAACTTTTATGTTACTTCTTAAAAACATAACCAAAGAAATTTAAAATTCCCAAAGTCAAAAAGCAGAAAATAGTAATTCCATAATACAAAAATGCCTTCAATTGCAGGGAGGGGAAAGTCAATTTAGCAACTCACATAGTAGATGGGGAGAGTCCAGAGTTGAGATTGGTATGGAAACCAAGATGTTAAGTTCCCATCTAAGGCAATTAATTTTTCAGCCTTGAGGGATTCTTAAGTAGTACTTCTTAAAAAAGGAAAAAGACGGGGGGGGGGGGGCAGGGTGTGGCACAGTAGCGAGGCCCTGCATTTGTTCCCCAGCTCAAATAAGAAAAGAGAAGGGGCCGGGGATTTAGCTCAGTGGTTCCGGCGCCTGCCTCGAAAGTGCAAGGTCCCCAGTTCGATCCCCAGTACCAAAAAAGGAAAAAGAAAGAAAAGAAAAAAGGTCAATTGGGAGAAGCGACTTAGGGAGGGAAGATCTCGAGTAATTTAACAGTGACAGGGTTCTAGCTTTTGATACAGTGTGTGTCAAGTGTCAGGGCTGTTGAGTTCCCACAGGTAGCACAGCTGGAAAGCACATGCTAAAGTCATGTTCATGTGAGCACATGCACACAACCGCTCCCCACACAGGGTCCACAGCTTTTGAGCATGGCAAAGGGTAGACTTGCTTGCTCCTCACTTCTGCTACCTCAATGAGGTTAACACAGTATATAAAGGGGAAGGGAGGACATCTGGCAAAGCCCAAGGAATGAGATGACTGGAAACAATCGGGCCAAAGAGTGACACTTTTCCTGAATCTGACCTCCAGCTGAAGTTCATTGGTATTTAATCTGACGGTTCTCCAATTCCTGGCTGCTCTCTCTGGAGGCACAATCAGGCAAGGCCAAGAAAAGAGCTGCTCCCAGAAGACCCTCTCTGGCCCATCAGCTGGGTTAGCATCTGCAGCGGGACCAGGCGTAGATGGATGGATGTCCTCAGGCAGGCACCAGCCATAGAACCTCCCAAGCACTGCCTTACCACCTTCTGCTCAGGCTCACAACAGGATAAAGCCTCAGACAAGTCCACTCCCCATCCCCAAATGCAGTCTTTGAGGACAGTCCCCAACTGAATGACCTCCAGATTACCTATATTTCAAGGTACTGGAATGCTATAAACTGAATTTTTTTTCCAGTAGTGGCAAAAGCCAGACCCCTGAAGTAAACTGTCCTTCATTCTCCAGAGTTCCCAAGTGACATTTCAGAGCACAGGACGTCACTTCACCCCGACATCCCTCTCCAATGCCCAGAGTTCCACACCCAAGGTCCTGGCAGCAGGTGGCTCCAAAACCCTCATCAACAATGCTCCAAAGCCCCACACCAGCCTTCCAAGGGAGAAAAGCCACTCATAGCACACCTGCCCCACAGCACACTTGGGTTATCACAGTATGAATATATTTCAATCCAGTAAAAAATATGATTCAGAACAAATATATACATGTTCATTTTCAGAGTTCAAGTGGATATATAGCTTTCTTTAGAAGCATGTCAATAAGTCTTACAGCACTACAAAAATAAAAGTCATCCGAGAAGTTTACAGTGGTCCCCATTACTTCAGGAGAAAATTGAATAAAATAGCTGTGGGTCTTTTAAAGCTAATCAGATAAATCAAGTTACAGTATCACCCTTCAGATTAAAGTGCTCCAGTACAGATGAGGCTGCGGCAAACTCAATCCTGAAAAGGGATTCCGCTGCCCACTGTTTTGCTTTTTGCCCTCGGTATAACAAAACACACAGAGAAGAGGTTCTGGGTTAATAACTGCCACCATCTCAATCCCTGGCCACACTATTAGCCTGAGATCGCTCTTCTGCTCAGAGTGGCCAAGATGTGATAAGCTTCTAACACAAACAGTGGAAGAAATGAGCAAACAAGACAGAATTCCAAGAGATGACTGACAGAGAAATTCCCCGGAAAATGAAGTGGTGCTCTTAGTTAAGAAGAGGGCAGGTATCTCAGCTTTAAAAATAGGTGTATCATCTAGTTTTTAAAATATAGCAATCCAAAAATAAGTATCTTCTTGCTCGTCACAATTTTGTGAGGGTTGTGGTATAGGGGCTGAGCCCAGAGCCTCACACACACAGGCAGTGCTCTGCCCCAGAGCACTTTCCTGGCCCTGCTCTTCACGGTTTTCTAACAAAGGGGAAAATGCCTGTGAGTCTGCTCAGGAAGGAAAATGAAAATACAGCAGCCATTGAAAAGCTGAGGCATTTCTCTTCTCTACCTTCTAGATTTTATTATCTACATCAAAGCCTTCACTACACCTTCTCTAGCATCCCAGAAATAAGCTGGGTTTTCTTTGGGGCAGTGACAGGCAGTATTCAGAGGTCAGGTTACATGAGACCCCTTAGGATCCAAGTCTGTGGTTCCTCGTGGCCTACAAGATTAAAGGTTTTTTTGGTTTGTTTAGTTTTGTTTTGCAGTGCTGGAGACTGAACCTCTGGCTTTGAACATGCTACACCCTCACCCTACCTTTGTGTGTCTGTGGGAGCCAGTGGCCTCACCTCTCTAGAAACACTGCCAAGGCAAGGCACAAGTGGAAAGGGCCAGAGGCATCCTGACGCTGTGCTGTGCCTCCCAGCACTGTGAGAGCTTGAATCACCCAGGCCCTTATCAAGGCACTGAAGAGGCTGACTAGCTGGCAGGGACCCTGCCCGACTTCCCTCAGCTGAATGAACAGTGATTCTAATTCCCATAGACTCCTTTGTGCACCTGCAGGAGAAGAGCTCCATGGGTCTAAGAGAGCAGATTTTAATGCTGATGAGAAGACATGGTTTGTTTAGAATCTAGAAGGTACACTCAGAGGCCTTCCCTAAGTGACTCTGCTCTAGTTAAAAAATAGAGACAAAAGAACCAGGTCTGAAAAGGCTGGTAAGTTTAGAAGGTATAAAAATTCAGCATCTGCAGCAGATAAAACACCTGAGCCACTCAAAGGCCAGGAAAGTTCGTGTATCACAGCACCAACTACACGGTCCATTACCCTAAGCTGTAACGACTGGAGGACACCTGTTTGAAAAATCCCACACCAAAGACAGACAACCCCAGTGTTCAGATACATTAGTATCTCTGGGGCCATCTGAGTCTCTGGCTCAGGAGCAGATCTTATGACCATGTCTGTGCTGGGCATAAAATATTTACAACCTAGTTAAAGGCACAGTGGCATTTAAAAATAAAGCCCTGGGAAAGAACAGTAGAAGATTCATTGTAATAATTAACCGGGCTTCAATTGGTGGAATTAACTCTTTGACAGATAACACACAGGAGAGATGGTGATTTGGAGCCTGTTGGCTGGATGACAAGCACAGCAAGTCCTTGACCTCAGAGCAGGTGGAAATGGTCACACAGGCACCCCAGTGTTTTAGTCACATCTTCCCTGCTTTTTTGCCAACTGGAGCCGGGATGCGGAGGATGTTGGGGGTCTCTTCCATGACCCTGACGAGCAGGTTGTCAATGTAGTCCTCTAGCTCACGCACCTGAAACTCCTTCTTGCTGATGGTTTCCTTCTGTTTGAGGACCAGCTGGATCAGCTCCTCGTGAGTCAGCTGGGCATAGGCGAAGGCAGGGTCCGAGGGGCTGTACTTCTGTGGGGAGGAGAAAAAGGTTACAAAAAATCAACACAGGAATCAATAATCTGAAAGGAACACACAAGAGGAAAATATTAGTGATCTGAGTCTCTCGGAAATCCACTTTCAAGGCAGGGTGAAAACGGTTGTTGACTGATGAAATTTCTGCAAAGGGCCATACAGTAAATATGCTAGGCTTTGCAGGGCAAAGTGACCTTTGTGGCTTAGTATCCTTCATTTTATTTATTTATTATTTGCTTTATGTTTCTTTGCACATGCGTGTGTGTATAATTCAGGTGTTTTTCTAGTTTTTTTTATTAGTATGTGTTTGCAGTGCACAATGATTACATTCACTGTGGGGAATGAGTACATGTACCTAAGATCCTGCAGAAATGCACGAGCCAGGGGCTGAGTGTGAAGCTCAGTGGTGGAGCACTTCCCTAGCATGTGTGAAGCCCTGGGTTCAATTCACAGTACTACAAAAGAAAAAAAAGAAAGAAAAACCATATGCAGCTGACAGGTTGAAGACCTCTGCATTTAACTCTGTGTTTGGAGTTTCAAGAAATGCAGTCTGAGTTAGGGATGAGCCCAGTGCAGCATGTGCAAGGTCCAGGGTTCAACCCCCAGCACTGCAAACAAAAACAGGAAAGAAAATGTAATGAAGTCTGCATAGTGGTGCACACCTGTGGTGAGTGTACTTGGCTCCTCTATGCATACTAGGAGCTCACACAACTGGTGTCAATGCAGAGATGGAGACAAGCCCTACACCAGAAGAGAGCTGGTGCAGGACAGCACTTTCCTACCAACACAACAGGGCACTGTTCATGCCAGTCTGCTGCCGCCTAACCCATGCGATGTTATTAAAACCACAGTAAAGACTTATATTTTTAAAACTTATAGTAAAAGGCATATTGCCATTAATCTCCTTCAAAATAATCCCCTCACTTTGCATACACTTATCCCATCATACTTGCAACTTTCTGAAGTGGTTCTGGAAGTCCTCTTTCGTAAGTGTCTTTTCTTGCATTGTTGTGGCTACTTCCATGTCCTGACTCAATTCAGAATGATTATCTTTCATGGTCATTGTAACTCTGGGGAAGAGCCAGAAATCGCAGTGCCTGATCTGATGAATAAGGTGGATGAGGACACACTGTAATGTATCTTACAAGTTTTTCCTTTGGATGACACTCAGCAGCAGCAATCACTGTATTTTTTGTGGTACCGGGGATCAAACTCGGGACCTTGCGTTTTCGAGGCAGGTGGCAGAGCTAAATCCCCAGCCCAAAACCTTTTATGTTTTTATGTATTTCTTTCTTTTTTTTTTACTGTATTTTTGATCATACACTCACAAAAGAGGACTTCTAGAACTGTTTCAGAAAGTGGCAAGGACAATGGATTAAGTGTGTTTGAAGCAAGGGAGAAGATTTTGAGGGGGATTACTGGCAATGTGTCTTTAATATAATAATTTTTTTTTTTGGTATCAGAGATCGAACTCGGGTCCTTGCGCTTGCGCAGCAGGCAGCGAAACCACTGAGCTAAATCCTCGGCCCTATAATAATTATTTTTTAACAGTTTGAACATTCACTATGCATTTTGGTCACACTGCATATGCTCTGATTAAGCTAGCACAGTGGCCACTCAGGGATCTCATTGGAAGTCATTTTATACTCCAAACTATGCACAATCAAGGCCAAATGCCACCAGGCCACAGTACTAACTGGTAGCCAGCTGGGGCACACAGTGACCTGTCCTAGAGTCAAGTGTCCACCCTCCTGCTGAGAGTGGTGCCCTGAACTGTTGCTTTTAACCTGAATTTACAATCTGGTATGACAAGAACCCAACTGCAAGCTGGAGAGGCCCAAACCATGAGGAAACAGGAGATAAAGATTAAATAAGAGGTAACATGCCGTACCAAGTCTCCAGGAAGGAACAAAGAGTGAGGGACTTTTCTGGTGATCTGAGGCTTGGGAGATTTGCAAGTTTAAAGAGACAAGATTTAAGAGCAACTGCAAGATGATTTTGCCCGCAGAACACTAAGGCAGTTAAGTTTTATTGTCCTGAGGGTCCAATAGTTTCACTGACTACAGAAGGCTAAGAGACTACATGTTCCAAGAAGCAGATAAGTTGAGGGCAAAATCAACATTCACTGTTCAACATCAGGACAAAAGCCTTTGTCCCAACAGTGAAGCAAAGCTCCTACACACGAGCCAGGACTCAGTGGAGGAGGAATCCCTTCCCTCCCATCCTAGCTGGGGACAAAAGCTTGACCATTACAATACTAGCCTAGAAATACACACTGGCATCCTCTTATTCAGACCGGGTTTTAACCCAACTCAGACTGCACATAAATAGGAGGGATGGAAGACTATTTCCCCAAAAACTGCTTCTCCCTCATTCCCCCCTTCTTTTATCTTATGGAAAGCATACCTTCATGGGGTAACTGCCCTGGACCTCAGTCACTGTTTTCCAGTGCTGGGAATTGGAGCCAGGGCCCTGCACATGTTAGGCAACAACTCTGCCACTGAGCCACACTCCTAAACCCGGTTGCTCTCTGACTTCCAAAATGAGATTCAATTCAAAAGTTGCACATATGTAAGATTCTGGACACTGATTATACAACATGAATGTGCCCATACTACTATGCTGTATATTACAGATAGGAAACATTCTGTATATTTTACCACAATAAGATTCCTGGGTCTTTGTAAATAAGGTCCAAGAATATGTTCTCAAGAGTGTCTAGGTTATACCTCTACATATAAAGGTTTTATTAATTCAAAGGTGTTTATTAGCAGCTGGAAGTGTAGCTCAGTGGTGGGGCTCATGCTTAGCATGTGTGAGGCCTAAGCTAAAGCCCTAGCACTGCAAAAGAAAAAAGTCTACAAGGGGTTTGTGGGGAGTATGGAGAAGAGGACACTGACACTTGGCACCATCATGTAGGTACAGCGTCAACACTTGTGGGGACTCTGTCACTGTAACACAGGCTCAGGGGCTCAGAGTCCAGGCAGGTGCAGTGCTCCAGAGCTGAGACGAGTAACACAGGTGATCAGGATAAGCCTCAAAGGTGAAGGAGGAACTGAACCAGACCCTGACAATGAATTAAAGTTTATTTTCACAAGGTTGGGGATGTGGCTCAGTGGGAAAGCACTTGTCTAGTATACTCAGGGCCCTGGGTTCAATCCCCAGTGTAAATAAAATAATCCCAGAAATATTTTTAAGTTGTAAAAGAAATATTTTCTCATTACGGAAAATCTCAAATATAGAAGGGGAAAAACTAATACCCATAATTCCAATACATAACATTTGGGTCTCTTATTTTCCTCTGTGTGTGTGTGTGTGTGTGTGTGTGTGTGTGTGTGTGTGTGTGTTCGCCCGCGCGTGTGTATTTTCCTTTAGTACTGGGAGATGGAGCCCACCAGGGCCTCATGCATACCAGGCAAGCACTCTACCAATGAGCTATGTCCCCAGCCCCTAAGTTTCTTTACTGTGGGTTTTACAATGTTAGAATCATACAGAATAAACTTTTATAGATTTTACTATTTTGTGAGCATTTCACCATCATTAGTTTTAGTTAAAATTTACTCAAATAGATACTTTAAATTTCATTATATTTTAACCATCTATTGATATTAGGTTGTTTTTAATTTTCACAATTATGTATAAAACATTTTATTAAAATACATGAGTCTAGTCAGGCATAGTAGCACATGTCTGTAAACCCAGCATTCTGGGAGGCTGAGGCAGGAGGACTGCAAGTTAAAGCCCAACATGGGCAACTTAGCCTCCTAGCATGACCATGCCTCAAAGTTTAAAAATAAATCAATAAATGAATGAATGAATGAATGAATAAATAAATAAATAAATAACAGCTGGAGTTCTAGTTCAGTGCCAAGGCCCTGGGTTCAATGCAGTACCACCATAAAAACCCAAACCAAACCAAACCAAAAATGAATGAGCCTAAATATTTGACTGTATCTCTAAATATTTCTTTCTTTTTTTTTTTTTTGCGGTACCGGGGACTGAACTCAGGACCTTGCACTTGCCAAGGCAGGCATGGTGCCACTGAGCTAAATCCCTGGCCCTCTAAATATTTCCTTAAGATAAATACCTAGAATTGAAGTGGCATTCATACTTAAGGTATTTCCAACTGCCAAGCAGATATTCAACTTGCATTCTGTAATCAAAGGGGAAAGAATATATATGGGACTTTGAAATCATTAGACCTTAGTGGTATGATTAAAAAATGATAGTTCAGCGTTACGAAAAGTAATCAAAGCCCATGGAGAGGAAGAGGCACAGAGAAAATACTGACAAATGCAAGAAAGCACAGTGCCCACTGGCACAGATTTCCTACCAGGATTCTTTTTTTGTTTTGTTTTGTTTTTTGGTTTTTTTTGAGACAAGGTCTCACTCACTATGTAGCCCAGGCTGGCCTTGAACTTACAGTGATCCTCCTGTCTAGTGATCCCAAGGGCTAGGATTATAGGCATAAACCACCACGCCCAGTTTACCAGGATTTTTACACTGAATTTTTCTTTTTACATAATTGCAATAATGATGTACATTTTAAATGTGGGTCACATTTTTCCATATAATATAACAGAAGATTTTTGGATCTAGTTGGCCTTACTATTTTAAAAGGAAGTGTTATGGGCTGGGGATGTAGCTCAGTGGTACCTCGCCTGCCTGGCAAGCACAAGGTCCTGAGTTTGATTCCTGGTACCAGAAAATAAATAAATAAAAAGGGAGGTGTTAAAGCCACCTGAGTAAATAGTGCATTCCTACTTATAAATCATCTATAAAGAACCAAGGCCTGGGGCTGGGGATTTAGCTCAGGGTTTTGCTGCCTGCTGCGCAAGCACAAGGACCTGAGTTCGATCCCGGTACCAAAAACAAAATAAAAAAAAACCAAAAAAGAACCAATGCCCTAAAACAATAGCCAAGGGGGAAAAATTCACTGTAGGATGATCAGGCTAACTTGTCATAACTTTAGCCATGCAGTCTCTTTCCCTAACCTCTTATTTTACAGCATTCCAAAGAGTGCTTATTTTTATAAATACTGTTTTACGTGTAGCACAAAGCATTTATTATACAGCAGGTCAAAAGCAGAGTCTCTGGGAGCTTCAAATATGCTGCTTCCCAGATGACCCTTTGTTCGGAAACTCCCACTGTGAGTACTAAAAGAACTTTGCTATTAGAGAAATAGGGAAAATATGGTCAACTGGTCTTTGGGAGTGGCAGAAACCTCTTTAATCACAGAACAAACTAACACAAATCAACCACAGGTTGGATAAGGGACTAAATTTATACAGAGTCCTACCCAGGCCTTCAGCAACAAAAATGTGACTCCACAGTACAGACTCATTTAGGAACTCTCCAGTTCACGACTACTTAGATTTATAGTAAGTTCTCAATTTGCAGACTTCTGAGTTGCAAATTTTCACAGATACTATCAACACTCATAGATGAAAACAATTCGAGGAAGTAGCTCACATGTCTGCCAGACACTGTCACAGTTGTGCTGCTGTGTGCTTACTGTACAGTGCGATAATATACAGCAGTACAGTACAGTCGAGGACTTACTATATATTTTTGTGTGTGTGTTTGATTTTTCTATGTTTTACATTGTATATTTGTCTCAAAAGTGTGTAAGACTCACTTTGTTGGACTTATGAACAAATCCAACTTACGAACATTCTCCTAGAATGCAACTTGTTCGGAAGTTGGGACTTACTGTATTGCTTTTTCTCTTTTCTTTACTCTCATCTCCATCCCTGCCTTTCTGAAATTTTAATGTCAAAAAAAAAAAAAAAGCAGAGTCTCTGGGAATGTTCCACATTTACTCGTAATATTTGCTAGGGAGGATACAGGACCCAGAGGTGCTTGGCAGCCAGCAGAAGGGCAGCAGCGGTGTAGCAATCATGGCAGAATAAGCACGGCGCCTTTGTTTTGAGGCAAGTTATTCTCTTAATTGGTTCTAGGAGATAAGCCCCTGATAAATGAACCTCAAAGAGTAAATAAAATGGGAGCCAAAGGTCTTGTCACTTCTCAAAAATGAGGTGTTTTTTTTTTTTTTTTTTACCTAGGTTCAATCCCCAGCACCAAAGAAATAAAAAAGAAAACCAGAAAGAGCCACAAAGCATTCCACAGAAAAGGCAGAGGGGACAGAAGGCTGCTAAATGAATGGTTTTCATTACTGTCACCTTTAGACTGCTCTTCTTTCCAGTTTTCTGGTAAATTTTAACTCCAGGAAGACAGCTCTGCTGCTTCTACTTGTAACAATTACACATAAACCAGCAAGCCACACCCTTGGACTAACAGGAAGTGCAAATTCGTAGACTAGGGCTGAAATGCAGTAGGTCCACAGTAAGTCCACAGTTACCACAATGGCTGATAATCTTGAAACTATGGGTATCACCTACCCAGTTAGCATGTTCTAGAAGGGAAGAGAGGCCCAGGCACTATATCATGGTGACCCATTTACAGCAATATTTAGTTGCGATTCCTCAGCCGCTTCCACTAAGGACCAGCCTCCCGCCTCCAGCCTCCAGTGAATCTTCACCCCAGCACAGCACAATGAAGTGGAGGGAGTAACAACTAGGGTACCCAGCACTTTGCAAACACTTGCAGGATGTGGTGCAATGTAGAGCCTTTGCTTAGTGTGCACAGCAGGACTTAGGTTCAATCTGCATCACTGGAGGAAAAACAATGCCTGACAGAAGCAGAAGCAAAAATTTTTATTTTAAAAACTGAAAACTAGACAGGCATGGCGGTGCGTGGCTGTGATCTCAGTTACTCAGAAAGCTGAGACAGGAGGACCACAAGTTCAAGCCTAGCCCAGGCATCTTACAGACTCAGTGAGGTCTTGTCTCAGATAAAAAAAAAAAAAAAAAGGCCAGGGATTTAGCTCAGTGGTTCCGCCACCTGCCTTGAAAGCACAAGGTCCCAAATTCAATCCCCAGTACGAAAAAAAAGGGATGCAGCTCAGTACCTCAGTGGTTTCGCAGCCTGCTGCACAAGCGCAAGGACCAGAGTTCAATCCCCTGAACCAAAAAAAAAAGTCAATGTATCGAGAGACAAAAAAGGTCAAGAACTATTCCAGAATACAGATGAAAGAGACAAGGCAATCAAATGCAAAGAGTGATCCCTGATTGGCTCCTAGAGTAGAAAAACAACAACCACTAAGCCAGGACACTAGTGAGGCAGCTGGTGACACTGACAAAGGTGCTGCAGATGAGAAAACACTATTACAGAAATGATAAAGCCAGGTGTGGGGGTGCACGCCTGTAATCCCAGCACTTGGGAGGCTGAGGCAGGAGGATCACCCCAAGTTTGAGGCCAGCCTGAGCTACATGGTGAGTTCAAGGCCAGTCTAAACTACACAGTGAGACCCTGTCTTTAAAAAAAAAGTTTTATAAAAATGATAAATTTCCATAAGGACTGAAATATACAATGGATGTTGGAAAATTGGAAGAAAGTGTTCAAATGGGAAGGGGAACAGAGGAGGGAGGGAGAAAGAAAGGAAGAGAAAAGAAAAAAAGTGAAAATAGAAGGAAAAAATGGAAACAAAGCTTTTGAACATAGGGAGGGGAGGGGGCTTGAGGGAGGAATGGGATAAAAAAATAAATTTTTTAAAAAAGGATAAATTTCTAGATTTTGTTCAGTTTTTGTTTTTGAGACAGGTGTAGTCCAGGCTTGCCCTAAATTCACTATGCAGCCTACTAGCCTTGAATTCACTCCAATCCTCCTACCTCAACCTCCTGACTGTTAGGACAATAGGTTTTTATCACCGCACCCAGCATGTACAAGTTGAATCTTTTTTGAGTGATTTGGTTTTTGTGTTTTGTTTTTTGCCGTGCTGGGGATTGAACTCAGAGCTTCACATTTGCAAGACAAGCACTCTACCACTGAGCTATATCCCCAGATTTACATTTCCAGATTTTGATGAATGTTCCTGTTCTTAGGAATTAAGTACTTAAGTATGGGGGGGGGGGCGACATAATGTATACATTTACTTTCAAATGTTTTTTAAAAAAAGTGTACCTGTGTATTACATATGAAGGCTGGGGGGTGGGGGAGAAGAGGAAGGAGGGGCTAGGGTGACAGAGCAAATCTGGTCAAATGTTAACACCTGGTGAATCTGGATAGAGGGTTTACAGCAGCCCTTTGTACTATTATTGCAACTTTTTTTTAATGTTTGACATTATTTAAAATAAAGTTACAAAACAAAAAGATACATCTTTGTGATAATTAAAATTCAAGAATTTTACATTCTTGCCTAAAGATAAAAAAAAATGTGGGAAAAGAACACAGCCTGACTTGAATGGGCCACACTTCTTCTCATTAACAAGAATGCCATGAGCTTGGGGATGTTGCTCAGAGGTATAGCTCTTGCCTAGCATGTGCAGAGTTCTGAATTCAATCCTCAGGCCCACAAAAATAAAAATTAAACATAAAATAAAAAGTACTAGTGTTAATCTTGTTGCTGGGGACACAAAACACTTTCAACAATAGCTAAATAACTACAAAAGAAAAAAAAATTTCCCATCCAATGGGAAGACTCCAGAGAGAGCAAGTATAGGATTAAGTAACTGCAGGCACTGCCTGTTGCCCAGGGGAATGTATACAATGGTGACTTCTGTACCAGAGTTAGAGCGAGGGCCTCACGGCATACTAGGCAAGTGCTTTTTATTTTCAAGATGGGGTCTGGCTGAGTTGCCCAGGCTGGTCTCAAACTCATGGGCTCAAGTGATCTTTCTGCCTCAGCCTCCCAAGCAGCTGGGACCACAGGTGCACACAAGGATTTTAGACCCGAGTACTTTGTAGGACCCTGGCTGACACGCCAGCTCCTTAGAAAATGTACCTTTATCATGGCGTCACTGGTCACATTCTCACTGATGATGGTGGCCATTCCCAAGCTGGAGTTAGAAATTTTGGTGGCTGTTGTGTTCATTGGCTTCACAGGTTGAAGTCTAAAAAGAAGGGAAAGAAGGATCCTTGAACCATTTTGTAACCACAAAACTCAGAACAGCCCTTCTCAACTAAGGCAGCCTGCAAGAGAGGCAAGGGGGAGGGGAGAGAGGTGGTATGCTTTGTTCACATCTCCAGCCCAACACGCGTCCAATGACCCAGTGGAACTGAAAGTAGACAGAACCAGGCAGCATATGCAAGCAGCAAAGCAAGTCCTTGGCCACTTTTCCTGAAGTACCTGCGAGACCCTCAGCCTTGTCATGAATATCAGCAGAACATGAAAGATAATCCCTGAGGGCCGGGATAGAACACTTGCCTATATGTGTGAGGCCCTGGGTTCAATTCCCAGCACTGCAAGAATAAGAACAAAAGGTAATTTGTTATTCTTGGAGTAAGTACAGCCTAGGACTCCGCCGAGGAACTCTGCAGAGCCATCTGTGCAGGAAAGAAAGGGCTCAGAAAAAACTGGCCAGATGCACATCCAGCAGTATGTAAAGGAAGTTCCAGCAAACTTGATCCTGCCAGGGATCTCAGCTGAGCCTTTAGGACCCTGGTTACACTACATTTCTACAACTAGAGAATATCAAATCTGACTGCAGCCCAACTCCTAAGCTGTCCCCGAAGATTAGACTGTGCTCTTGCTACATACACAATGAGGTCCTGCGGTGCTCAACCCAAGAAGGACAGCCCTTTCATAGGGGTCCTACAGCACAACAAAAGGTTTTAACCTCAGGACCTCTGTAAGTTTCAAAAGCCATAACCTCTGGAGGTAAAAGCAAAGAGAGGACACTGCTCCCATTTACAAAGACATGCACCCCATCTCTCACCTGTGCTTGGCTGCCCCAGTTCCAGCGCCTGGCTGAGCTGAGACTGGATGTGTCTCTGAGGGTGAGACCCAGGCCTGAAGAAGCGGCTTCCTCTTGCCAAAATTTTCAACTTTACCAGTAGAGCCCTCTGCTGTTGCTTTTTTGAGAGATTCTGCTGTACTGGTGTGGTGAGCGTCAGCGTGTGGAGAACTAGGGAAAGAGTGTGTGGCAGGAAAGGTCTCAGAAAGGGAGGGGCTGGGCACAGGAGAGTGAGGGGACAGGCCAGGAGGGTGACCTGGACTCCTGCCTGCCTTTGGTTTCTCTTCCTCATCACCGCCAGGGCCTGGGAGCTGTTCATCCTTGTTTGTGCCCTTGACAAGATGTGGTTTATCAATTCCTAAAGCTGCCTTCTGCTCAGAAGGAGATGCTGCAGAGACCAGAGAGCTAAAGCCATGCAGACTCTCAGCAAGCACTGCCCCATCTGTCCTTCCACTCAGCCCCTCTGCCTGCTTGGGATGGGGAGGCCACGTGCTCCAGGATGAAGCGCCTGCTGTCTTCCCCCCATCCTCCACCTGATCTACTCTTTCATCGTCTGATGCCACTTCAGGGATGGAGGGAAGGGTCAAGTTCAGATCGGCCACCATGGGAGGTGTCATCTCTGAGGCAGAGGGAAAGACACTCAAGGGATCGGACTGTGAGCCTTCGTGATCACTAGCCTTGCTTTGGTACTGAGACGTGAATGTATCAATGCCCTCGATCCTGAAGAGTGGGGTGTGCTTCGCCAAGCTCACTTTACTCCTGAGGCCTCCTGAGGAACTCTCCGCATGAGAGGGGACCACGGAACCACCTTCTATGGCAGCTGGCACAGTAATACGCTCCCTCTCTGCATCTTCTGAGTGGAGACAGCCAGCAGGGTCTGTACCAGACGCGCCTTCCATAGTGGCACCTTCAAGAGTCAGCTCCTGGGGGTGATTTTTGTCATCTTCCCCCAGTCCAGTGGGTTTCTCCACCTCTTCTGTAAAGGGCTGCTCAGAAAATGACACACGCTTCTTGCCTTTCTTTTGGCCCTGGCCACCATTCAGGTTCATCTCTTCCTGTTTCTGCATCAAGGAATCAGGTAGGGGTGCCAATTCATCTGCTGGAAGAGGCACTGCTACTTCTTTGACTGTGGAAGACATTCTGGCACCCGTAACTCTGCTCTGCGCAGAAGGCCTAGGATGACTCTCCAGGTCTGCATGTCCCTCCATGGGCAGCTTCCCAGTGGGGTCTACAATTCTGCCACCACCCAGTGAGACTGCAGACAGCTCCTCAGGGGTGTCTCCAGCTGACAGGGTGCAGCCTTGTTTTGGGGAGGGAGCATCCAGAAGTACTTCTTCTCGCTGCCCCACCCCAGGCTGCTCCAGGAGAGAGCTTCCTGGCTCTGTCCAGTCAGCATTCTCCCTCGAAGGCCTTCCTGTCCCTTTCCATACTGGGGTGGGGGGTTGTTTGAAAAGTGGTCCCAGGGCAGAAGAACCAGTGTTTGGGACTGGTGTTAAACTCTCCTTTTGCAAGTCTGCTTGGAGGAGCAAACTGGCCTGGCCCTGGCCTGAGGAGGGCCAGTGTCCAACTGGGGTGGATGTGGAAATGGGAGCTGCTATGGGAGATGGGAAAGAAGAGAAGACAGAAGGACTTTCAGAGGACTGGGACTCTGAACCATGCCCCAATTCGGAAGGGCCAGGTGCCTGACCAGAACTGGAAGGAATAGTAGAAAAAAAGACAGAAGAGTCAGGGGAGGAAGGAAGCCTGGCTTTGGGTTGAGCCTCTGAAGACACTTCCAGTCTGCAAAAAGGACAAAACAAAATCTGCAGGTCAGTTGCAGATGCATCATGAGAGACAAACGTAAAAATAAAGTTGTTCAAATGGGGAGAATGTTTTAAAATTTGGAACAGTGTTTTAAAATTTGGAACAGTATTTTAAAAACTAAAGGAACACCAGTCCTTAACATACAAGGAACAGGCTGGGGATTTACCTCAGTGGTTCCGTCGCCTGCCCCGTAAGCACAAGGACCCAAGTTTGATCCCCAATGCCAAAAAAAAAAAAAAAAAAAAAATACAAGGGACCTTTGTGGGAGGATGCTTGGGGATTAAACCCAGGGCCTTGCACATGCTAAGCACATACTCTACCACTGAGCCACACCTCGAGCCCCTAAAAAGGGACACTAGTATCACCAAGCACAACTACCAAAGACCTGCTGCAATAGGAACAGGGCAGTCCAGAGAAAGCAACAGCCTACAGTTCCTTTTGGTGACTGAACAGAGCCCTAGCATTTGATTTTCAGGGCACAAGGGATCTAAAAGTTCAAAGTAGTACAAGATGTAACCCAAGGAAACAGGCACAGATTTTGAAGAGTCAGGGAGTTCGTGTGTGTGTGTGTGTGTGTGTCTGTGTGTGCATGTGTGTGTGTGCATGCATGCATGTATGATCAAAGTAAGCAGAATCTCCAAAAAGAAAAAAAGAGAAATAAATCTCTCACCCCCAGATCACAGGAATATTATTAGTATGAAAGTGAGTCATGCAGAAAAGCACAAGCCCTCCAGGCTCAGGCAGACTCTTCCAAACAGGCAGAGGAAATACACAGACAACTGCCACAGGCACACTGGGCATGGGCCTAAGTCTCCTGTGCTGGCAGATGCCAAGGTGAGAGGAAGAGAGACAGCATCTTCCTCAAAGGGTGATAAGCACTGAGAACTGAATAATCACAGTTCTGCACACTCCACAACCCCAATCTTACTCCCAACTCAAAGCTCGGCCTCTGCAACAAACCACCACATTTCACTGGGGTCTGACTGGATCACTGAGAAGGAAAAGCACACCTGCCAGGCAGAGGCTCGGGGCTGAGGAATCAATGCTCTTTCTGCAGAGCAGGCCAACAGGTGGCAGGGATGGGGCTAAAACAAGTGATTTAGCCCAGCACACCTTCAGCACTTGTGGCATTATGGGATGTGCCACAGAGAGAGGAGGAGGGGCTTGCATGACAAGGGGCAGGACTCACCGAGGCTTGACAGCTTTGGTCTGGGGAGTCCTTGCAGAGGGAGCAGGTGGCTTTGGGTTGGACTTGGACTCAGGTCCAGCTTCCGGTTCTGAGATCGGCACGTCTTCAAAGGGATTCAAAGAGTGACCCTGTCGGGAGGTGTAGGCCACAACGTCTTTCTCAGACCCTCTCACGAAGACTTCCTCTGGCGGCCGAGTTTCTGAAAGCACGCCTTCCTTCTCCTTCCCTGGGACGGCAGTGGTGCGCTCGCCTTCACTGCCCTTAACCACATCCTTCTTTCCTGTCACCAGAGAAAGCAAAGAGGACCTCTTTCCCTCCTGCTTCTTGCTGTCCTTGGTTTCTTTCACAGCCTCCAAGTTCACTGGAGCTGTGCCTTCCCTAGTGTCCCCGCTGGCTGGTGGTCGGTAAGATGGCAGGGACATGGACTTCAGAGAGTCCCTGGTGGAGGTGTCAGAAGACAGGGCACCACCCTCCCCAGGCTCCTTGCAAGCCCGGGCAGCCAGGTTTTCGGAGGAGGAGAACAAGTGCTTCTTCCTGAAGCCCTGGGGTGACGGAGAGGAGGCTGGACTGCTGTCCTTGGTCTCAGTCCTGGCCTCCGGTTGCTCCACGTAAACATGGTTCCCGTTGATGCAGACGTTAGAGCGGGAAAGGGTGTCGTTCTTGGATCGCAGGCCCCCAAGAAAGGAGAGTCCTTCCTTCTTGGGAAGGCTGAAGTTGATCTGGTTCAGCTGCTTAGGGTCCATACTCACTGTTCTCTTGTGGGACATGACTAGGAAGAAAAAGCAAGGAACAGAAAGGGGATAAGTTAAACTAGCAGGTGGTAGAGGTAGCTCCACGGTAGAGCACTTGCCTAGCATACATGAAACCCCGGGTTCCATCCCTAGCACCAGAAAGGAAATGAGTGAGGGAAAGAGGAAAGGGAAGGAAGGAGAAAGGAAAGGAAGAGAGAGAACAAATGGCTTTCAGTGTGGGGGCAGGGTCATTTGTCAACACCTGGACTCGTCTTTGTTTGTCTCAACTGAGGGGAAGGCTGCTACTGGCATCTATCAGGTAGAAGCCAGGGGTGCTGCTAAACATCCCACAATGCACAAGACAGTCCCCCACAGCAAGGAAGTATCTGGCCCAACGGTCAACAGTGCCGAGGGTGAGAATCCTGTGTTAAACCCATGGAAAAGGCAGCACTCTTCAGAGGGTATCAGAAATCTGGCACTAAGAGATCTAGATCTGATCACTGAAATTAAGTTCAAGCTGGGGTGGCACATGCCTGCTATCCCAGCACTTGGGAGGCTGAGAAGGGGGATCATGAGTTCGAGTCCTACCTGGGCAACTTAGTGAGACTCTAAAATATTAAATCAAAGGGCTAGGGATGTAGCTCAGTGTGAAAGCTCTGGGTTCAGTCCCCAGCAACATTCATACACATACACACACACACACACACACACACACAAAGAAAGAGAAAAGAAAAATAAAGATAGAATTTCATAATACACAACTAATTCAGAGTTAAGGGACCTGGGTTCCCTAGCTTTCATTAGGGGCATATCCTGTGGGGGTTAGGCATACCACTGAAGATCAATAAACTGTTTTAATTCATAACTAATGAAATAGAATTATAACAAGGTTCCATAGTTTTATCTGAGAAAGAGAGAGACTTGGATGGACTCAATCTTTTAGCTCCAATCTTTGTACTAATGCACATCAGTCCCATGGACAGACATCTCAGAAAAGGCATCTCTGCATTCTCAGGAACCCAAGCGATTAGAAATAGAACAGCCATCCAAGCCAAGATCGCCATCCTCACCAGCACCGGCACCAGCACCAATACTGCTGCTGAGTTAGTCTTTCTCTAAAGACCTGTCTGTTCCTCTCGATCAAAGCAAGGTAGGGTAAGCGGAAGAAGAGCAGCCAAGTGAGGAGGTGGCAGACACTCACTGTCTGAGGCAGAGGAGGAGGACTCATCCTCCTGGTCGTCATCCTCCCACTGGGACCGGAAGTCTCCAGGTCGGAGCAGCACTCTATCTGACTTTGAAATGGGCAGGACAGACATGGACTGGGAAAGCGGTGTTTTCTGTAAATTTGACTTGGAAAACAAGGTCTTGACCTTTGATTTCTTTTTCTTGTCTTTTGAGAAAGACTCGTCGTCACTGTCAACTGAGGGTGTTGAGCTAGGGACGATGGCAGAGGCAGTGTCTGATGCGCTGTCCTTGTGCTTCCCCTTGATCTTGTCCTTCAGTTTTCCAAATGGATTTCGGGACTTGTCCTTCATGGACAGGTCGAACATGCTGGCTGTCATGTTGTTTCTCATAAACTGGATGTCGACCTCAATTTCTCCCCGCTCTTTTTCCTTCTTTCCTGGTTTGGATTTCAAGGCGTACCACCTGAAAAGAGAAAGGCTGGCTGTTAACTCGGGTGAAGCGCCTGCACCCATGTTCACAAGCCCTGTTGACAGGGTGCCCTCCCTGCTCCTCAGACAAATGCAACCCTGCTTTCCCTTTGGGGAACAGAAGAGGGCTAGGGCTGGGGATGAGGGCAGAACTTGTCCATCCATCCATCCACCCATATAGTGGTATGGGGAATTGAATGTACTTTTATTTATGAGATACTTTTTGCCTATGCACAAGATAAAGACAGAGTCTGATGTATTTAGTGTATAATTTTTTTTTTTTTTTGCAGTGTTGAAGGTTAAACCCAGGGCTTCAATCATGCCATCCAAAGTGCACTACTATTGAGCTACACCCCCTACCTACCCTTATAATCGTCTAAAATGCTGACCCAAGATGGACATAGTGGTGCACACCTGTAATTCCAGCACTTTGGGAGACTGAGGCAGGAGATTACAAGTCTGAGCAATCGAGTGACTTATTAAGACTCTGTCTCAAAAAAAATTTTTAATGTACTTTTTAAAATCCTGATGCTGTAAAGAGTTGTTTGTTTTTTTTTTTTCCGGTACGGGGATCAAACTCGGGTCCTTGCACTTGCACAGCAGGCTGCGAAACAACTGAGCTAAATCCCCAGCCCCTTGTAAAGAGTTATTTTTAAAAATAAAGAGCTGGGAGCTGGGTGTGGTGGTACACACCTGTAGTCCCACCTACTTCAGAATAATTTGCACCCAGAAGTTTGAGACAAGCTTTGGCAACATAATGAGGCCTTGTCTCTAAATAAGTAAATAAACATTTAAATCATTTCCACTGACATACTTTCCCTCAATAAGGTTGCAAAGATCATAAACGAAAGCTAGAAAGGGGGGCCAGGGATTTAGCTTAGTGGTTCTGTCACCTGCCTCACGAGCACAAGGTCTGGAGTTCGAGCCCCCATACCAAAAAAAAAAAAAAAAGCTAGAAAGGTTGTGCATAGCTGAGTGTGACGGTGCAGGCCTGTGATCCCAGCACTCAGGAGGCTGCGGCCAGAGGACTGCCTCGAGTTCAAGGCCAGCCTGGGCTACAGTTAATTCAAGGCCAGACTGAAGTGCATAGCCAGACCCTGTCTCAAAAAACAAACAAACAAACAAAAATAAATAAATAGGTAATGTGCAAATTTATATATAAATCTCAAAGAAAATCATGAGTTTAGAGGAAGGAAAAATGCCTGCCAGGGAGTAACAGAACATTCAAAATGGAGTTTAAAAAGAAAAGAATGGAATAAGAGTCATAAAATGAAAATGATATATGACTTCACTTAAATGAGGTGCCTAGGATGGTCAAATTCACCAAGACAGAAAGGAGGGTGAGTTGGGGGCTGGGAAGTGGGGAGCGGGGAGCTAACATTTGAAGGATATTGAATTCTAATTCAAGTTGAAAAAATGAAAAACTTCTGGAGATGGATAGCAGTAACGGCTGGACAGCGATGTGAACAAATGTAGGTAATATCACAGAACTGTATACTTAAGACAGCTCAGATGGTAAATGGAGGCTCTGTGGTAAAGTGACTGCCTAGCATGTGCAAGGTCCTGGGTTTGACCCCCGGCACCCCAGGGGGCTGAGGGGCACACATACCAAAAAGGTTAAATTTATATTACATATATTTTATTTATCACAATTTTTTTGTTTGTTTTAGTACCGGGGATCAAACTCAGGACCTTGCACTTGCAAGGCAGGTGTGATGCCACTGAGCTAAATCCCCGGCCCTACCACAATTTTTAAAAATGAGAAACTAAAAAGAAGGCATTCTCCTCCAGCTTAATAATAATAAAAAAGGAACCTTTCAGGCATCATTCAAGTATTTTGCTTGGTCATCTGCAAACTACTTCAAGACATGGTACTGGTCCTACTCCACAGATAGACAAACTTCGGCAAAAGGAAATCTGCTTGGCATTCACCATGCATTTGGGACTCCTCTCCATCTGGTGAACTCAAGCTGAGTGACCACTAGAGCACAAACAACCCTAAATACTTGGCCTACAGTCCACCCTCCATGGGTTGCCCTCACACGCAAAACCCACATGTGGATCCTCTTTTCAGTGACCTAGTTAAAAGTTGTGGGCTGAGTACAACTTCCTCTTTCACCTCAGCCTCAGCCTCTTCTCAGGGCTGATTGTCTCCCCCCTCCCCAATTTGGCTCCTACACAGAGAAGAAAGGGGCAGAGGGAAGCAGAAACCTAACACTAAATAGCACCTGTGGCACACCTGGCATTGTATGCACTTAAAAGCTCCATTGTGTCGGCTTCACAAGAAAGAATGACACAAAGTGGACATTACATCCACTTTACAAATGGAGAAATTAAGTGCAGAAATTAGGTCACTGGTACAAGGTCCTATAGTTCTTAGGAGGTACAGCTAGGATTCTAACTCAACTCTGCATTTTCCCAAAGCTCCTATTCTTTCCTCTCTATCAAGATTCCTGCTTTAAACTCTCTTTCCTAACTTATCTTCAATGGATCATCTTTCATAATAACACTGAAAGAGAGCAGGCCTCCAACTTAAATAACAACAACCTCTCCTCCTCTACCTCCTTCTTCATTTCAGTGCTGGGGATGGAACCCAGGGTCTTGAGCCCACTAGGCCACAGAGCCACACCCCAGTCCATAAACCTCTAATTTAAATGTCCCCAAATAAGAGGAAAAGGGAGACAACCCACCATTGTTTGCCATCAGTCATAAATTATAAGATTACAAAAAGCCCAGCATGAAAGTCATCAAGAGCTTAACTGGATTAACAAAATACAGCCAAGATCTGATAAAATGATGTGAGCTCCCATTTAGTACCTTTATTATTTTTTTCTAAATTAATTTTATTGGTACATTTTAGGTATACAATATGACATTCATCATTGGAAATTTGCACCTTTACATAATATCTCTTGGTTCTTATTTTTCCCCATTCCCCTGCCCTCCCTATTTACAAAGATTTTGTTTCCATTTTTTCATTTTCTCATATTAATTCCATTCCCTTCTTTCCTTTCCCCTACCCCTCCCACTTCCCCTTTGCCCCTTTTCTTCCTATTTCACATTATCTATTATATCTTTTAGTCCTTATTTACACTTTCAGTTTCTCACATTAGAGAAACTATTCAGTATTTACACGTGTGTCCTATTTATTTCACTTAAGAGTATCACCTCAATGTGCATCCATTTAGCTATAAATGCATCTAATTTCTCATTTTTATGGCTGAGCAGTACTTCATTTTATTTTAAAAAACACATTTTCTTTATCCAGTCTCCAACTGATGGGCAATTGGGCTGCTTCCAAGTTTTAGCTTTTACAAACTGTGCTGCTATGAACATGGGTGCACATATACCACTGTGGTATGATTCTTTTAATTCTTTGGGGAAGATACTCAGCAGGGGAATAGCTGGGTCAAATGGGACTTCCAGTCTTAGTTCTTTAAGGTATCTCCATACTGATTCTACAGTGGTTGCACTCATACAGTTTTTTAAACCACCACCCACAGATGAGGGGTTGCTGAAAGGCAAAAGGTCTCAGCACTTTTTAAATTTTTTATTTTGAGATAGAGTCTAAGTTGCTACACTGTCCAAGCTAGGCTCCAACTCTCGATCCTTCTGCCTCAGCCTCCCAGAGTGCTGGGATTATAGGTGGGCAACATCATACAGTGGCATTCTTTCTTTTTCTTTTTTTTGAGGTGAGGTCTTACTAAGTGGCCCAGGCTGGCCTCACTCAGCCTGTGGAGTAGCTGGGATACCAGGTATGAGCCACAGGGCCAGCTTGTCTTCTGTCCAGTACATTTTCCAGGACCTGGCCTGGAATACTTTGCATATTTGTCATTTAGATGTTGAGAGGATTATTTGTATTTTTTGTCCCCTGATAGTCATGTGGTAATGGTAACCTTGGCAATGAAGGGTGTTTGGCTTCTGTAAATACCAACCATAGGCACCTGAAAAGGAGAAGTCGCCTGGGAGCCTATGCAACCAGAGGCTTCTCACCACAGGGGCCCAGTAAAGGAGCAGCCACTTGGCCTCCCCACTCAGGGAAAGAGCAGTGGTTGGGCTTTCTCTACCAGCCCTTGAACACAGCCTTCTATTAGCCCGCTCTTCAGATGCAAAACCCCCTACTGACCTTCAAAGAATGCCACTCTATCATTCCTGGAACCAGCCCTGCCTTTCCAAAAGTTATTAGCCCAAGTGTCTATTTTGACCAAACCTACAGCCAACCCCAGAATCCTCGCTGAGGCTGATTATTACCTGATGGCAGGGCAGGAACTAAACACCACTAGGAGATGTGAACAGAAACTTTACCAGCAGTTTTTACCGTTTGTTTTCACAAGCAAACCTAAAACCAAACAACAGGTAGCCAAGAACAGCCAAGGGACTACTTTAAGGATGTTAAAAATGGACTGGAAATCATGGACAGGTAAGCATCCCAGGCAATTTTTAGAGTTTTTAAAAAACCTGCCTGGATTTATTAAAATTGCAAAGAGCCAGATGTGGTGGCAAACATCTGTAATCAGCACTTGGTGGCTGAGGCAGGAGGACTGCTGCAAGTTCAAGGTCAGCCTGGGCTACACAGTGAGTTTGAGGCCAGCCTGAACTGCATAGTGAGACCCTGTCTCAAAACCCAACTAATAATGGTGGGGAAAAAAACCCCAGAAATTATTTCTCTATCAACATTATCCTTAAAAACCAGGGTAAGCAAGGGATATTTTACACAGGAATCATTGGAAGAGACAAGTGAAATAGTCCATGAATGTCTTACCCTATGAAATCCCAAAGTGAAACCTGGGGTAGGTTCCAACATTTACGAATTATTCCATTTTTTGGTGTTTCTGTCCCTGGCTTTTTTAGTTCACATAATTTCTACCCCTCACTGAAGTAGTTTGTGGACCACACTGTTGGGCCATACAGCTGTGACAGGGTGAGTGTGCCCCAGCATTCCCTTTCACACAGGCCAGAAAACTTCAGTTATCTCAGAAATCAGGGCTGGGTTCACTTTTCTAGTCCAAAGGGCAGAGTACAGAAAAAAAGCTATAACCCAAGGCAGCAAGTTTAACTTTAAGCCCATAATCTGAAAAAGTTAACCATAAAAAAAAAAAAATCAAAGGTTCCCTTCCAAAAGCAAATAACTATTTTTACTTATAATTAAAACTCAGTCCTTTGAAAATTAAAAGGATCTCTAAAAGTGTAGGAAATAACATTAAAGTTCTATAAACCTTTTCTCATATGTGCTGGGGAAAAAGTACTAAGCTAGAAAGTACTTTACTACCACACTGCACTCACCTCTGCCTCTAAACTGTTCCTCCTCTCCCTCCTGCCCTGAGGCCCTCAGTTCTCCTTCTAGAGATGACACCTGCCATCAGTTTTACATACCCAGCATATACAAGCAAAAACGTGTATTATCCAGATGCACACTCTCCACTGTTCTTATGTGTTTTTTTATTTTGTCTAACACAGTAAGACAATAGCTAAAAATGTATAAAAAGTCATTGGTGTTTCCTATACTTTCAGAAAGATGTCTTAGGAAGGGAAATAATGAACTAAGGAGAGGTAGGGAAGACACTCTTGTCTGTGTCCATGTAAGGGACAGCACGAGGGACACAGGACCGGCCTCCTGGGTAGCCAGGCTGGGTGGCTTGCTCTTGATCACACTGTGAGGTGTCCTGGGCTCCTCCACTCACTCTGGGAGCAGCTCAAGCCCCTCAATCCTGCCTGGCACACACAGGTGGTGTGTACAGGCGGGTCTCCATCCAGCCCAGGAATGTGGATCCTGGGGGCTGAGTGCCGGCTGTTCCTGCAATGGAGGAGCCAGGGCTCCCGGGCATCCCTGGAGACATTTGGATTACGCTGGCTGGTAAGGGTCTGACTGGTATGCCTCAAAAACAACCTTTCCGAAGCTGACGCAAGCATGTTTTTCCTCTAAAACATCCCAGGCAGCAGACGTGTACAGAGAAGTGACAGCCTCGAGACTCAAGGCAGACGTGTACATGCCAGGCTCTGGAGACAGAGATGAAGAGGGCCTTAAAAACTGACCCTCCTAGGCTGGAGATGTAACTCATGCTTGCTGGCAAGCACGAGGTCCTGAGTTCGATCCTCAGAACCAGAAAAAACAAAACAAAACAAAAACTGACCATCCAGGGGAGGCAGGCTCAGCAGACTTCAGTCTAGATACAGTGGGACACCTGCCATCAACTTTCTAACTTTGAACATTAGGAAACTGCTGAGTAACTTCTCACTTTGAATCATGTAAAAATAATTCCATATGAAAAGACAGACCTGCTGAAGCATATGATTTCAGCTCAAATAAGGGTCTCAACTAACTAAGCCCCATGGGACTGTCAGAGCCACCTACATAAGGATTATGTGGCAAAATGAATAAGCACATGTCTCTGGAGAAAACCTAGGAGAGTCCAGGAAGGGCAGGCCAAGGAGGGCCACCAGATGATCTTTGTGTGGCCACACTTTAGGCACGTCAGGGGTCCTCGGGGACCTCCATCTTGGGGTCCTGTTTGGACTCCAGGGTCCATGTGGCTTGCCTCTTCCTGTCTCAGGCCAAATCTCAACTACAGCCTCTAGCGTTAGTCACCCCCATAGTAACCAAGCATCACAACCTGGGGGATTATGGCCTCAGGAGAGGAGAGAAGCAGGAAGAACAAAACAGCACTTGACTGAGTGTTTAGAGGAAGGACAAACTCAATTCTTCTTAGCCAAAGACATTTTACAAAATAGTTCTTGCACTATCTTCTCCAGGGAATAAAAATAAGGCTGGATGGTACGGGGTAAGCCACTGAGACACCTAAAAAGGAATGATTCCACTGGGTAAAAATGTCTGATTTCTTTCCCTGTTACCCAAAAAGCAGTAAGAAGTAAACATGGACAGAAATGTTTACGACCTATAAAGGCTTGTGGTTGCACTCTAAGACTGCGATGCAGTTTATCAAGTTCTGTTATGGACAAAGGTAGCTGACATTAGCACCTAACTCTGAATGCAGAGCTAGCCATCCACCAACCTCTCCTCCCTAGAACTTCGCTCTACCCACTGCCAACTCCCAGCCAACCCTGAGAGCCACAAATGGCTTCCAGCTTACCTTTTTACCTTCATCTCTAAAACAGCCACTTTAGTACCACTGAAAAACAATTCATAGCCACCAAACACAGCACAAGGAACTGGTAAATTATATGGTAGAGAACAGAATACAGAAAAAGCAAGTTAAAAAATGCTTTAGGTCCTTTCTTACATTATTAGGTCTAAAGAAGTACTTAGAAAGTGATCAAAACAGGTCACAGAAAAGAAATCCTAACTTTTTTTTTTTGGTACCAGGGATCGAACTCGAGACCTTGCGCTTTCGAGGCAGGCACTGGAACCATTGAGCTACATCCCCAGCCCTCTAACTTTTTTTATAAATTGACTTAATTGGGCTGGGGGTCTAGCTCAGTAGCAGAGTGCTTGCCCAGCATGTGCAAGGTTCTGGGTTTAATCCTTAGCATTACAAAAACAAAAAATCCTCTGCTAATCAGAATATTACTACATTAGACATTTTATTCAAGTCTTTTCCCTGTATATTTTAGAAGTGAAGAGACCCTGGACAAGTAATCTAACCTTTGGCTTAGGCTGTCCCTCAGAAACATGGTTAAGGATCCCTACCTCATGAAGATGTTATGATCACTAATTGGCTTAATGCAGGTAAAGCGCTTGGAACATGCTTGGCTATCGTCATTGTTATAAATAACAGTTGTAACCAGGAGTGCACATGCAATTTTATTTGTAGTATATGACAAATTATCAGTTAGTACTCTCCATACCCATCAAATCTAGTAACTATATGATATTCTTTGAAGTGCATATATGCATAACTCAGAAAGTCCTCAAAAGAGAATTTACGCTATCAACAGTTCTGACCATTACTAAGTACCCAAATTTAGCCATCAAACATAAATAACAATGATCTGTATTTGAATGGAGTAGGAAAAGACTCACCTACAAAATGGGTTTGTATTAATTTCCAAAATTAAAAAACAAGCATTTTTAAAATACCAGGACCCATGTATATTTTCTGTAATTTATTGAGAGACATAATGATTCTCACAGAACTCTCAGGAGGTCTATAAAAGTGGGAGAGGCAAGAAATGGAGGGCCCTCGATTACACTGTCAGAAATATGCTAAGATGGCACCAGTTGCTAAAGTACAATCAGGGCATAATTGTGAAGCAGAAAGCAACAATAGATCACTTCTCGGCCTTTTGGCTAAGATCAAGTGTAGAAAGCAACAATAGATTCCTTTAGGTGAAGACTAAATTTCTAGCACCCAAATTTGAAATTCTCTAAGAATTAGAAAAGTTAACTCCTTTTTACACTTGATCTTAGCCAAAAGCCCGAGAAGCGATGTTAACTCCTTTTAAACATATAAGCCTACCACTCCTACAATCATCCACTTACCAATTCTTTACAAAGCTTGATCATATTTCAAAAGGCCACAAATGCTAATATTCTACAATCTGATCTGGCATTTCACCTTCTGCCCTGAAGTAAATGTTTCTGATACGTTATATTTGGTCTGCAAAGATCAGAGTCTTATGGCAACTGAGGCGTCCTCACACAAAGGGCTTTTAAGGATGGAGAAGAAAACTGGGTAGTGTGGTTCCCCATCCCTTGGCCAGGACAAAAGCAAACAAACTTCTGCTTGACTGACATCAAAGAACACTCAGTCTACTGTTCGCCCCATAAACAGACTCGCATACCCCATTCTCTGAGTCCCTGGCAAGGGAGCAGAGAAACTGTGATTTATCTTGTAATCAAGGTACATCCAAAGAGGGAGGAAACAGCCAAACCAAAAGCATTTTATAAAATCTTGTTTTAATAACACATGACTGGTAAGAACGAAAAGTTCTCTCATGGTGAATGCATGTCACATTCACAGACCATGAGAAGAAAACTGCATAGGACAGTACTATAAGAGGTGACAACACTGGGCCCTGCATACAGGATGCCCATTCTTTATGATAACAAGAGGCCTTTTCAGACGAGGCTTTCTGGACGCCCTCATTATTCTACCTAGAGGTTAGCTACATCCTTGCTCATAAAGAGAGTATTTAGAGTGGAATGTGTGGCAGCTACACCTCTAGTAGACTCCTCTGGAGTTTCTTATAAAAAGCCTTCCTTCTGTGCCATTCAAAGGCAGCATTCAGGAAAAGACACTTAATCACCACTGCCTTTTTCCTCTCCATAGCCACATTCCTAAATGTGTGCCCCAAGGACACCCTGGGGACTGAAGCCCTTGATTCCGCCCCCAGATTATCAACAGACTTCTCCCTGCTGGAGAAGAATTTCTCCTCTGATTAGTGAGCAGACTTTGGAAGGTAAACCTACCCTTCAATGTTGAGAAAGGGCACTGACCACAAAGCCAAAACCCAAACTGGGAAACTGAAAGCTGCAGAGTCGGTTTTGTTTTTTTTTTCTTTTTGGTACCAGGGATTGAACTCGGGACCTTGTGCTTGTGAGGCAGGCGTCCAGCTGCAGAGTTTTCATGCCATATCCTGGGACATTCCTGGTCTTTAATCCACTGGGCTAAATGGAAGAGTAAGTGGTTCTCCAGGTTCACACTGGCTAACTACCACCTGTCCTGTAGAAGGCTCAGCAGCTCCTACATTCAAAGAGACACTGATGGAGCCCATGTTGGGTTACTCAACAAAGAACAAGGCAGAAGTGGTCCCTGCCCGCAGGAGAAGCAAGCTTGGTCTCCTCCTGGGCTAGCTGGGGCCAGAGATCTGACCCAGGTCTCCTTCTACAGAGCAGGGCCCACTGCCAGTACAAGGGTCTGGTGTTCATTCTGTTGGAATTCAAAGAACCTGAGCTTCATTGACCTACACCAGACCCAGAACCAAAGGTCATCCTGGGAATTGCTCTAAAGTGAAGATAAGACCTCAGATAACTTCCTATCGCTCTCTCCATCTAGGGCCAGGGCTGCTACTGCTTCTGGAGTTAAGCCACAGCTAGCCGTCCCTTCAAAATGTATAGAGGGAGAAGCTTGATTTTTCAGGACGTAGGCAATTAAAACCATAGTATTCTAATGGACATCTAAGTTGGCCATTGAGGGGGTAAGGGCTGGTGTCGGCTAGAGTCATGGCATTTTAACAAGCATGTATATTTGCTGGTAATATAATTATAACATTTTAAGTTAATAACCCCAATTAAAATGACATATCAGATACTATGTCTAAAACTCTTCCCTGATGGATAGTTCTAGAAATACAATAGATGCCTTTGTAACCAAAAGGAAGGTTAGCAAAATAAAAAAGACACAAGATTCTTTTCTCCTTACCTTCCTTAATGTGAGAGACTTAAATGGTTCACTTACTTGGGAGTTTTAGTTTGCATTTATAGGTTTGTCTTTCCTACTGTTGCGTGCTTTTTTTCTGTTCTCAGTCCTGAGTTCTGCAGGATAGTGATGCCATCAGATGCATCAGAGCACACCAGTGACATTACACCAGCTACACGGTTAGAAAACAAAGACCTGGGTCGGGGATTTAGCTTAGTGGTTCTGCTGCCTGCCTCGAAAGCAGAAAGACCCAAGTTTGTCCCCAGTACAGAAAGAAAAGCAAAGAAAAAGAAAAGAAAAGAAAAGAAAAACAAAGACCTGGTCTGCACTCCAGGGGGAACTGGAGACACACCCTGGTTTCAATGCCATTTCCTTGTCATTAGCTCCAACTGAAGACTCAACTCACAGGTGGCACTGCTCAAAGTCTTTGTAATGGTGACCTCACCCTGGTATCAGAGTGATTGCTGGGGAGGAAAGCAGCTGCCACTTCCTGGTTCGTCCTTGCTTTATTCATTCTAATTATGTCCTTTCTCTCACCCCCTACTACATCCAATCCTTCACAACTCAGGTCAGATTAAACCCACAAAATATTTCTGAACTCCACCTACCTCTGTCCCTCTCTGTGGCCTCACCCTGCTCCAAGCCACCACCATCTATGGCTTAGATTCCTGAAACAGCACCACCCCCACCCCAGGCCATGCCAGCCCAGGCCAGGTTCAAATCCATTCTCTACTCAACAGCCACAGCAATCTTTGACAAATTAGGTCACACCATTGCTTGCTTTTAATACTCAGTGGTTTCTGAATTCTCTTTTTCTTTCAGTAATGGGTATTGAATGCAAGGCCTCAACCATGCTAGGCAAGCCTTGTACCACTGAGCTACAGCCTCAGCCCTTTTTACTTTTTGAGACAGGGTCTCACAAAGTTGCCCAGGCTGCCCTTAAACTTGTGATCCTCCTGCTTCAGCCTCCTGAGTAGCCAGATTATAGCTTGTGTCACTACTCCAAGCCTATTCTTGTTAAATAGAGCCATGCCTTGGGCCGGGGATTTAGCTCAGTGGTGCCACTACCTGCCTCACAAGTGCAAGGTCCCGAGTTCGATCCTGGTACCAAAAAAAAAAAGGAGTAAATAAATAAATAAATAAATAGAGCCACGCCTTTCTTTTCAGTCTCATCTATACAATCCTCCTGCTTCCCAGGCATGCCTGTCTTGGGGCCTAGGAGCACAGGTTGTTGCTCTTCCGTCCACCAGACTCCTTTCCTTCACTCTTCACTGGAATTTATTCTTCAGGCTTTTGCCTCCAACATGACTTCTCTTTCTCACTTTTTGGGGATGAGGTCTCATTATGTTGTTCATGCTGGCCTCAAACTCCTGCCCTCAAATGATCCTCCTGCCTCAGCCTTCCAAGCAGCTGGAACTACAGGCATGTGCCACCACACCAGGCTTTTAAAGCTCCTTTAAATCATGCCTTCCTCTTCTTTTCTTTTATGATACCCTGTTCCCTTCCTCCACAGTACTTACCAGAAACACACAATTATTTATGTGTGTTCATTTGTTTAATGTCTACTTCCTGCCAGGCAACGCTCCCCAAAAGCCAGATCATGCCTGTCCTGTCTACCACTGCTTACACTGCATACCCAGCACCGGTAGGTGTTAAGAAATAGTTATGAAAAGAACAGATGAACTTTAGAGACAAAAAAGAAAAAAAAAAGCAGTTGGAATTTCCTCCCTGCTAACTGAATGCCTCACAATGGAATCATAAGCAGCACCAACTGCAAAGCAAGGCACAGGGGAACATCTCCCACATCATGGGGTGGCAACTGTGATGTGCTCTCCCCTCTTGGTCATTCTGTTCCATGGCCAGAGTGAGGTAGCAGGTTGTTTATTCCAGGCCTGATTTGGTCCTGAGCCCTGAGCTGTTCCTCTACACAGGGGTGGGAGGGGCTGTGGATGCCTAAGAGGTGGGAGGGTTTCCAGTGTTTTCTTTACGGGAAATTCCAAGAAAGAAAAAACTTCACTGGTCACAACATTGCTTGAATTTTCCAACCTGTTACAAAAAGCCTAAAAGTGTACAACAATTCTAAAGGTATAAACACAAACCATGACTGCTTCTCATTTCTAAATTTTAGGGGGTTTTTTTTGTTTGTTTGTTTGAGACAGGGTCTTGCTATGTAGCTCAGGCTGCCCTTGAACTCACTATGTAGCTCAGGATGGCCTCAAACTTGCATCGACCCTCCTTCCTCAGCCTCTCAATACTCCTTCCTCTGCCTCCCGAGTGCTAAGATTAAAGGCATGTGCCACCACGCCCAGCTCTAAATTTTAGATCTCTAAGTCATTTCTCCTCATCTGACTCTCTTAGAAAACTTTTTCTTTGGTCTTTTTTTTTGGTACCAGAAATTGAACTCAGGGCCTCACATATGCCAGGCAGGTGCTACGCCACTGAGCTACAACCCCAGCCCTAGAAAACATTTATTAAAAAGATTTATTTCTTTTTACTAAATCAAAAATTTCCATCGATAACTTATTTCAGCAACTTACTATACTTAAAATCCTTTAGACTATCCAAATCCTTTCACATGCAACCAAATTCCCTCTTGAGTCTTCAACAGATTAAGAAAATGACCATTCGACACTCACACCCTCTCTATACCTGGAGGACTTCTACAATATTAAGTTTCATGATATTTAATTACTCAATAGCCTTCAGGTCACCAGATCAAAGCTGTCTATAAGAGATTATTTTCCAAAATTCTGCTGCTCTTAGTATCCTCAGAAAATTTTTTTTTAAAACCCATCTAGGATCCCAAACTACAGGAGACTAGAGAGAGAGCTGGGCAGAGGCTCCTACATTTCAGTCACTTGACTGAATATTGTAGTCTCCTGTCTGTACAGTGGTCATGGTACTTAACTGATTCCCGCTTAAGCAAGATCCACTGAGACCCCACGGCTTTAAGTGACATATAAGAGCAAGAGTAGTTTATTTCAATTTTTTTTCTAGCTAAAGGCCACATACTCTTCCCTAGTAAATGTACCCTATCTGTCAGCTTGTTTGGTATTTTAAAGGTATGTGTCATCATACTAAAATTGAGTTCAGCAAATCTGGAGTCATGATAAAAAGCACATGACTTCAAATGAATTTGATGGGGGCCTATCAAGAAAATACATTGAAATATTACCACAGTTGGTGTGTGGAAGGGATATTGGGGAACTAACCCAGGACCTTTGCACTGAGCTACCATTCAAAGCCCTTTTTATCTTGAGACAGGGTCTTGTTAAGTCACTAAATTGCCCAGCCTGGGCTCAAACTTTTGATCCTCTTGCTTCAGACCCTCAGAGTTCTGGGATTACAGGCCTGAACCCCACCTGGCACATAGTTGGCTCTTAATGCACTAATGGCTCTTTAGTTTCTGTATCTAAACCTATGACCAAAGTCATGCTCTACTAAAGCAACTCTTCTTTGCTAGAGATTAAGACACAGACAAACCACCCACACATATGTGCCCACATGAGCACAATCTATAGAACAAGATTTTAGCTTTAAGGTGGAGTCAAACTATTAATAACTAGTTCAAATAATTTTCCTAGCCCAACCAGTTTCTTTCTGTTAAACTTCCACCTCTCAGTGTATATTTTGTTCTCCAAATCTCAGCTATCTTGGGCACCTTGGTGCTACACCAGAATATCAGACAGACTTTGTTTGTTTGTTTGTTTATTTATTTATTTTCTGTGCTGGGAATCAAACTCAGGGCCTTGTGCTTGCCAGGCAGGTATGTGTCACTGAGCTACATCACCAGCCCTAGACAGGCTTAGTTTAAATGGGTTCCCCCAGCACCTTGGAAAGTCCCAGGAAGTGACAGATGGAAAGCTTGCGATTTCGCCCACTGGTATCCACTCCACTTACAAAAATCCATTAACTAAGCATCATTTTCCTGCAAGTCAATCCTGTGACTAAGCAGTAATCAGCTCATGTAATAGAAAAAGGAG
This sequence comes from Heterocephalus glaber, assembly GCF_053883595.1. NCBI lineage: Eukaryota > Metazoa > Chordata > Mammalia > Rodentia > Bathyergidae > Heterocephalus > Heterocephalus glaber. The sequence goes on from NW_028258308.1 coordinate 39,865,588, forward strand.
CAGTCCTGTAGGTTTAGAATTACCTTGAAGAAGATCAGAAAAATGTAGATGCAGAGACTGAGCCCCTCTTGAAAGAAGCTCAGGAGTTTTTCACCTCTTACACAGCAGTATAGAATCTTTGAAATCTTTACATTCAGGAACCCAGAAATACCTTGCACACACTAATTAAATCCATCAATATTCTTCATCTGTAAATGGGGAAACTGAGGTATTTAGAGACAGAGTAACCCAACGGTGAGTCAGGACCACAGTGGACACTAGACTCGGTGCTCTGGAACCCCCATCTCTGGCAGGGAGATTCGATCCATTTTTCAAGGGGATGAAATGTTCAGATACAGCACAGATGGCAGAGACAGAAGTGAATATCCACACATCTTGGGATGGGGTAAGACAAAGAAAAGCCAACAACCAACAACCCCAGGCTTCAAATGTCACTTAATCAGATGGCAAATTAGCATTGCTTCAGCCCCTCCTTAACAAAGACACAGCTCACCTTCTGGCTTGTAAGTTGATGCTATCAGATTCCCCATCCATCTTCACATCAAGGCTTTCTACTCTTTTTATCTGATCTGAATTCAGAAATACCTATTCATCTTTGGCCAGATAACTGAATCAGATATTACACTACCAAGCTTGCATGCTGAAACTGAACCCACCCTAAAGTAAAGAGCTTGGTAACTACAACCCCTCTGGCTTTTCCTGTCTTCCTCACAAGTAAAAGTTCAAATAGTCTGTATATCTAAAATACACAAAGAGAATCAGTGTGCTTTATGAACTTGAAGGTTTAGGTGCTAACACAACTGCTGGCATACTGAAGGTCAAGCAAAAGAACCAATTAGGCTATCCAAGGCTACCTTTCATATGAGATAAACATACCCAAATGTTTCATGGGGTTAAGCACTGCCCTTTACAAAAACTTGTGAAAGAGAACCAATAAATCAGCAACACTGCGCTGCACTGAGTTTTGCCCAGCTCCCCCTGTGGAAGCAAGCTACCCACACAGACATCCCTTCTCTGGGAAGCAACAGGTGAGCCACCATCCACCAGGAATAGGACTAGCAGAGCAGCTTGCCAAACTCCAAAGAGAAGCAAGCTCTGCTCAGCCAAGGGCAGACCCTGGAGCCATCCATCTCTGGGATTCCTAATTTGGGACCCAGGGCAAACACCAAACTTTCTAGCATTCTTTTTGGAGCAGCAAATTCTTTTCACCAAGCGCCAAGGGAGGTGAGGGTGACAGTGGGCATTCCCCTTGCGCAGCTCTGTCCCGGGGTTAGCTTCTAGGGCCTGGGGATCTCAAGGGAGTTTTACTCATCTAGCTAATCTTCTCTGAGCCCTGGCCCAGTGGTTCTCAGCTCAAAGTGTCCCGTTCGGTGAAACACCCAAGAGCTTTCTACGTGAAGTAATGCGTGTAGCAAACACACTACCCCATTCTAATAAGAAGCACCCGCCTGCCCACATACAGTTTCAATTCATCAAAAATTCATTTAGAGCTGAGAGAGTACTGAGCGCTGAGAGGCGCCCTGAAGATTCAAAACCGCCCCTGCTTTCCCAAAAGCCCCGGCAGTGGGAGAGCTGGGGGTGAGGTTGGAGCTGGGTGGGTCCGGTGCCCTCCCTGGCCCCGCCCATACTCACTGCGTCTTTCTGCGGCCCTGGTCCCGGTGCAGCTCCCGCAGGTCCACCTCAGCGCGGCCCAGGAACTTGTCGAGGCCGAGCAGTGCGCGGTGCAGCACGGTGAGCTGCAGAGTGGCGGCGGCCGCGGGCACGGCCTCGGAGGAGAGCAGCGGGGGCAGCTCGAAAGTGGCCTCCTCCCGCCACACCGGCGCACCCAGGCTGCGCTCGGACACCGAGGTGGCGTACTTCTCCTTGCCTACCTGGATCACCGCGTACGCGTCGCTCGTGCCCCCGGGACCCTTGGCCCGGAGGCCCCGCGCCTGTAGCACAGTCACCTGCACGTGAGTTGGGGACCACACAGCCCCCAGGCCCCGGCCTGCAGAGGCTGCCAGCGACATGGTGACGACGACACCTCCCCAGCCGGCGCGGACTCTTAAGAGGAGAGGACTCTTAAGAGGCTGCTCACCGCAGCCTGCGTCCCGTATGGCCCGCCCCTCGCCCGGTCATTTTAAGGCTTCCGGCCACGTCCCGCTGGGCCCGCCCCTTATGGCCACGCCCCCAATTTGGTCACGCCCCTCACTGCCCTTCCCACCTGCCAGCGCGGGGCCGCCTCTAGGGCGCGGTGGGCGGGGCTGGCACAGGGAGGGGGAGGGGGAGCGGGAGGTCACGGGGGCAGGGCAGGGCAGGGCAAGGCAGGGCGGGGCGGGGCGGGGTGGGACGCTTGGGAATTCTGACCTCAGAGGTGGTGTTGCGGACTCGGTCGGTCCCCCGCTGCCCGGGGACCCCAGCTGTGAGACGGGAGCTGGCCGAAGCCCTGGCCTGGGAGTCAGACTTAGTTTCCGATCCAGCGTCCCCAGATGCAGGTGTGTGACCTTGTGAGGCTTAATGTCTTTCAGTCTCAGTTTCTTCATCTATAAAATGAGGTACCAGTCATCCCTAGAATGGTTGTAAAAGAGCAGTAGCGCATGGAAGTTTGCGGCCTGGCACCTGATGTCAGAGATAGTGAAAGAGATCCCCCAGTTCCCGCCCTTAGGTGGTGACTCTGGGCAAGGCAAGTGCTGGGGAAGGTGAGGCTCTTACTGGGCCGGAAAAGAGGAAGGTAAGTGGGGGCCGTGAGATCTGTGAGCCAGTGACCCATATTGCCCTGCCCTCACCAAATAAGCCGAGACTAAGTTAGGAAAAGCAAAAAAAAGAAAAAAGAAAAAAAAGGAGGAACTGGAAATGGGATTGCCAAACCAAACATCAGGACTAGTGGCCGCCCCCACCCTCAGTCCTCACTTCCCCTGGACACCCAGTAATGCTGCCTCTCCACCGGGGTTGGCATCACTCTTGGACCTGACTCGTTTTCCTCTGCTTCCTAAACAGACAGACATGCCTCGTTTGCAATGGGGCAGCTACATTGTGGGCAACGTATTTAGCATGGGTCTCATGGTGATTCCCGGGGAGATGGATAGCTTGAAAAGCCCAACAGAACTCTTGGTTTTGGTACCATTTCCCTTTTTTGACAGCCTGTTGTTAACCTTGTTCAACTTCATGGCTCAATTCATTTCCAGAAAGATTTATGGAGAGCTCACTTTGTGCCAGGCATGTGCTGGGTACTTTGAGGGGCATAAGGCTGGATAAGACTCAATTCCAAGGCACACTTTGATAATACAAAAGAAGTCTTATATTTATAAACCACTTTGGGTGTTTTAAGAAAAGAACAGTTTCTCTCTCTAAGGTGGTGGATGAAGGAACCAGCACTGAGCTGGGTTCTAATGGGCAGAGGAGACACAGGGAACAGCATATTGGGAGAGAATAGACAAAGCTGTGGGGCCTGAGTCAGGGCTTGTCCAGGAGCTGTTGCTGCCCCCAACCCCAGGCCTGGAATTTAGGATATTTCCTTTTCAGTTGCCCCTGCAATTTAATAAGGCAGGTGTTTTCCAGCTGACAGAGTCTTGGGTGTGACATTAGAGCTGGCCCTGGGAGCACAATTTTCAGCTCTGCCTTTGGCAGCACTCCCATTTTCAGCACTGCTCCCACAGTGGAGGGAGCACAGAATGAAACCCTGCTGGGCAGCCTCCCAGGTGAGTAAGAAACAAGCACCTCTTCTGCTCCCAGGAAGGCTGAGATGGAGGGGAGCAGGAGAGGGAGGAAAAGTCACCAGCCACCTGTGACCTCATGTGTTTGGGTTTCTGTCAGGCCAGACTCTGGCAGAGGTGGTGGACAGGGAGGGCAAATCCACTTCACCACGTGGAAAAACCAAAGTACTTCCCTGAAGCTATGGCACCCGCCTCCAGGCCATAGCACATTGTCCCAGAGACCTGCCACCGACTGACCACCCAGGAGTCAGAATCTGTCTTCTCTCAATTTCATAGCCCACATTCTGGGTTGGGGGCACCATGATATGGGGAGTGTTGAGGCTGGCAGGTGGTAAGCTTGGGTCCACCTCTCCCTTTCCCACAGGTCAGGCTGTGGTTGGGCTGCTGGCCCTTCAAGGGCCAGCTGAGTATTTGTAAATAGCTTTCAGGGGCGTGAAGGTCAGGCCAGATGACTGCCCTTTCCTCCCACCCCACCCCCTCTAGCCAAGGCTGAAAGAGGAAGAGTTTCAGTTGGCCTGAGCACGGGCCAGGTGCCTGGCAGGTTAGACTGGACAGGTGAGCCACCTGTCCTCCTCCTCCTCTGAAAGCAGCAGAGCAGAAAGCACAAGATTCTCAGCCACCAGAGTGGACCTGGGCCTCTCTGGGCAGCAGCAGGGCCTGGGCAGCCAGGCTGGGCAGCTAGGACAGATCTGGAATACAGATTTGTGTTCAGGCCAAGAAACCCCAGTGTGGGACTGTGTGTGGTCATGCTGAGGACGGGCACAAAGGAGATGCAAGGGGCCACTGTCCTTGCCCTGCCAACTGCCACACACTCTTCCCTGAAGAAGTGCTTAACTCATTTCTGAGCTGGGCATGATGGTGCACATTTGTAATCCCAGTGCTCAGGAGGCTGAGGCAGGAGGATTGCTGTGAGTTCAAGGCCACCCTAACTACACATCGAGACCCTGTCTCAGGAAAAAAAAAATCCCTGGGAATTCTTGGTGGGAAATGTGCTATTCCCAAGGGAGGAGCAGATAATGGCTCTGGTCTTTCTCCTTTGCCTCTGACTCGGGTGTGGTGACAAACAGCCACACCATGATTCATTCACCAGGCTCTTGGTAAACCGTGTTGCTTTTCCTCTGTGTCTGGGCCTCCTGCTCATGTGGTTGACTGTGACTGGCTTCCAGGTGGAGGCGAGGAGGGATCTCTTCCCACAGCCCAGTGGCTGGCCATGAGGAGGGTGAAACTGGTCAGCTGGAGGGTGGTGGGCAGGGTCAGTGGCTAACCTTCCCCCCAGAGCCTTGTGATAGTATGTGTCACACAGAGCTGACACAAATGCACTCCCCAGTGTGTCAAGTCCTCTCAGAGAAGGCCCTCACCCCCACCTCTGCGACTAGAAGGTGGCTCAAGTTACATAGGAAGGACACATATGACATGTAAACTCTCAGTCTTCAGCCATTTGGTCCCTGTTACCACAGCCTTTAGCACTATCCTGAACAACTCTTTTCACAATAGAAGGTTTGATTCTCTGATTGGAAAAGAAGTACGCGTTTGTGTTTATATTCCTTGTAGATGCAGACCACTTCACTTTTCCAGAACCATTTTTATGAATACAGGAGAAAGTAGAAATCTGTTTGGGTTTGGGGTTTGGTGCTGGGGATAGAACCCTGGGCCTCATGCACACTAGATGAGTGCTGTGCACTGAGCTACACCCCCAGCCCTTTTCCTTTTTACTTTGATACACAATCTTACTAAATTGTCTAGGTTGGCCTTGAACTTGTAATCCTGCCTCAGCCTCCCGAGAATCTAGGGTTACAGTCATGTACCTGCTTTTAGGCTTTGTACCTGGCTAAAAGCAAAAGTTTTGAGTGTTTATTCCCCTGAATTTTCCACTGGGCAGCTACCCCTCCAGGGCGTGTTCTCTCCTAGACTCTCAAACATCCCAGGAGCCTCTGTCAGCTGTGTCCCCACAGCAGCAGAGCTGGTCAAGGGGTGAGTATGAGTGGCTCCACCTTCCCTTTATTCCTCTTCTACTGTAGTTTTTTTGTTTTGTTTTGTTTTTTGAGATCGGGTCCCCCATGATGCTCAGGCTAGCCTTGAACTTGCTATATACCCCTGGGCTGGCTTTGAATTCATCATCCTCCTGCCTCAGCCTCCTGAGTGCTGGGACTACAGGCATATGCCACCACACCTGGCTTCCTCTTCTGCCTGATGCCACTGCATGTAGGACAGGCTGATGATATGCAGCCTTTAGACCCTGAAGACAAAACTCTTGCCTAGGGATCCACACTGGGGATTTTGCCAGACCCCTGCCACCCCATGTGTGTGTCTCAGTGCAGAAGGTGGAACCAGGGGCCTCACACATACATGGTAAGCGTGTGCTCTGACACCCCAGCCTAGATGGTCTCTTCTGGTGCCTTTTTCCTGCGTTCCCTGGATGTCTCCTATTGTACCTCTGGTACATCTCTACCCACTTTTGAGGACTCTACCGTATCTACCCCAGGATACACACACTTTCCCTATTCTGCTCATTCCCCTGGGACAACATTCTCCCTACCACCCCCAGTACCTGCACGCTGAAAGAGCTGGCCTTCCTCACACAAGTCTGGGATGCGGAAGTCCGAGCAAGCAATTGGGGCAATGAGTCACAGCCTCTTCCATGGTACAGTTGGCTCCTCCATTTCAGATTTCCCTACAGACTTGTTAGGCTAAAGTGTATACACCATGTCCCTAAAACAAATATTCCAAAGGGATGGTGCTTCCTAAATCCATAGTGAAAAAGAAAATATTATTCTAATCATTCATAATTTTAAATAAACATATATTGAAATCTAATATATATGAATACAGAAAATAGAAGAAAATGTTTATATAACAGGAACAAAATTTTAAAAACAATCTTCTTTATTAAAAAGTGGCATAGGGCCGGGGATTTAGCTTAGTGGTTCCACCGCCTGCCTCACAAGCAGAAGGACCTGAGTTTGATCCCCGGTACCAAAAAAAAAAAAAAAAAAGTGGCATACCAGCTGAGTGTGGTGGCACTCACTTGTAATTCTAGCACTCTTGGAGGCTGAGTTAGGAAGATTGCAAGTTTGAGCCAAGCCTGGGCTACTTAGTGACTTAGCAAGATCCTGTCTCAAAATAAGTAAAACAACTGGGGATATAGCTCAGTGTGAAGGCCTAGGGTTCAATCCCTCATACTGGAAAAAAAAATACAACATAGCTATAATAAAGAAAAGAAAATATACTTTAAATATTATAGGCAGAAAAATCTGTCACCACTCAGATAAGACATAAAATACTACCCATACCTGCTGACATCTTCCCTCAAGGCCCTCCTAGTCACTACCTTACCTCTTCTTCAAAAGTTACCACATTCTTCAGTTTTATCTCCATAAATTCATTTCACTATTTTTGTTTCATTTTGTTTTTGAGACAGAGTCCCATTATGTAGCCCAGGCTGGCCTTCAGTTCACAGTGATCCTCCTGCCTCAGCCTCCCAAGGGCTGGGATTATAGGTGTGTGCCACATGCCCAGCCCTCATTCTACTATTTTTAAACAGTAAATAAATGAATGAATGAGTGAATCAATCAATCAATCATTTAGTATCTATTTTGGGTCTGGCTCTTTTCACTCAGTATTTTTTATAAGATTCACTGATCCTTTTCATTAGCATTAGTTTATCTTTATTAGTTCACAATATTCCATAGTATGAATGCACGACAATTTGTCTTTCATTCCAAAGTTGATAGACATTTAGACTTTCTAGTTTGGGGCTTGTAGTGAACCAAATGATGCCTCTCCAGAGGATATGTCCACGTCCTAATCTTTGGATTTGCAAATGCTACCTTGTCTATATACAAGTCTTCCAGTATAATTAAGTTGAGGATCTTGAAATGGCATGCTCATCCTAGATGATCTGTATGTACCCTAACTCTGAAGACAAGTACCCTGGCCAGACATGGGTGGCACATGCTTGTAATCCCAGCACCTGGAAGGCTGAAGCAGGAAGATTGCTTCAAGCTTGAGTCTAGCCTGTGCTACACAATGAGTTCAAGGCCAGCCTAAACTATGTAGCAAAACCCTGTGTCAAAAACAAAAAACAAGGTCCAACCACCTGCCTTGCAAGTGCAAGGTCCTGAGTTTGATCCCTAGTACAAAACAACAACAACAACAACAAAAACAAAATAAATAAACAAGTCAAGTAGCCCTGGGGATGTAGCTCCATGGCAAAGCACTTACCTATCAGGAGCAAAGCCCTGTGTTCCATCCCCAGGACCACATTTAAAGAGACAGGGACAGAGACAGGGAGAGGAAGAAGGAAAGCCTTCCTAGTACCTGAGCTTACAGTGTGTGCCACCATACCCAGTTAACTTTTCCTCTTTTTGGGCTGACTTGATATAAGTCAATCAGGTGTTTTGTTATAGAAAGCTGGTTTACAGGAGCATTCACAGACCCAGGAATCCCCACAGTCGTTTCAAGACCCGAGGGAGCCCAACCCTGCCACACCTTTTAGACTTGTGACTTTTACAACATGGAGGGAATACATTTCTGTTATTTAACCCCAAATTTGTAGTGTTTTTTTCCCAGCACCCACATGAAATCCACACAGGGCTATTTGAGGTAAAATTGCTATGCATTCTCCAGTGTCCTTTGGTGTATACACCCAGGAATGTACACATCCACACCCAAGAACAGGCTGCTGGGCCATAGGGTGACACACATTCGGCACTAAGAGAGTCTGACAAACACTTTTCTGGAGCAGCTGTACCAGTTTACACTCCCACAGCGCTTGGGAGACCCATATTTCCACATCTGTGCCAGTCCTGGCACTAGCAGTCTACGTTTTGCCATTCTGGTGGCTGGGCAGCGGTTTGCATTTGTATTTCTCCAGGACTAGTGAGGTTATGTGCTTTTTCGGAAGGTTTTCTTCAGCTGTTTAGGTATGGTCTTGGTGATGTGTCTATGTCTTTTGTCCATTTTCCTTTTCTTTGGTGTTTTTATTGATTTTTGTCTTATTGATTTGTGAAAATATACACCTTTGTGGAAAGAAAGGTAATGCAAATACCTTCTCTCTATGGCTGGCATTTTCATTCTCTTGGTAGCCTTTCTTGATGAAAAGAAGCTCCTCATTTTAACGAAACCTGAGCTATTAACCTTTTCTTTCATGGATAGTGCTTTTGTGCTGTTTAAGAAATCTTTGCTGTCCCAAAGTGATAGTCATGAATGTATTTTCCTTTATAATCTTCTGGAAGTTTTATTGCTTTACTTTTTCTATTGAGATTAGCAAGTCACTTGGAATTAATTTGTGTGTATTATTAAAAAATTAATTTTTAAAAAAGATAAAATCATGGGGCTGGGAATGTAGAGCATGTGCCTACCCCTGAGTTCAGTCCCCAGAACACATGCACACGTACGCACACACACACATGCACAAAAATAAAATCAAGACTGTCATATAAAAATGAACATGTTAAATTGTATTTAATTTACTAATGAGCTAGTAAAGTGTTAGAACCTGTTCGAAAGTGAACTCAAAGGACAGACACATTTATAAATGAGGACTATGAAATGATATGCAAATAGGGGCAAACTGTCCTTTCCATGGGGAGAGGGTGGTATCCCTCAGCTGGACAGTTTATTTCCATGAATTTTACATCGCTCTTAGTTATCTATAAGTTGCATTGTTGTGAAATCACTGCCACAGAATAAAAAACTCAGATAACCCAAAGGGTGTGCTACAGATAATGCAATTTTCCACAGAAGCACAAAAATTTCCCTTCCATATAGTATTAGATGGAGTCAAGACTTCTTTTTTGCCTACGCCTATAGCTAGTGCCATTTATTTAAAGTCTCAGTTTTCCCCCCACCAGCTCTTCAATGTCACACTTGGGAACTCTGTTCTGTTCCTCTATTTGTGTATTCTGTGGAGGGGGAGAGTCCTGGGGATTGAACCCAGTACCTTCCTACTGAGCTACATCCCCAACCTTTAAAAAAAAAATTTTTTAAGACAGGGTCTTGCTAAGTCACTAAGTTGCCCAATCTGGGCTCAAACTTGTGAACCTCCTGTTTCAGCCTCCCAAGATGTTGGAGTTATAGGTGTGAGACACCACACTCAGCTTTGTCTCTTTTTAAATCAATGCTAAAAACAAAACAAAATGAAAAAACCAATGGTACAGTGTATTAATTGTAGTTTTACAACATACCTTGGCATGTAACAGTACAAATTCTTCAGCTTTGTCCTTCTTCTATTAAGATTCCTTGGTTATTCTTGGCCATTTGCATTTTCATATTCATTTTTAGAATAAATTTGTTCATTTCTTGGGGGCAGAATTCCTGCTTACATTTTGACCCAGATGTATTGAATTTGTGGATCAACTTGGAGAAATTTGACATCTTTACAAGACTGAATCTTCCAAACAATGAAGAAGAGGTGTCCTTTTATATAATTTCTCTCTCTGCTTATACTTTTCTATGTAGAGGCCTTCTATGAGAAGTGATAAAATTTATGATAAGTGTTTAAATTTTTAAAAGTTGATTACAGTAAAAGACACATTGCCATGAATCTCTCTCAAAACACTCTTGCTCACTTCAGCCACACTTATCCCATTATTCTTGTCTGAAGCAGTTCCCCAAGTTCTCTTTTGTGCCTTTATGAAGTGTGATAAAAAATACAGTGAATGCTGCTGCTATTCCAAGAAAGGCAGGCTCGTAAAAACATTACGGTATGTTCTCACCCACCTTATTCACTGGATCTGGCACTGTACGACTTATAACCATTCCCCAAAGTGGAACATTTTGAATCCATTCAGAACATCGGGCAGCCAGGACAGCACAACCAAAGACACTCATGATAGAGGTCTTCCAGAGCTGCTTCAGAAAGCCAAAAGAAGGATGGGATAAGTGTGTTCAAAGAAAGGGGGTATAGGGCCGAGGATTTAGCTCAGTGGTGCTGCTGCCTACCTTGAAAGTACAAGGTCCCAAGTTTGATCCTGGTACCAAAAAAAACGGGTGGGGAGTGTTTTGAGGGAGATTAATGACAATGTGTCTTTTATTGTAATGGATTAAAAATTTTAATATTTACCATATTTTTCAATCACAGTTTGTCTTTTGCTAGATTTATTCCTACGTAGTTGATTTTTTGATGCTGTTATACATGATATCAATTCACAACCTCGTTTTTTTTTTTTACTCGCCTTTGGTAATTTGTGAAACATTTCAGATCTTTGGGGGAGGCAGGCAGTTACAATACATGGAGCAATTTTTGAGCCTATCCTTCCTTCTCCTTCCTCCTCTCCCCTCTCTTGACACAAGCACCACCCAGTGAGGTCCCTCGGATCTGCTGAGTAAGAATGGGACCTCCTAGAGCTCCCTTGAGAGCCTCTTGAAAACACCTTGTGATCATCTGAAATGGAGGAACCCTTCAGCTCCTCTCCACCCGTTCCCGTTCATTGCTGCTGCTTCTTTCTCACATCTAAGCCTGCCTTCCTTGAAACACAGTCCATGCAATATGAAAGTAACCTCTCCCTTTCCCTCTCCCCTCTGCTTCCCACTCCCTCCCTCTGCTTCTTCCCCTTTCCAAGGCTGGGTTTGAACTTGAGGATCCTCCTGCCTCAGCCTCCCTGACTGCTGGGATTATAGGTATGTGCCTTAGTATTGTTTCTGATAGTTTATCTCTCTCTCCATTTTGTTGTTTACCTTTTAAGGTAATTGTTAACTTTTCATTTTTACATGGCCCAAAATACTTTTTGTTTTCCGTTGCTCATAAGCTTAAAAGGCCTCGGTCCCTCTGGATATAGGATGCTCTCTTATGTTTTCATATAGTCTTTTCTTTCATGAAATGGTTTTTTTTTTGCATGAAGTTTTATTACTTTATGCACTTCGTATTGGTATGTGATGTAGAATAAAGACAAATGTTACTTTTAAAGCATAGTTCATCAAGCACCTGATCCCTATTGGATTTAAACTCCTTTATCAGTTGTACTAATAATAAGTTATTTTCTTTCTTCCTTTTCTTCTTCTCCTCCCCTTCCCCATCTACATTCCCCTCCCCCTTCTTCATTTTCCCTCCCCCTTCTTCTTCCTCCTCCTCCTTCTTCTTCTTCTTTCTTCTTCCTTTTTCATTCTTCCTTTTTCTTTCTCTTCCTGACTGAACCTAGGACCTCTGCACTGAGCTACATTACCAGGCACTCCCTAGGCTGGGCTCAAACATAATCTTCCTGCCTCAGCCTCCCAGAGTGTTGGAATAATACATTCTTATAATTATAGATTCTTCTAGAAATATCTAGTCTGAGTGATTCTAATCTTCTTATTCTGTAAGATTCAGTCAGTTCACCCCATTTTTGGTAACCTACATGAAAGAAAAGGCATCCATGGCAGAAGATGAGCGGGAAGGTTTCTCTTCCCCTCAGTATCACTGATTCCAAGGCCTCCCTCGTCTCCAGACTGAACTACACTTAAATTATCCCATAGACATTCGTGAACTAAGGAGAAAACCCAACCTATCATTTTAGGGTACTTTTTACTAAACATTCTTATTGTACTGGGGAAGGATCTTTATAGACTTTAATCTAAAACCAGAATAGGATCTATCTTTTAAGGACTCATATCCAATAGAAAAAAAAACAAATAGGGCTGGGGGCGTACCTCAGTGGCAAAGCACTTGCCTAGCACGTGTGAGACCCTGGGGTCCATTCCCAGCAACACACACGCACATACAAGAAAAATAGAAAAAGGATACAGGTAAATGTATTTGACAGTACTTCCAAAAGTACATGAACAAAGAGAGAAATGGTGAGTTGCATTTGAATGATCCTTGCTTGGACCCCTGAACTCATTCAGGAAGACATATGAAATCTCCTCAAATGTTGTGAAAAGCTTTATTCAGAAAATAATTATGCAAAATGAAACCAAGACAGATCCTGTGGCGGTTTCTCCTGTCAGCATCTGCAGGTCATTTTGGGCAGACATCTCATCAAATCCCTCTGCCAGGAGGCTTTGGTATTCATGCGTCTCTGCGAGTTGATGTTAAACAAGTGGAGAGGGAAGAACCAGTCTAGGCAGAGAAAGCGAGAGATGTGCAGAGGGCCTGTGGTCAGTGAAGGCAAGTAATGGAAGGTGTTGTGAAAAAGACCAGCTCACCCAGATGAGGGGAGCAAGGGCTATCCATCGTTTGAGGTGGGACACGAGGGTGCAAGTCATGTGATACCTCTGAGGCTGTGGCGGGAACACTTGTCTGGCAGAAAATGGGTGGGAATGGGACTGTGAGGTGGGGGCGGCTCTGGGAGCTTGGAGAGGATGGAGAGACATGGATGCCACCTAGAGATCACCCAGCAGTAAGTCAGGGTGTGTTCAGCACCCACTGTGTGCCACGCTCTGTTGTCTGTCTTGAGGACACAACTGACAAGCAGACCGGCTCCTGTCCCTGTGGAGATGACCACTGGCTCATGGACAGTGAGACAGGAACTCCAGAAGAAAGAACTCGTTCCCTTGCTCCTGTGTCAGGAACCATGGTCCTCACTGTGACTGAGGAAGGGCTGGACCCTCTAAGAGGTGGAGCCTATGGGATGGAACAAGACCATGCTGGGTGCCCTCCGGAAGGGACCCTGGGCAGTCCCCAGGGCAGTAGGGGACTAACTGGCCCCTGAATCTCTCTTACTTCCTGTCTTGCCATGTGATCTCTCCCTCTCACACACTCCCACCATGATGTGCACTGTGATGTGGCCAAGGGGAACTCACTAAAAGAAGGCCCAGTCATGGATTCTTAGCCTCAAAAATTGTTAGCTACATGAACAATTCTTTCTTTCTTTCTTTCTTTCTTTCTTCCTTCCTTCCTTCCTTCCTTCCTCCCTCCCTCCCTCCCTCCCTCTCTCTCTCTCTCTCTTCTTTCACCTGGAACTGAACCTAAGGAACAACACAGTGCTTTGTTTATTTGTTTTTTTCAGACAGGGTCTCATGTTGACTATATACCGTATTGAGACATGTATAATTCACTTGAACTTACTGTTGAGTTTCCTTGTTTGTGTGTGTGTGTTTTTACCAATAGTGATTTTGAACTCCTTATTAATTATGCCAGTACTAATCAAAGTCTGATTTTTGTTAGAACTATTTAAGTGTGTGTCTGCACTTCATGGACTTCCAAAGGGTAGGACCATGCCTAAACATTATTGTTTTCCAGAGCTCTATGTTCAGTGGATTGAGCTAAATGGTCTCAGATTCATTCATTCATTCCATGTAGCACAAGTCCAGATTTGCCTCCATGCGAACCTTAAGTCACCCATCACAGACAGCTCACACTGTGCATATCACAAAATCCTTGTTCCTCTGTCACTCTAATTCTTAATTCTGTTATCTTGCATGTGTGTATATATATCCATGTATGTCTCCTACTTTTGTAAAGAAAGTTCCAGTCACAATTATGTTTCTGTGAAAGAGGCTGACATGAGTAGTTGGACAAAAAGGAGTGGTCTGGAAATAAACTGACATAAATCTTAGTGTGGACACCTGAGCTCTGGGCCATCTGCAGGCCATTCGGTCACTTGCCTCACTCTGCAGGATCGCTGCTCCTCCATTCTCTGCAGGGTGGCACTGAAGATCTTGATGGTCTCTTTTATCCCCAAAGTCCTTTGATGTCCAACTTGATGGAAAGGATGCCTTTCAGGGCCTAGATAGCCCTGACCACGAGCCTGTGGAGAAGTCAGGGAGTCACTTCTTTGTAGTGTGCCTGTGTTCATCAGAACAAACAGTAAAACAAGGGCCCAGGGATTTAGCTGAGTGGTTCCACTGCCTGCCTGGCAAGCGCAAGGTCTGAGTTCAATCCCCAGTACCAAAAACAAAGAAACAAATAAACAGTAAAGCAGCCAGGGTTGGTGCTGGCAGTTAGGAGCCATTGTCTGGTCTAAAAGTGGTGCTGGGAAGACCGGCCTGTCGAGAAAGGGACACGGATACGGGTCTGGCAGTTTGAAAATCACTCAGGTCTGTAACTGGTACAACAAAGTGACCCCTGCCCTGAGGGGCCTTGGAGTAAAGTGAGGTCACCATGAGATGCCTTACTCCGATATGGGGAGCACTGAGAAGGGCTCACGCAAGGTCAGGGGAAAAAAAAGCAGGTTCTCAGAGAGTGCACAGCCGGGAGGGGCCTCACGGACAGGCAAGGACATTCCCTGTTAATATCCAGCCCTGCTGCCTTTGCTTGAGATGTAGGTGTATGTGTGCACCCTAAGATGGCCCCAGCATCTTGAAGCACCTGCAGACCAGGAGAGACTCCTGCAATGGAAAGTAAAAGTATAAACTATACATTGGATGATAATTTCATGTTATTTTCTGATTATATTTTGCTTTTTTTTCCCCAGTACTGGAGATTGAACTCAGCCCTTTTTTATTTTTTATTTTGAGTCAGGGTCCTGCTAAGCGGCTAAGTTGTCCAGGCTGGGTTTGAACTTGTAATAGTCCTGCCTCAGCCTCCTAGAGTCTGAGATTACACACAAGCATCCCCACACCTGGCTCATGGTGCTTGTTATTTCAGTTTTTTGTTTTGGCAGTGTTGGAGATCAAGCTCAGGGCCTTGCACATGCTTGGTAAGCACTCTACCTCTAACTCACATTCCCAGCCCTCAGTCTTTAAAAAGTAATTTAAAATGTCCATCCTTATGAGTTAGAGCTTTAGTAGCTTGGCCAAGGGGAATTGAAAATTCTGCTGCCGTGGTCTGGAAGGAGTTCTGTCCACTACCAGTCCTGGGGACCCTTGATGTCATGGTCACCAAGGGATGTGGTAATAATAATATACCTACATCAGCATGAGGCTCGGCCAACACCAGGACCTCTGACCTCTTAGAGCTGTGTTTGTCTTTGTACCCTTCTCTGTTTTCAAAAGGATTCAAGGCTGCCCAGAAAACCACATAAATGAAGTTAAACCACATAAACCAGAGCACCATGAGAAAGGCAGGCAAAGGAAAAACAAAGGGGGTGTGTGTGTGTGTGCGTGCGTGTGCTTTGGGCTCAAGGGAACTGGCTGGGGAACTTGCTGAAGCTGTTAAGCTGTTAGACCAGTGCTGTGTTTTCCTCTCTCAGGATCTGATCCATGATCAGCTTCCCAGGCAAAGCCAGGGAAACAGCTCCCGGTTCTCAGGGTAGAAGGAGCCCACCCGCTGCATTTTGCTGGCCACTCCTGTGGCTGCTTTCTTAACCTGGCCTCACTGGATCCAAACCCCAAAAGTAAAATCTGTTGAAGGAGATGCTGCCAAGCGTTTGTTTGTCCATCTTACTATGGAGTCTGGATCCCTTGCAGCTGGTCTGCATGTGTTTGTTTCAGACAGTGCTGGGAATGGAATCCAGAGATTCCCACATGCTACTTCAATGTTCTGCCACTGGGCTGGGGATTTAGCTCAGTGGTTCCGCCGCCTGCCTTACAAGCGCAAGGTCCTGAGTTCGATCTCCGGTACAAAAAAAAAAATGTTCTGCCACTGAGCCAGACACCAGGCTGGTTTTAGCTTCCTAAGGAAAGGTGGCCATTTCAGGCCCCAAAGAGCTGGGAAAGGTGGGTAAAGATGCCATCCTGCCAAGGAGGGTGTGAGACGATTCCTCGGAATTGCTTCACCCTTCCAGAAAGGCAGCAAGAGGCCCCCACCCAGGATTGACCTGAGCCGCATTCCAGAGACATTTGGGATAGCAGAACTCGTGGGAACCAGCAGGCGCCCAGATCCCTGCCCGGCCGCCCTCCTCCACTGGCCAGCCAGGGCTCGGAGGAGCTCGAAGAGGAAGAAAGTCCCACCTCTCCTACACTCCTCTGCTCTGGCACTGAAAAGGGAGCAGTTACCAGGCTGGTGTGACTTCTCAGGTGACAAGTTCGGGTTTCTTCTTGGTGCCCAAGTTTGCTCCACAGCGCCACCTTCAGTCTCAAACGTGTCATAACGGGACCGTGCCCAAATAGAGCCTTGGAGACTCGGGGGTTTAGTCGGCCTGGGAGATCCTCAAAACAGGCAAAAGGAGGGCAAGACACTTCAGACCAGCTTTGTGCCCTCTCCGCCTCGGCGCCTTCCTATGCCACTCAAATCCCTCTCCAAAAGTCACCAGGTTCCCAAAGAGCCACGTTCATCCCACACCCGTCATCTGTCATCAATGTCCAATTGACCTAACAGTCACCCCCCACCACCTCCGATTCTACCGTAGGCTCTGGTCTTCCTAGTGAGAAAGAGACAGCTGCCTGCTCGGGTTCTGGTGGGATAGGCCCTACGGGTTCTCCTGGAGGATATACTGTCCTGTAATTTAAGAAATTTTTGTGGAGCCAGGTATGGCAATGCACCCTTATGATTCCAGCACTCTAGAAGGCTGAGGCAGGAGGATTACAAGTTCCACCCCTGCCTGGGCAATTTAGCAACTTAGTAAGACCCTGGCTCAAAATAAATGAAAAGAGGCTTGGGGTGTAGCTCAGTGCAAAAGCCTTGGGTTCAAGGTTCAATCCCTAGTACCGCCGATATATTTATATCCTCACCACAGCTTATAAAAATGGATATTTTTACCCTATTTTGTAGAGGAGAAAGCAGAGACTTAGGGATAATAGCTATTTCACCGGTGCATCTCAATCCAAACCAGTCTCCTGACCACAGACTGTCCTTTTTCTGAAGGTTGTAACGACATGTAGAAAAGCTATTTTTTTCTTTTTTGTTTTTTGTTTCTTTGTACCGGGGATCTAACTTGGGACCTTGTGCTTTCGAGGCAGGCAGCGGAAGAATAGCTATTTTTTCTTAAAACACAAATATACCCTATCTCCACCGACCCTCCCAGACAGGATCTCTAATTCTCCAGCCCGGGCCTCAGCCTCCCAGTGCTGGCATCTCGGGCGGGCACCGCGCCTGGTGAGGGTCTCCTCCCCAGGAACGTGGAGTCATCGCGAGCCCGCCAGGCACAGGCGGCTCCAGACGCCCTCAACAGGAGCACTCGGAGTCTGACCCGCCTTCTCAAGCCCACAGACCTGAGCCCGTGAGCAGGAAGGGAGGACACCAGGCCGCGGGACTCCGGGGCGGATCAGGGCCGCGAGGTCGGGCTGAATCTGTCCGCAGAGGGAGCTGGGCGAGCCAGGCTGCGCTGGGAGGCGCACCCCGCTCCGTGCCCGTGTTGTGGGTCCCCCAGGTCCCCAGGGGTGTCAGGGCGGGAAAGCTGCGTCGGGGACCCTGGCTGAGGTCCTCGGAGGCCGTGGGGATCCTGCGTGTCCTGCAGGTGCTTTGGAGCAGGTGCCTTGGAGCCGCTGCCTACACCGCAGGTGCTTGGTGCTGAGCGAGACGCCTGCTTTCTCCTCCCCAGCACCCACCCGATCCTCGCTGGTGCTGGCCCAGGGCAGAGCCTGAAAGCGCCAGGCCTGTGGGGGATGGGCAGGCGGGAAGGAGACAGGAGGCAGGCGGGATAGGGGACCAAGGACCCGTGTCCCATGCTAGCTGGTGGACCTTGAACCGGCAGGTGTTTGATGCTGGCCAGGACGGTAGTAAAATGAACGACCTCAGAAACGGTGATAATAAACCACAGCCTTCCGTTATTACAACAATAAATGAAATGATGCTCTCTGAACAATACCGCTCTGCAAGCACTCAGCACCCTCGTTAGCTGTAACAGTTGTGGTTATTTGGGTTTTGGTTGGTAAGGTAAACAGGCCACTAGGTACAGAACATGAAAATATAGTCCTTCCCATTTTTAACTCCACCCCATAGGAAGAAGTATAAATTTTAAAATTGCCCACTTCCTACCATTCTTAACAAGTCACTACTGTTCAGTCTTTCATATTATTTCTCCTTTACATCCATGTGAATTTGTATTCTTCTTTTATTAGTTAATAAATATTTCTCTTGTTAATACCTGCTTTTAATAATAGCCATTTTAATGGATGCATAATATACCAGAAAACTGATACTCTTCACCACACCCTTATTGTTGGACTTTTAAGATGTTTACAACTTTTCATTAGATAATGCTGCAATTTTTTTTCTTAAATAAAAACTTTTAAAATAGGTTAAAATAATTTAATTTATTTAAATATTGTTTTGCTTTCAAAGTTTCCATCTCCAAAACTATAAATCCAGTCCCTGAGAATCACCTACTACATATTTTTAAAAAATACTTTTTCCAAATGGTGGAGGGGGTAAAGGGTGCACAGGTAATGGGGAAAAAATAAGAACCAAGATACATCATGTACAGGTACAAGCACCCAGTGATAAATGTAAATGTATTGTATACCTAAAATGCACCAATAAAAGAACAAAACAAAAAAAAAAACTTTTTCCTAGGGCCAAGGATTTAGCTCAGTGGTTTCACTGCCTGCCTTGCAAGCACAAGGACCTGAGTTTGATCCCCAGTACCAAAAAATAAATTAATTAATTAATTAATTTAATACTTTTTCCTAAATGGGAAAGTAATAAAAAATTTAAATATATGAAGAAAAATGAATGTTATTCATAATCCCATCACCTAGCGATCTCTTGGAAGCATATCATTTTATACTAAATATAAATATAAACCATACAATTTAAATATAATTATCTTACAAAAATAGAGTCACATAATGTCTACTATTTTATAACATGTTTCACTTAAGGCATGAAAAATATAACAGTAGTTAACTTTTTTTTTTTTTTTTGGTACTGGGGATCAAACTAGGGACCTTGTGCTTGTGAGGCAGGCAGCAGAATCACTGAGCTAAATCCCTAGTCCCAAGAGGTGAGCCAGTCCCAGCACCTGGAACGAGGCTCCCCCGCTGCCATCTGACGCTCCTAGGGCAGAGGAGGTGAGCCACACGGGTGTCAGAAGCACCCCCCACAGTGGAAATGAGAAGACACTTAAGCCTCAAAAACAGACTTCCAGATCACCTAAAACAACCCCAAAGCGAAACAAGATGGAACAATCTGATACTCAACCACCTGGACTCTCTGAACTGGCAACAAAAGAGGATCTGGGAAAAATGAAATCAGAAATAATTTCTCAGATAACAGCAAAGATTGTGCTCATAATGCAAGACATGATTGATAAATCTAGAGAGGACACAGATTAAAAAAAAATAGAGCATCTGAGGGACAAGATGGAATCCCAACATAGGAAACAAATGGAATCCATAAAGCAGATGCAAACAGATTTCCAGGAGATTAAAAACTCTATCAAAAGTCTGCATAGCAGAATGAACCAATGTGGGGATAGAATTTCAGATATAGAAGATAAAATTGCAATTAGTGAGCAGGAAAAGAAAAATTGCTTTAAAATTGTAAGGGAACACAAGAAATCAATCCAGCAGCTGCTAGATGATGCAAAGAAGAATAACGTAAGACTGATTGGAGTCAATGAAGAAAGAGGAGAGAGTGCAGATGACATAAAAAAACTGTTCACAGAAGTGATGGCAGAAAACTTCCCAAGGAGGGGAAAAGAACTTGACATACAGATAAGTGAGGCATATAGGACTCCAACTAGCCTTGATCAAACAAAATCTACACATAGGCATATAATAGTTAGATTCCAGAAACCCAAAACCCAACAGAAAAACAAAATTCTACACACAGTGAGAGAAAAGAAACAAATCACATACAAAGGAAAGCCCATCAGAATCACAGCAGACTTCTCAATGCAAACCCTCAAGGCAAGAAGAGCTTGGAGTGACATATTTCAAGCCCTAAAGGAAAGCAGCCTCCAACCCAGATTGATGTACCCTGCAAAACTATCTTTCAAAATTGATGGAGAAATAAGATACTTTCATGATAAAGAGCACCTCAGGAACTTCATGAATACCAAAACAGCACTCCAAAAAATTTTAGACACTATCCTAGGAAAAGACAATGAGGATCACAACCCCAGGAAGACCAGCAGAATGAATCCATTGGGTGTGACAAATTAAAAGCAAAGGGGGATGGGCCGGGGATTTAGCCCAGTGATTCCTTCGTCTGCCTCACAAGCACAAGGACCCGAGTTCGATCCCCGGTACCAAAAATAAAATAAAATAAAATAAAAGCAAAGGGGGAGAATACAACAAAAAGAAAAAGACATGACAAGACTTTTAAAACTTTTAATTTCATCTCCCTAATGAGTGTATAATTCAATCTTGTTATTGTACTGATTAGTATTTTTCTGATTCTAGAGTTGCACACCATTCCTTGTGCTATACTGGCTATTTATCATCTTCTTATGTCTACATTTTAATTGGGCTGTCTACTAATGAGCTGTAAGAGTTCTTTATATATTCTGGTCATAGGTTATATGCATTGTAAATATGGTCTGTTTAAGGACTACATTTCATGTTAATGACGTCATTTAAAGTTCTAAATTTTGATGGAATCTCATTTATCAATTTATTTCTTTTATACATCATGTTTTTTGTATCCTAGGTAGTTCTTGCCTACCCTAAATTCATAAACATTTTCCCTCATAATTTCTTCTTAAAGTTTTATACTTTTAGGCTTTCTTATTTAGGTTCATAGATCCCTTCAGGTTATTTTCATGTATGGAAATAAAGGGTTGAGGTTAATTTTTTATAGACGGATACCAGGTGTTCTAGTGCCATTTGCTGAAAACACTATCTCTTCCTCGGCTTTTGAATTCAGTTTATATTCTATAAAATGCTAATGTTAAATAATCTTTCAAAACTCAGTGGACCATATATGTGTGGTTCTATTTCTAGATTCTCTTATTCCAATAATCTACATGTCTTTCCTTACACCAACACTGCCTTGATTACTGTAGCTTTAGAAGAAGTCTTTTTTTTTTTTTTTTGGTACTGGGGATCGAACTCCGGTCCTTGCGCTTCCACAGCAGGCGGCGAAACCACTGAGCTAAATCCCCAGCCCAAGAAGTCTCAAAATTAGGTACTAAACATCTTCCAACACTGTTTTTTTTCTCTCTCTCTTTTTACTTTCCTAGGTCCTTTGTACTCCTACATAACTTTTCAATTTCAATATCCAATTCTTCATTTATAGCAAGTATACACAGACCTGAATTTTTATGTATACCTTGTGTTTTCTAATCCTGCTAAATTCAAATACAAATTCTAGGGGCTCCTAGAGAGTTCTTAGTATTTTCTCTGTAGATGACCATTTCATCTACATATAAAGATTTTGCTTCTACCTTGCCAATCCTATCCTAATTGTGTCATTTTATTGCCAGACTATTTTGGTTTGGGCCTATGTTTCAAAGTTTAATGGACAAATGAAGAGTAAGCATATCTGCCCTTGTTCCCCACCTTAAGGAGAAAGCATTGTATCTTCCCCATTCATATAAGGCGTTCTCCCTGGAAGTATGGAATACATGTCTTTAATCTGTTGAGAAGTTTCTGTTCTACTTCTAGTCTCCTGATAGCTTTTACCATGAACAGCTGTAGAATTTAGTCCAATACTTTTTCTCCAACTAGTGACAGGATCATATGGCTTTTTCCTTTCCTCTGTTAAAATGATGACTTTTGGGGGTGGATCTTCCAATGCTGAACCAACACTGCCATCCCTATAACAAAACCACTTTCTACATACTGCCAGATCTGACTTCTTTTTTTTTTTTGGTACCGGGGATCAAACTTAGGACCTTGTGCTTGCAAAGCAGGCACCAGAACCACTGAGCTAAATCCCTGGCCCCTAGATCTGACTTCTAATAGTTTGTTTTGTTAAATAAATTTCTATCTATGTTCATACTTTTTTCTTCAATTATCTTTATCCAGTTTTAGGATTAGCACAATGTTGAGTTCCTAAAATGAAGGGAGAAGTGTTCCTTCTTTTTCTGCTTTAAATTTTTGATATAATTTATCAGTTTAAATATATACAATCCTGTTGTTGTCATATAGGTAGGTTTTCAAGCTAGGAATATACTTTCTTTAATAAGTGCTATTCAAATTTTATATTTCTTCCAGAGTTAGTTTCATTAATTTGTCTTCCAAGGTACTTCTTAGAAGTTGTCAAATTTATTCTAAAACAAATTTCTGTAATATGCTTTCTATATCCTTTTAAATTCTGAAAAATCTGTGGTAATGTCTCCTAGGTCTCGATAGTTTAATTTTAAAAGTGTATAATTGATATTGTTTAATAGGAAGAAAAGGTCTAAAGGAGCAGGGGAATTGGGAGGGGTAGGGGAAAGGAAAGAAGGGAAAAGAAAAAATGAGAAAAGGAAAAAAATGGAAACAAAATCTTTGCAAATAGGGAAGGGTGGGGGGTGAAGGGAGGGCAGGGGAAGGGGAAAAAAATAAGAACCAAAAAAAAAAAAAGAACCAAGATACTCATGGAATGGTACAAGAGCCCAATGATGTATGTAAATGTATTTTATACCTAAAATGTACCAATAAACTTAATGGGGAAAAAAAAGTAAGTAAATCCCTAGCCCCTATAGTTAACTCTTATTATGATACTTACAATGTAGCAGGCCCTGTTCTAAAGTGTTTCATGTATGTTTATTAGTTTAATGCTCCTAATACTTTTGTGACACACCCCTGATAGAGATTCTCACTTTGCATAGGAGGAAGCTAAATCCTAAAAAAGTTATGTGACCTGCCCAGGGTCACACAAGTGAGAGCTGTCAGGATCGATGTATTTAACCCCTGCATGCTTCTGTCTTGCTTTGTGAGCCGGCTTCCCTTTACATGTCATTAAACTTAGGTTTATCTCTTTATTATTATTATTTTTTGGTACCAGGGATCAAACTTGGGTCCTTGTGCTTGCGCAGCAGGCGGTGAAACCACTGAGCTAAATCCCTGGCCCTATCTCTTCATTCTTAGTGACTGTATAGTATTCAGAGGAATAGACACGGTATTATTTAGTTAGCCAGTACCTTGTCCTTTAGCATTCAGATTTCAGTATTTTTTATAATAAGCATTTGTACACATACTTTTATGCACTTATTTCCATAGGATAAACTCTAAGAAATGGAGTCAATGGGTCAAAGAGTAACCTGTGTTGGGCAGGGCACCAAGGAAATTACCCTCTTTCAAAACATGTTCATATCACAAGACCTCTTCCCTCTGTTGGAGGAGTGAGCCAACAGTCCTGCTGCCTTACATAACCCCTTTCTCCACTCCACCTCTCCACCCACTTGCACATAATGTTCTAGTTACTAGCCTTTAGTGAATGGACCATTGCTTTGGTGGGTGTTGGGATGGAATCCAGGGCCTCAAGCACACTAGCTACACCCACTGAGCTACACCCCAGCCCCTTGCTGCTGAAGTCTCACAGCATACCATCACCTCCTACATGTCTCTGATTTCCTCACGACCTCTAATTCACTGGCCTTACAATCTTGCCACTTTTTATCATTCATTTTATATATTTTTAAAATTAAGGTATAATTTAGCATACAATAAACCACACATATGTGAAGTGTGTAGTTTGATCATTTTTGATATACAGTAAGTACACAACTATGGAATCATTACATGGGGAGAATAAAAATGGCAGAAAGACCAACAGAACAATGCAGCCTCTTCGAAACTTGGAATCCTGATACCAGAAAACAATTTAGTGGAGAAATGAGGAAACAGGTCTCCAGGAATTAAAAGAGAGGTAACAGTAAAAGTAGAAACTACAAAGAAAATGGAGAAACTGAAGTAAACACGGAGAAAGGGACAAAGTGGTCTGAAATGCAGATCCCAGCTCCTGGGGATGGGGTCTCCTTGAACTCAAGACCCAAGAGGGTGGCAGCTCCAGGGAGAAACAATAGACTAGGCCTTCAGTGCTAGCCACAGAAAAGCCCATGGTTATTATAAACTGCAAAAAAACAGTGTGGGCTTCTACTCTGAGAGTAACTCCTTCCTCACACCAGGCTGCAATTGGAGCAGAAATCCAGGGCAGTGCTCACCATATTGAGAAGGTGTAGTTAACCAGGAGCCATTTTGAGGAAGGGTTAATTGTTTCAGACTTAGCTACAGAACAACTACACATCAGGGTTTCTGGGGTCACCCTACCACAGTGACTGAGTAGGAAATGGTCACAAGAGGCAGTTGCAGGAGGGCATGGCCTAAATATAGACCTCCTGAGAAGTTTAAGCCCAGACTGAGAAGGACCCAGGAGTCTCACCCTCTTTGATAAGAAGCCAAGCCAGTTGTATGTGGTTTTCATAAGGGTTGGGTCTGAAAATGCTAGCATTGAGCTCAACAGTCTATTCACCCCCCTCCACTCCCTACACCCAGCACAGAACTCAGTAGTCTGTTTGCTCCTCCCATCTGCCAGTGGATCAGGGCTACACCTTGGCTTGGACAGTTGCCACAGCCTAGGGTGTACAGACAGAGGGGCCTGCGGAGCAAGAGGGGTACCTCAAAAACCCACTGGCTGTAAAGCTAGGTGGAGAAAGCAGTGACTTGGGGCACACAGAGGGACATGGAAACTGGGAGCAGCTGTATGAGAAGACAGCTTGCCCTAGGGAGGACACCATTGACCCCCCACACCCAGCAGGAAAGGCAGGGCAGGACTCCGCATCCACACATGAAAAACACAATGGGATTTGGTAGTGACTCACTGGAACCTTGGAAAAAAACCCACTCATTCAAAAGCACAGTGGCATGTTTTGGACTCATTTGTTCAGGTTGCTCTTAAACCTAGGATGTCCTTTCACTCACTGTCCCCATTATCCCAGTCCTAGCAATGCTTCCATCTCCAAATCTTCATAAGTCCTACTTCTTCATATGGTTTTCTCCAACTATCCCAGCCCACACTGAGATTCTTCTTTTCTAAGTTCTGGACAGTTTTCTCTTTATATAATTGTTATGGTTGAGATCTAAATTGTCTCCCCAAAATCTCATATGTTCAGATCTCAGGAGATTGAATGATGAGAGTTCCACCTTCATCATCAGATTTATCTTTTGGGGCGATCATAATTTGATGGCATTTTGGGGAGGTAATGGAAATGGGTGAGGCCTAGTTGAAGGAAGTGGGTCATGGGGTGTGACCCAAAGGACTCTATCTTCCTCTCTGGCTCTTTCTCTGCTCTCCTTGCTTTCTAGCTGCCAGCCATAGGTGAGCAGCTTTCCTCTGTCATGTGTTTCTGCCATGGAGCCAGTCAACTGAGGACTGAACCATCTGGAACCAGGAACCACAATAAATCTGTCTTCCTCTAAGTTGTTTTTCTCAGGAATTTGGTCACAACAATGAGAAGCTAAGACAATATTCTATTATGACCTTTGTCACAATAAAATGTTAGTTAACTGTTTCCTGTTTCTAAAGCTTGTCTCCCAACCAGGTTGTAAAGTTCTAGGGGTGGGGGAAATTGGCTTATGTAGGGAACAGGAAAAGGGGACATTACTAGAACCTGTGCAGTAAGTCCTAGTCTCCTGCGAGCCACAACACCACAAGGTAAATTAATTTATTATATAGGAAAGATAGAAAAAATAAGACTTTGAGAAGAAGCTGAGCTTTGGCCTGATCAATGCCGCTCTGAGCAGCAAAGACCCCAGACCCTGAGTTTGACACACCTTTATTCAGAACACCAGCAGAAACAAAAGTAGCAATTGACTTAGAGGGCAAAGCACAGTGATGATCCTAGAACAATGAGGAAGTATGCAGATGAAGATTTGGTTCCTCCCAGGATGTCTCCAGCTGGTGTAGTCCTGCCTTGGAGCATCACAGCATCACGGGACCATTGAATCTTAGGTGTGACTGGAGGTGAAAACGGAGTTATATCTGGACATGCTGTAGCTGGCCTGTAAACAGAAAACTAGGACCTAATCATGATTTAATTATGAAATGATTTTCCCCAAAATCATGTAGAATTGCTCCCAACAGGCTTGTATCTGTTTTTTGCTTTCCCTTTTGATACCCAGCTTAGAGCCTTAACATAATAGGTGCTTAGTAAATACAAGATGGCCAAGGAACATAGATATTCCCTTCTTCTCCATGTTGTTTCCTTCTTTATTGAGGCTAGCCCATTGCCTCACTAGTAAATGAAAAAAATGAATTGTTGCAATGAATAATTAGCACAAGCTTTTTGTAAAGACTAAAGCTTTTATTCCCACCAGGGATCACTTCTTTTCAAAAGCTACTTCTCTGAGTGCTTTGTGGAGAGGACAGCCTCATTGATGCTCTGGGTGATGTAATCTATGTTGCTGGCATTGATGCAGGTGAAGTTCATCTGACTGTTCTTGTGAATGTAGATGTGCTTCTTCTCGATCAAGTATTGTACTTGTTGGGCTGTGATAGTCACAGGATCTCCGATCCTGAGGGCCACTTCTCATTCCCTTTATGCCCAGGCAGGGTTATGTGGGATGGGAAGGGTCAGCATTTCTGGGGCCACCCCATTTGTCAGAGGAAATGATGAAAATCTGGAGCAGAGGTGTGGACTGGTCACCTAGTCAGCATAATTTAATGTTTCTGTAGAAGCATCTAAAGTAAGAAAGGGGAGAGCAGCCCCTCCTGTGCACTTACAGTTGAGTCCAAGATAACCATGGGTCCCAGTCTTCTTAGTGATGTGGTCCCAGGACCCAGGTGTCCCCAGGATATGGAGCTTCTCCTTCACCTTTTCCTTGATCAGCATCATGTTCTCTACAACTTCTTTTAGAGTCAGCTTTCTGCCAAGGAAGGACAGCAGGAAATGAGAGTATGAGGTTGCCCTTCACCCCCTTTTTAGACTTCAGGTTGCCTTTCCGCGTTCAAACTCGAACAGCCCCCGAAGGTGAGCCTGAGAGCTCACCAAGGGGCCTGGGATCTGGGGTGTTCATTGGGGCTGGATCCTGCTATAGTTTGCATCTTTTGGGGGGGGTGGGTACTGGGCATCAAACTCGGAACCTTGCACTTGCGAGGCAGGTGGCAGAACCACTGAGCTAAATCCCTTGCCCAGTTTGCATTTTAAGAGTCTCCCAGAAGCCCATGCTCACCAGAGCAAAGAATGTTCACCAGCTTCTGGAGCTGTTGGGAGGTGGTGGACCTTTAAGAGATGGGGCCCCATGAAGAGAAGATAGGTCACTAGAGGACCTATCAGGAGATACTGGTATGCTGACCCCTCCCTCTTCTCTCTCTGCTTCCCACCTGTCAGGAAGTGAGTAGCTGTCAGGAAGTGAGTAGCATACTCCTGCCAGGACCTGGTGCTTCACCACAGGCCCAAGCAACACGGCAAATGATGTGGATGGAAACCTCCAAAGCTGTAAACGGGGCTGTTCCCCTTTAACTTGAAGATATCAGGCATTTTGTTAAGTAATGGAAAGCTGAGTAACATAGCTCCCATATTAACTAGGCACACAAAGCAGGCTTGTGGGCAGTGCTTGCTGGAATGGCAAGCCCTTGATGCTTCCTAATCTCTTTCTGCCATCTGAAAGTGTTCAGATAGCTCGTAGCCTAGCTCTAAAGAGAATGTCCTGTTGCCACTCATCCAAGGTAGGGCAACCCATGCACAGCTTTGGCTCTTGGTGCTGACAGGCCCTCATTAAACTTGATGAATGAAAGGAGACAGAGCTACATGAGGGAGGGAAGTGGCCAATCGGTAGGTTGTCCAGGGCTTAGGCCACCTGCCCTGCCCCCAGCCTCCGCCCTTACCACTCTTCTTGCAGTGCAGGGTTACAGAGGATGGTGGTGATGATACGAGATCCCCTGGCAGGAGGGCTCAGCCACAGTGCCTGGGCACAGCTGATCAGCTGGGACTGGACGCACAGTAGCTGCTTGTTACTTAGTGCCACAGCCGCAAGGATGCCCACACCTTCATCTGTGAGGTGAGGAAGATGGCCACCCTCAGTGCCTTCCTCCAGGACCAGGCCCTCACCTACACCCACCCCCAATGTTCCAGAAGAGAGGCTGAGCTCTGGAGACTTCACCCCAGTCCAGACTGGCATCTGACCCCAGGAGTTGCCAGAGCCTCTTCTTCTAGAAAATATTCTCATAAACAAGAGCCCTAAAAGAGGAAGGAACTTGAAAGATCACAAAGCCCTATCCTCTCATCTTACTATCCAGGAAACAGAAGCCTGAAGAGGTGAAATGATTTAACCAATGCTGGTTCAGGTAGCTGGTTTTAATAACAGAATCTGGAGTTTAGCTCATATTCCTCCCCTCTGCCTCCGCCATGCTGTCTGGAACCCTGGGATCCCTCTGAGGACAGGTGATGTCAGAAACATCACTGATGCAGTAAGGAAGTTTTTTTTTTTTTTGGTACCAGTGATCAAACTCAGGTCCTTGCACTTGCACAGCAGGCGTCGAAACCACTGAGCTAAATCCCCGGCACAACATCACTGATGCAGTGAAAGCAGCAGCACTTCTGCCCAGACTCTCCCTCCTCTTTCTGCCTGGTCCATACCATAAATGCCAAAATTCTTGGACAGAGACTGGCTGCAGAAGGACTCAAAGCCCCAGGATACAAAGTACTGTAAGACTCCAACATCTTCTTCGAGGTCACCAGTGGATAAACCTTGACAGGGGATGTCAAAAAATGGGAATATCTGCTTGCTCTGGGGAGAAAGGAGACCCAAAGAAGTATGAGATTAACAGAGGTGGCAGCAGATGGTGAGAGGGAAACACAAGAGAAACACTGGGCTCACCTTCATGGTGAACATCAGCTTGGCCCGCTGAGACTGTGTCAACCTGCAGTCTATAAGATTCCCAATCACGAGGATACAGCCACTTGGCATATTCTGTGGGTGGAGACTGCCTGGTCAGGTACCTCCTCTACCAAGGGCACAGGAGAAGTACTCCTCCATATTGGTTCCTACTAAAAGGCCAGGCAAACCCAAGCCTAGGAAAGGCTGGAATGAATAAGGGTGAAGCAAGAAAAGAAAGATTGTGAATCAGGCCTGGGGGGAAGCTTCTGAGTGGGCCCCCTACCTCTACCACATCGAGGAACATGTCGGAGTCCATGCACCGATGCTTGGGGTCCCAGAGGCAGTATTCGTGAACCTTAAAGCCCATGTCCTGGAAGATGAGTCTGTGACTTTCTGTGGAAACAACATCCCCCCGCCAAGCTATGGAACAATGGAGAAAAGGAGGCAGAAACACTGGAGAAGGGTGATGAAGGCCATTGTCTGCCATTTTTCTTTTGCCAGAGAAGGATGACAATGGTGCAGCCATGAGATGGGAATGAGGAGCCAGGACACAGCAGCGCTCACCTTTTTGATACGAGACGATGCAAACTATTTGAGCATCCCTGTGCCACATCCTGAGGAACTGGGCCCCAAGCTGGAAGGCACCACTCTCGCCAATAGTGTGCACGCCCCCTGCCTGTGAGCAAAATAAACATGTGTGTGGAAACAGTAGCACCACCTCAGACTCTGACTGTTGTTCTGATTTTTCTTTCCAGTTTGGGGATCAAAGCCAAGGACTTGAGCGTGCCAAGCCCACGCTCTACCACTGAATTACACCCCGGACCCCTCTTTCTTGAAAAGCTCTCAAGTTGGCAGATAGCCCTGGGTTTGGGTTGAGATCCTGGTTCTGCCTCTCTGGCTGATGCCAAGGACTTTCAGAGTCGCCAGTGCTGCCTTCAAGGAAGCTGGGGCTCTGCACCGCCCCCTGCAGGTCCGTACCTCCAGTCCCCACCTCGCACCCTGTTCTCCACAATGGCTGGGCTGTGCTTGCCAAAGAGGAGCTCCAAGGAGGCCTGGGTGAATGATTTCAGGCCTGTGCCCGGCAGGTACTCGTAGATCAGAGAGGGGTCCTGGGTGATCTGCAGTCAGGTCTTGTGCACCACGAGGGAAACCCAGGGGAGGCCGTCCTCGGTCATGCAGACTGAGGGAAAACACAGAGGCAGCTCACTTGCCCGCTTCAGGGCAGGGCCTGCCAGCATATGTTGTCCTAACGACCCAGGAAGAGTTTGGTCTGGGTCCTTTGGGCATTGGAAAGTTTCAGCCTTTCCCTTTTGGGGGGCACTTCTAGGGACTGAACACAGGCCTTTGCACTGAGCTGTATCCCCAGCCCTTATTTTACTTTGAGACAGAGTCTAAATTGGCCAGGCTGGTCTGGAACTAAGATCCTTCTGCCTCAGCCTCCTGAGTCACTCGGATGACAGGTGTGCACCACTGTGCCCAGCTAAAACCTATGCCATTTTAAAGGCTAAAAATTATATACCAAATGGGAGTTATAGATACATGAAGCTAAACAAAGTAACCTTGACTTTCACAATGAAAAGGGCTGATTACATAGCAGATTGGTTCTTAGTTCAGGAATAGAAAGAAGGGAGGAGGAAGGACAGAGAATGAGGGGGCCCATGCAGCCCCAGGCATACAGTATGGACAAGGACATGGTTCTTAGCAAATCCCCAGAAGCCCCTGGAGCAGGGCAGAGGAGACAGAACGATGATGTGGGGCATTCTCTGCCCATTTCCCCCTCTGCAAATTCTGTTAACAAGCCCCAGTGTTCCTGCCTGTGGGGGCTTTCGGGGAACACTGTGCACCCCAGGCAGCCACCACACAGAGACTAGGCCTGAACCCAGCACCACCAATCCACCTCTGTAGACCAGGAACATCTTGTTAGGGTCATCATCCTGTTTGTAGGCCTTTAACAAGCTGCTTTCCAGCTTGTGGGCTTGGGGCACATCTGCGAACACCGACAGGGTGGATGTGACAGAGGATGTGGGCGGGGACTGGGAGCCCGCTTTTCCTCCATGCTGGGCCTAGGTCCTGCCTCTTCCCAACTGCAGACTCTGTGGATGGCTGGTTTCCAGGGCAACAGAACCTGACCACTCCCAGCCCATGGCTCCCCACCCCCATCGCCATGGGAACATTCCATCCCTGGAGGAGGATTCCAGGGGAGGATGGGAATTCTCAGGCACCTTCATCTCACTCACTGCCTCCTCAGCCCCAAGTTCCCCTGTCCAAAATCACAAGCCTTGCCTACCAAATGGACAGGTGAACCGGGAGCCAGGCTGGGCCTCTCCTGTGGAAGCAACAGTTCCAGGTTACAGAGCAATATAATAAACTTCTACTTTTATTTTGCAAAGGGCCAAGTAAAAATCCCAGATCACTCAGCAATATGAGTTGAGGGATAATTGGGTTTGCTTGCTTGTTTGGGGTGCTGGAGGTAGAACCAGGGCCTGGCACATACTGGGCAAGTGCTCAACCAGTGAGCTGTGGCTCAAGCCCCACAAGATAAATGTTAAAACCTTCTTTCTGCTTTCATTTTGCAAAGGGCCCAAGATTTAAACAGCAATAAAAAGAATGTGCTGTATTCCTCCATAGAGGTTTTAATAGTGTAATTTGCAACTCAGGAAGTCCATACTTTTCTTTTTATTTTAACACTTGAATTTATTTTTATTTTTTAAAAAAGGGTGTAGCTTGGCTGGGGATTTAGCTCAGTGGTGCCACGGCCTGCCTCCGAAGCACAAGATCCTGAGCTCCATACCCCATACCAAAAAAAAAGGTGTAGATGACATTTAATTGCCTATTTTCTATCAGTGGGTCAGGGGTGAGGTTGGGTGGGGAAGGGGTTTGAACTCCTTCTCTGAAGAAGCAGTGGCTGCTTCATGCTCACACTGGATAGATGCTCAGTGCCCTGGAAATAAGGCTGATTTCAGGGACCGTGGAGAGGGTTGCAGGGGTTCAGGGTTGTTCTTCAGGGACAATTTCTGTAAGTACCCTGGAGCCAAGCAGTGTGTTTTTGTGAACACCAGTAAGTGATGATCATAGAGGTCAAGGGGGACAGTCACCCTACAGGGTCATTCTTGCATCTTGATTTCTTTTTGCTTTTGAATAACTCTTATTTTATTTATTTATGTATTTATTTGTTGGTACTGGGGATTGAACCCAGAGCCTTCATGCTAAGTATATCCTTGGTCCTTTTTAGTTTTTATTATTTTTTTAATAAATTTATTATCAAAAACACACATACATAAAAACATTCAGAGAAGAACAATGCAAGGGAAAAAAACTACAATAATATTCAAATACAGTAGAACTCAACCAAAACAAAACTGAAAAGCACTTAAATATTTTTCCATATAACTTAAAAAACCATCTCAAGCACCAGCAAGACACCAGAGGATGTGATGTGTTTCAGAAAGATCCCCAAAACCAACACTGAACAAATAGTGGTCTGGAAAAAAACTCCAGTTAGCTAGCAGACTCCACATAAGCCAAGCTTCTCCCTAATTTAAATTTCGATACAGTCATATGCCACGCAATGGAAACACAATCCAAGAAATATGTTATTAGGCCATTTCATCCATGTGTATCTTTAATTACACTTTCAGTATCTCACACTAGAGAAACTATTCGGTATTTACACATATGTGTCCTATTTATTTCACTTAAGAGGATGGCCTCAATATGCATCCATTTAGCTATAAATGTCTCTAGTTTCTGGTTCTTTG
Organism: Heterocephalus glaber; assembly: GCF_053883595.1. Lineage (NCBI taxonomy): Eukaryota > Metazoa > Chordata > Mammalia > Rodentia > Bathyergidae > Heterocephalus > Heterocephalus glaber. The sequence continues at coordinate 39,898,463 of NW_028258308.1, forward strand.
TGGCTAAGTAGTACTCCATTTTATAAAAAAAACCCACATCTTCTTTATCCAGTTTCTAGTTGATGGGCACTTGGGCTGTTTCCAAGCTTTTGCTATTATGAACTGTGCCACTATAAACATGGCTGCACATATATTGCTGTGGCATAATTCTTTAAATTCTTTTGGGAAGATACCCAGCAGGGGGATAGCTGGGTCAAATGGGACCTCTGGTCCTAGTTCTTTGAGGTATCTCCATACTGATTTCCACAGTGGTTGCACCAGTCTGCACTCTCACCAACAATGGAGAAGGGTTCCTTTCTCCTCACACCCCCACCAGCATTTGTTATTGGATGATTTCTTAATAGCAGCCATTCTCTCTGGGGTGAGGTGGAATCTCAGTGTTGTTTTCACCTGCATCTCTAGAATAACCAGTGATGTTGAACATTTTTTCATATATTTATTTGCTGCTTTTACTTCTTTGTCTGAGAAATGTCTGTTCATTTCAGATGCCCATTTTTGAATTGGGTCTTTGAATTTGGGGGGTCTGATTTTTTTCCAGTTCTTTGTATATTCTAAATAGTAGTCCTTTGTCTGAGGTACAGTTGCTGAAAAATTTTTGCCATATTGTAGGTTGTCTGTTAGCTCTGTTGGTGGTTTCTCTTGCAGTGCAGAAGCTTTTTAATAAGATAAGATCCCAGTTGTTGATTCTTTGTGCAAGTTCCCATGCCATTGAGGTTTTGTTCATAATATCTTTTCCTATACCAATGTCTTCAAGAGTTCTACCTTACTTATCTTCCAGCAAATTTAGTGTTTCTGTCTTAATATTTAAATCTTTAATCCACTTTGATCTTAATTTAGTGCATGGTGATAGGTATGGGTCTAGTTTTAATCTTTGGCAAGTTGAAATACAGTTTTTCCAACACCATTTATTAAAGAGGCTCTCTTTCCTCCAATGAGAATGGTTGGCTCCTTTGTCAAAGATGAGGTGGCTGAGCATGTCTGTAGTCATTTCTGCATCTTCTAATCTATTCCACTGATCCTCAGTTCTGTTTCTTTGCCAGTACCATGCTGTTTTTATCACAGTAGCTTTGTAGTATAGTTCCAAGTTGGGGATTGTGATACCCCCAGTCATATCTCTGTTGCCTAAAATTTCTTTTGCTATTCTAGGTCTTGTCTGGTTCTAAATGGATTTTTGGATTGTTTTCTCTAGTTCTGTGAAATATATTGTTGGAATTTCAATCAGGATTGCATTGAACCTATATAATAGTTTTGGTAGTATGGCCATTTTCACTATATTGGTTCTTCCTACCCAGGAACAAGGGATGTCTTTCCATGTTCTTTTATCCTGCTCAGTCTCCTTTTTTCAAAGTGTTATAGTTTTCAGTGTAGAGGTCTTTTGCTTCTTTTGTTAGATTGACTCCTAGGTATTTCATTTTTTTGGATGCTATTGTGAAAGAAATTATTTCCCTAATTTCTCTCTCAGTGAGTCTATTACTTGTATATAAAAAGGATATTGTTTTTGAGTGTTGATCTTATATCCAGCTACTCTATCGAATCTGTCAATTAAGTCTAGAAGTCTTTTGGTGGAGTTTTTTGGGACTTCTATGTAAAGTATCATATCATCAGCAAATAATGACAGTTTAACTTCTTCCTTTCCTGTCTTTATTCCTTTTATTTCTTTCTCTTTTCTAATTGCTGTGGCTAATATTTTGAGAACAATATTAAACAAGAGTGGTGATAGTGGGCATCCTTGTCTTGTTCCTGATTTTAGCATGAAAGTTTTCAATTTTTGACCATTTAGTATGATATGGCTGTTGGTTTTTCATAGATATCCTTAATCAAGTTGAGATAAAGAACTTCTATTCCAATTTTCTGTAAGGTTTTTATCATGAATGGGTGTTGGATTTTGTCGAATGCCTTTTCTGCATCTATTGAGATGATCATATGGTTTTTGTCCTTGACTCTGTTAATATAGTGTATTACGTTTATTGATTTACAATTGTTGAACCATCCTTGCATCCCTGGGATAAATTCAACTTGGTCAGAGTGTATGATCTTCTTGATGACCCTTTGTATTCTGTTTGCTAGGATCTTGTGGAGGATTTTTGCATCAATATTCCTTAGGGAGATTGGCCTGTAGTTCTCTTTTTGGGTTGTGTCTTTCCCTGGTTTTGGACTCAAAGTAACACTTGCTTCCAGGAATGAACTTGGAAGCTTTGGTTCCCTTTCAACTTCCTTGATGAGTTTAAATAGTAATGGCGATAGTTTTTCTTTAAATGTCTGGTAGAATTCAGCAGTGAAGCCATCAGGACCTGGGCTTTTCTTTGTTGGTAAATTTTGTATTACATTTTCAATTTCACTCATTGTAATTGGGGTGTTTAGAATTTCTTATATTACTTTTTTTTTTTTTTTGGTACCACTGATCGAACTCAAGACCTTGTGCTTACAAGACAGGCACCAGAACCACTGAGCTAAATTCCCAGCCCCATAGAATTTCTATGTCTTTTTCATTTAACTTTCGTAATTCATATGTATCTAGGAATCTGTCCATTTCGTCTGTATTTTCCATTTTATTAGAGTACAGGTTCTCAAAGTAGGTAGCTTTGGATTTCTGTTGGATCTGTTGTAACTTCACCTTTCTCATTCTTGATTGCATGGATTTGAGCCTTTTCTTTCCTTTTTAAAATAAGGTTGGCTAAGAGTTTATCGATTTTATTTATTCTTTCAAAAAGTCAACTCTTGGGCCGGGGATTTAGCTCAGTGGTTCCAGTGCTTGCCTCGCAAGTACAAGGTCCTGAGTTCGATCCCTGGTACCAAAAAAAAAAAAACCAAAAAAACCCAATTCTTTGATTCATTAATTTTTTGTATCATTCTCTTAGTCTCCATTGCATTGATTTCTGCTCAGATCTTTATAATTTCCTCTCTTGTATGAGCTTTGGATTTGTTATGCTCTTCTTTTTCTAGGAGCTTGTGGTTCTGCATTAGGTTATTTATTTGAGTTCTCTCTGTTTCCCTAATATGGGCATTCACTGCTATGAATTTCCCATGTAGAATTGCTTTCATTGTGTCCCATAGATTCCTGTACATTGTACTGGCATTATCATTACTTGTAGAAACTGTCTAATTTCTTCTTTAGTTTCCTCTGTGACCCATTGGTTGTTCAGGAGGGTGTTATTCAATTTCCATGTGTTTGTGGGAGTTTTGCAGTTTCTTATGTCATTGATCTTCAATTTTAGTGCACTATGGTCTGATAATATACAGGGGGTAGCTTCAATTCTTTTACATTTACTTAGACATGTCCTATGAGCCAGCATGTGGTCTATTTTGGAGAATGACCCATGTGCAGCCAAAAAGAATGTGTATTCTGATTTTGTGGGGTGGAACACTCTGTAAACATCTATTAATTCCATTTGCTCAATAGCTTTGTTCAGTTCTAGAATTTTGTTGTTAATTTTTTGTCTAGATGATCTGTCTAATTGTGATAATGGGGTATTGAGATACCCCACTACAATTGTATCAGTGCTTATTTGGTTTTTCATGTCCATTGATATTTGTTTTGTATAGTTGGGGGCATTCGTATTTGGTGCACATATAATTGTCATCTCTTCCTCTTGGACTGTTCCCTTCACAAGGATGTAGTGACCATCTTTGTCTCTCTTAATTAGTTTTGGTTTAAAATCTACTTTGTCTGGAAATAAAATTGCTACCCCTGATTTTTTCTGGATTCCTGCGGTGTGGAGAACTGTTTTCCATCCTTTTACTTTCAGTCTATGAGTTTCTTTTTGAGTTAGGTATGTTTCTTGTATATAGCATATTGTTGGATTTTGCTTCTTAATCCATTCTGTCAGTCTATTTCTTTTGATTGGTGAACTGAGACCATTAACATTGATAGTTTTAATTGATAGATATTGACTCATCCCTGTTATGATGTTATACTATTGGTGGCTCTTTTATTTCTCGGGGGTTTTTTTTTCCCTTTCCCTTTAGTTTCTTACCTTGCCTGGTGGCTTTCCTCTGTTGGACCTCATGGAGTTTTGATCCTCATTGTCTTTTTCTAGGATATTGCTTACAATTGTTTGGAGTGCTGGTTTGGTGTTCATGAAATTTCTCAGGTGTTCTTTGTCTTGAAAGCATCTAATTTCCCTGTTGATTTTGAAAGATAATTTTGCAGGATACAACAGTCTAGGTTGGAAGTTATTTTCTTTTAGGGCTTGAAATACTTGACTCCAGGCTCTCCTTGACTTGAGGGTTTGTGTTGAGAAGTCTGCCGTGATTCTGATGGGCTTTCCTTTTTAGGTGATTTGTTTCTTTTCTCTAACTGCCTATAGGATTTTTTTCTTCTGTCGGGTTTCTGCAATCTTGATTATTATGTGTGTAGGTGTAGAGTTTTTTTTATCATAGCTAGTTGGAGGTCTATATGCCTCACTTATCTGTATGTCCAATTCTCCACCTCTGTCTGGGAAGTTTTCTACTATTTCTTCTGTGAACAGTTTTTTATGTCAATTGTATTTTCTCCTGTTTTTTCGTGGACTCCTATCAGTCTTATGTTATTCTTCCTTGCATCATCCAGCCGCTGCTGGATTGATTTCTCATGGTCCCTTACTATTTTGAAGAAATCTCTGTTTTTATGGTCCTTAACCGCAATCCTGTCTTCTATATCTAATATTCTATCTTCAGATTCTCTCAATCTGCTCTGCATGCTTTCAATGGAGTTTTTAATCTCCTGAATATCTGTTTGAATCTGTTTCATGGATTCCACTTCTTTCTTATGTTGGGCGATCATGGTTTCCACGTCTTTCTTATGCTGGGCATTCATGGCTTCCAACATGTTTCTAAACTCATCTATTTTTTTTATCTGTTTCTGTTCTAGAGCCTCTAATTATGTCTTTCACTCTGCTCACCACTTCTGTAGTTATCTGGGAGATTATTTCTGCTTTGAATTTTTCTAGAGCCTCATTCATCTGTTTTGTTACTTCCTGTGCTATCAGTTCAGGGTGTCCAGGCGGTTGATTATCAGACTTTTCTACCTTGTTTTCCCCAGAAATTGCCTTTTGTGTGATGGAAGTCTGAGTTTGTGATTTGCTTAAATGTCTTCTCATTTTTGTTTTTGGTACTGTCAGCTATAAGTCAATGAGTCTCAGTAAGCCAGCTACAGATCCATGAGACCCAGACAGACCTCTGGCTGCAAGTCCCAAACTGAGCTCCCTGTCCTCCTGCAGTGCTGAAGTCCGCAAGGTTCTGCTACAGTTTTCAGCTGTCCCTCCCCTGAAAACAGTACAAGTTCAATGGGAGGTGATGATCCTTCCAACTTACCAAGTACGGTGGTCTGGTGTGCCTTTATTGCAGATTCTCTTCACTTTCCCAGGGGACTTCAGTTTTCATCAGGGAGCCTGAGAGAGGCCCTCTCTCTGTTGTTCACTTCTGCAACTCAGTACAATGGACTTTATGTCCCCCTGTGCCTCTGTAATGTGGAACTAGGTAGCTGCACAGACAAGAGGCCAGAGGCGGGGGGTGGGGGGTGGGGTGTCTGTTGTTACAGGCGTCGGTGCGGCCAAGCCACAGCTGGTGGGCCTGCGGGGGCGGGGGGCAGGGGTGTCCTCATGGTCTCCTGGATGCAAGTGGGTGGGGCAAGCCAGACAGAGCAGAGTGCAGCCACACGCATCTAACCCCAAAGCCAAACTGGCAGCCGGTGTGCCTGCCTGGGGGTGTCCTCACGGTCTCCTGGATGCACGTGCTTAGTTTTTATTTTGAGACAGGATCTTACTAAGTCACTAACTTGCCCAAACAGGGCTTAAACTTGCAATCCTTCTGCCTCAGCCTTCCAGAGTGCTGAGATTACAGCCAAGTGCCACCATGCCCACCTTAAACAACTCCTTAAATGAGTGTTGTAGACACTGTTAGATTCACCCTAGATATGGTTTACCAACACTAGTTCCTGCCGTGACATTGTGCCTCACCAGAGGCCTAGAAACAATGGACCCAAGTGACCATGGAATGAACGATCTGAAACCATGAGCCAAAATACAGTAAATCTTTCCTCCTTTAAATTGCTTGCCTTGGGAATTTTGTCATAGCAATGGAAAGCTGAATAACCTATACTCCCTCCCCATATCATGTGTCCCCTGAATCCCTGTCTCAGGCAGGCTGTGCTTCCAGGGAACCTGCCTTGAGGTAAATGATGATGAAAATAGTTCAGATGATTATAGAAAACTTTAAATATAGAAAAAGTATAATTAAAGGTTGGGGATATAGCTCAATGGTAGAGCACTGGCCTAGCATGCACAAGGCTCTGGGTTTGATCCCCATAATTACCAAAAAAGTGTGTGTGGGTGTGTGTGCACGCATGTGTAAAACTAAGAATGCAAATTTACTTCATTCAATCCTTAACCACAGTCTGCATTTCGTTGTACCTCTTCTAGTTTCTTTTCTAAGGCATTTATATCTTAGGATAATTTATATCAACATTTGCATATAATTTTCTTAAGTGTTCATGTGGCTGAAAGTGAGCCTAGATTTTATTTTTTTCACATAAATCCCAAGACACTTTCATATGGGTATTAATGAGCACTGAATTTTCCAGAAATATAATTACCATATATATGAATCACTTCCCTCATGCTAGACCATTAAACTCATTTCTTATATTGACCTTAAAAATAGGAATTTCAAGGGCCGGGGATTTAGCTCAGTGGTTCCGCTGCCTGCCTTGCAAGCGCCAGGTCCCAAGTTCGATCCCCAGTACCAAAAAGAAAAAAGAAAAAAAAATTCATGTGAATTATTTGGGGCAGGGTTTTAGCTCAGTGGTTCCGCTGCCTGCTTCGCAAGCGCAAGGTCCCGAGTTCGATCCCTGGTACCAAAAAAAAAGTTTAGAAAAATAGGAATTTCATTTCTACATACCATCACAAAATATTAAAGGTGTATGCCAGTCTAAGGCCATGTTCTTGAGTGTCTATGAAACACGAAGGGAAGTCTACAGGGAGACTTAGGAAATACCTGATCACCTAGTAGGGTGTAAGAATGATGAATTCATTTTCTGACTCACAGGATAAGCACTACTTGAGAAAATTGAGGGGAGAGGAAAGGAACATAAAAAGAATGAAGATGTATTATGTCCATGCATCAGCTCCCCATGATGAAAGCCATCATTGTGTATTGCAAACGTGTACTAATAAAAATTTTTAGGCTGAGGATTTAGCTCAGTGGCACCGCAACCTGCCTTGCAACTGCAAGGTCCTGAGTTTGATCTCCAGTACCCCCCCAAAAAAAATTTTTTTTAAACATTAGGATAAGCCAATACTCCAAGGTTCTTTTTAGTTTTTGAGTTACTGAAATCATACCTTGAGACTTATTATTAGATATAATTTTCTTTAATATAAACCAGTTCTTGCCACACGTGTGTGTGTGTAAAGCTGACAGTAACCTGCAAATGGTAGCCTTGGTATTCATGTGGTAAATAGAAATCTAAAAACAATTGTAATTAGATTCGCCTATGATAACGTTTATACCAGTCCTTCTATTATTTTGTTTGTTTGTTTTGAGACAGGGTCTCTATGTAACTCAGGCTGGCCTTGAACTCACTCTGTAGCCCAAACTGGCCTCAAACTCAAGGCAATCCTCCTGCTTCAGCTTCCCAAGTGCTGGGATCATAGGCGTGCGCCACCACACCTGACTATACCAGTCCTTCTAAACCTTGCAATTTGCATTTTTAGCCAGTGTTAGAAAATCCTGTGTTTCCTCGTTCCCTTGGGAAATGTAGGAAGTATGACATGTCACAGTCCTGAATCTAAATTGTATGTCCTCATCCCACACAAACAGAGACAAAGGTGATTTTCATGTTTGTTAAAAAAAAAGAAAAAGATCCAGAATGGATCAGAAAGAATCAAGATGCAGACCCAGGCCAGCAGGTGGCTAGGAATGTATGCGTTAAGGACTTCCCTGGTGCCCGTTTACAAAGCGGTACCTAACATAAATAGCTTAGTTTTTGGAGACACATCTTCCTCTGCCCCATGAACATGGCACAGCTATCTGGCTTGTCTGCCAGTCCTCCACTGAAGGACCCCATGTACACACAAGATCGTTCCTTGTAACTGTACTCTGGGCCAACAGGGAGGATCTGAGTTCCTATGTGGCCTCATTGAGTGTGAGATGGATTCAGCCCTTAAACCTATGGCCCCTTCAGCACAAACCAGTGCTAGGTCTTTATAATGATTAGTAATAAATCATCCTAGTCCTCTTTCACATGCAACTGAAAAATGACAGGTTAGGGACAACACCATGAACTCTGTCCTGTTAGAATTATCATCCGTTAAATGATCATTAGTTAACAGTCACTAAATTTACATATGAAGTAAATTTTATATAGAATACTGCAAAACCACGGTGAAAAGCCTGCCCATTTCTGCTCAGGAAGTCCCTCTACTCCCAAGCTCCCTAGGACGTTGTCCTTTTGACTCCAAAATGTACTGCTACAATTAATTTCTCCTCCTGTTGATCTTCCTTTTGTTCCCTGGTGCCAGAGCTTCCAGAGCCTTCCAGGTCAGAGGCCGGCTCTGTGTGCTTTCTTAGAGCATGGAGGCTACCTGCTGGACCAAGGATGCCGCCTGCCTCAACGTCTCCTGTCCCACTGTGGCTTCCAGCCAGGAGCTCCTCATTTTGGAAATCTCTTCCTGTAGCTTGTTGCACTAGTCAGCAGGCCATTTGTCCTTGAAGTAACTTTCATCACTTAACGTTTCAGCAGTGACAATTTTAACAGGTGTGCCATTGAGAAGTTTCTGTGCTGCAAGTAACAAAACAACAATAATAAAAACCCGTCTCCAAAAAGCCAGAGCAAGAAAGAGAATGAGAATGAATTTGAATATGAATATAAGTATGAATTGTGGCTCACTAGCAGGCACCGTGACTTGAGTCACAGTTCAGCCCAGAGGATCATGGTGTTATTGGGGTCCAGTTATGTTCCCTATGGCCCTTTTGGCTCTACCCTCTGAACTTTACTTTGGTTCTCTGACTGACTATGGCACAAGAGCAAAAGCAAATGCAGGACGTGAAAAACGATGCACATTTTCAGGATCTACACCACAGCTTTGTGCATGATGCGAATGCAAAACTAATGCCAAGTCCTGAAGGAAAGTGTAAGGGAGTTATGGATAACAACATAAGGGAATTCTGTGCAGCTGTCACAGGCAGCCCTACCCATATAGATGTGGGACGACACATTAGGTAACAACAAGGAAGGTACAGAATACAGAGCGAAGTGAGGAACATTATGGAAAAAGATATATTTGCGTGTATCTGCTTGATGTGCATAGATTCTCTGGAAGGATATGCAAGAAGCCAGTTACTATAGGTAGAAATGGGGATCTGGTAGAAAGAGATGGGAGAAAGGCTGACTTCTTTTTCACTATGTACCACTTTGTAACTTCAAAAAAACTTTTTTGTTGTACTGGGGATTGAGCCCAGAGCCTTTGCACTGAGCTGCATTTCCAGCCCTTTTACAAATTTTTTATTTTGAGGCAGGATCTTGCTAAATTGCTACATTGTTCGTGTTGGGCTAGAACTTGCAATCCTCCCACTTCAGCCCCCCTGCAGACTGCTGGGATTACTGGTGTGTGCCACCCTACCTGGCTCCACTTTATAACTTTTAACTCTTACACCATGTGCATTGATTTCCCATTCAAAAATCATGTTTATATTTTTATAAGGTTGCAGCCTTCCGGACGTTATATCCTTTCTACCCAGAGGGAGACAGTGTGTCTCTTCTCCTGGCTCCCTGGAAGAATGAAGCTGTTTCCCTCCCAGAAGTTTGGCCCCTCTCTTTGGCCCACCCTTGATCCCTCGTGGATGGGAGAGTCTAAAGCAGCCACATAGAGCCAAGGGTGGTGCCAATTCTCCCCAACTCAGCTCAGGAGGACTCCCCAGAGATGGCAGATGCTCCTAGAACAGGAGAGGAAAGAAGGATTCTGGGAAAGGCAGGCAGCAGGTGGCCACTGCTTCATCCATGACATTCTTTGATACTATTAGACGCCTGGGGTCCACACTCCTGAAGCCCCTGTAGGAACAACCCTCTCCTTACCAGCAGTCAGCACATGAGCATGGCTCTCAGGGACCCCCAAAACTGTTCCCTGGGCTCTTCCCTGCTTCTCTGCAGCACACGGCCCTAAGACCTGCACAGACAGAGCTCAAGATGGTATGGACAGAGCGGGGTCTTTGGGGCCAGGCAAACCTGGACTCCCAGCTCAGCCCTATCCCTTTGTGTCTCTGTGGCCATAGGCAAGTTGTTTAAAACCTCTCCACCTCTGAGTGTACAATTTTTAACACAGGATAACAGTTATGAAATTGAGTGAGGCCTATGGAAATGAGCCAATTTACAAAGAGACAAGAACTATAAAAGGGAGACCCAAGGGGAATTCTGGAGTTTACAGTATGGGGTACTTGGGAAGTCCCCTGAAATGAAACTGATGTTTGAACAAGCTAGATTATTTTCCCCCAGGAAATTGCAAGCCCACAAATAATCCTTGAGTTCTGGAGACCATACTCACCCAAGAGACTGCTGAAGTGGAGCAGCCCCCACAGGCACTCTTCCCTTAGGCCCTCGGACTGGGGAGAAAGGAAAATTCAATGGGGCATGTGGAAGAAATGGTGCCACGCTGCTTATGAGCAGCAAAGAGCTCATTCCATTGCCTGGGACACCCCACAGTTGAATAAGTGTCCCCAAAAGTCCATGTGCTAAGGGCTCGGTCCCCAGCCCAGGGCACTATTGGGAGGTGCTGGAACCTTTAATGGGGGGTCTTGAGGCCCCTGGAGTGCACTCTCAGGGGGCTGTGGGACCCTGGTCTCTTCCTCTCTCTCTGGCCATGAGGTCAACAGCTTTGGTCTGCCAAGTGCCCTCCCAAGGATGCGCCACCACAGGGACAAAGCAACAGGACCAACCGGTCATGCACCGAAATCTCTAAAACTCTGACCCAAAGCAAACCTTTTTTTCTCTTGATAAGATGGTGATCTCAAGTATTTGTTTTAGTATCAGAAAACCAACACAGAGTACAAACTGAAAAGTAATTGTGCTTTCCATACGTGGCCACATAGATGGGGATGGGCTTTGCAGAGGTGACAGTTATGTGTTGCTTTTCTTGCCCATTTTCTAGAAGTCTTCCCCTCTGCTTTGTATGTGAGGACACTCACGAGTGGCTAAGTTCATTGTTAGTCCATAAGCCACAGTATCACGAGCAGCTGCTTTCAATGTGGAGAAGCACGTGCCCCCCACCCCCACCCCCACTCCCACCCCCGCCAAGGACTCTGAACGCTGAGGTGGAATGGATGTGACTTCGAGTTGCTTCCAAGGGGTGAGAGTGCGAATTTTGAGTCACACGTGGAAAACTGCTATTCCCTGGGCCCTTCTTGAATGTCTGTGTACGGGGGAAGGAACACAGACTGGGGAGCAGCTGAAGGGTCGTAAACTTAATGTGTTCACCAGAAACACTTTTCCTATTCCTGGTGACAAACTCTCCCTCCTTCCACACATCACAGTGAGTATTGGTCCATTCCTGCTATTATAACAAAATACCTGGGACTGAGTGATTTGTAAACAACAGAAAAATATAGTCCCAGTTCCAGAGGCCAGGAAGTCTGAGGGCCAGGCAGCAGCAGATTCCAAGTCTGGCAAGTCCTTCCTCTCTGTCTCAAAGATGTTGCCTTTCTGCTGTGTCCTCCTGTGACCAAAGGGACAGAGCAGCTGCCTCCAACCTCCTTTTGGGACTCTAACCCTGCTCACAAAGGCAGTCGGCCTGACTCAGTCACTTCCCCAAAGCCCCACCTCCCAGTGCTACACATTGGCCAATGGGCTTTCACTGTGAGAGCTCTGGGGACGGCAACACTCAGGGCACGGAGGGCCACCCTGAGAAGACGGGGCCCTGCCTGGCCTGCCGAGGAACCTTTCCTAGCATCTGCTGTGGAGCTGTAGGAAGAGAAGCCCTTTCCTTGCTGTCTATCATGGGATTTTAAGAAAGCAATCCTAGAGCCTCCAGAAGTTACTGGCCCCTGACACGGAGGAGGAAAAAAGAAGGCCAACTCTACACAGAAGGAAGTTGGACAGAGCCTTAGCTGACTCAAGCCTCTAGTTCTTGTCAGTGTCAGTTTGCGTTCTTGGTTACAAGCAACAGAAAGTGACTCAGGATGATTTAAACACAAGCAAAGTTTACTGAAGCGACCGAGGATTGAATCCAGGGACTTTGAACAGATATACATCCCCAGCCCTTTAAAAATTTTTTATCTTGAGACAGGGTCTCGCTAAGTCACTAACTCGCCCAGGCTGGACTCTCCATCGTTCTGCCTCAGCCTCCTCGGGTGCTGGAATTACGGGGTGCACCACCACCGCACCTAGTTTGGCTGGAGATTTTGAAGCACAGGGAGCTCAAGGTCAAACTTTAAAAGGAAGCTGGCGAGGATTCCACCCCTGAACACCAGAGGGCGCTGTGACGGCTCCACTCTGACTTCGCGGGTCCCCGAGACCCGACCTTTCTGCTACTGCACACACACGCACACACACACGCACACGCACACGCACACACACACACACACACACACACACACACACGAGCTGTTAACTGATTAAATCCCCTGATTTCTTCTCCCGCCTTTGTAACTAAATTCAAGACATATCAGATTTTTTCTTTTACCAAAAGCAATTGGTCATGGTGCACCCCTGTAATCCCAGCACCCTGGGAGGCTCAGGCAAGAGGAGCTAAGTTTGATCCCAGCCCAGACAACTTAGTGATTTAGCAAAATCTGTTCTCAAAATAAAAAAACAAAATGAACTGTAGCTTAGTGTCAAGGCCCTAGGTTCAATCCCCAGTTATCCCTGTGGGACTGTGTGATTCAAAAGTTAATTACTCCCCTAGACTCTGTTGTAAATTTGATGGTTGGAGTGTGTTTGCCTCGGGACAATGGACAATCAGTAATAGGGCGAGGTTACTCAGCCATCTGTTTGCCCTAAATCCAAATGTCCCGGGGCCCAGTATCTATAGGACAATCTGTAAACAGGGTGGTCGTAACTGTCAGTCAGGATGTCTGCTGAACATCAGCATGTGACAATGAGCCACTAACCTTTGTTCTTTTTTTTTCTGTGAATCCACATGTTAACCCCCCCCCCCCTTAACCCCCTATAAAACAACCTCGGACTCTGAGCCAGGTGCCTCTCTGAGCTATTTTGCTTCGGGAGTGCCGTCTGGCCAGACTAATAAAGGTCTGTTTCCCAACATGGCCGGTGTGTTCCTTCCCGGGTGTGCTCCACTTCAGCTCCTCGGAGCGTTTGGTAAGGCCCTCGGTCTTACAATCCCAAAACAAAAACCAAAAGGACAATTGGAACATTTAGTACGCTACCATTGTAGCCCCCAACCTGCTAAGGTAAGCAGCTCCCTGCTCCATCTTTTCTCTCAGAGCAAGCGGTGACAGCCGCGTCCGGGCTCGGGCTCCAGGAGCTCACCCCTCCACCCTTCTTGCGGTTGTCTTTCAGCCCCCATTCTCAGTTCCCTTTCCCTGCTCACCAGAACCTTACAGTTCCTCAGCACACAGGCAGCCTGGCCTCCACATTCTGCCCTCACATCCTGCGCCAGTTCCTCGGGGCGACCTGGGGGGGGGCGCTTGGGGCAAAGGGAGGCGAGGTGGGGCGGGGCGAGGTCTTCTGACAGCCGGAAAGCCGAGCTGGCCCCCTCTGGTCTGCCCTGAGACCCCGCTCCGCCTCTGCCCCCAAAGCCGGACGCCCTCTTTATCCAGCACAAGGCAGACCCTGTGAGGACTCCCCGAGGTGATGACCCCTGGTGGCACCTCCCCACCCTCCTCCGCCCTCCACCTGGACCAGCGGGCTTCGAGGTCCCCACTCCCCACCTCCCCACCTGCGGGAGGGTCTCCTGCCCCTGCGCCAGGAGCCCCCAGGGGTTCCCGCCCTCCTGCTCGAGCTTTCCACTGACTGCTCCTGACGCCTGCTCCCGGGGCCAGGGACACAGCTCACTTCGGCTTCCGCTTTCAGCTCGCTGCTGCCACCGCCTTTACGTTGGCTTTACTTGTTCCTTCTTTTATTTACTTATTTTTTTCTCAACTGGGTGTTGTGGCTCACGCCTGTATAACAGCCACTTGGGAGTGGGAGGCAGGAGGAGACCCTGAATTCAGGACAAGCCTGGGCTGCGTAGTGAGTCCGAGGACACCCTGAGCTCTATAATGAGACCCAGTTCCAAAAAGCAGAAACAAAACACACACACGTGGGCTGGGGATTTAGCTCAGTGGTTCCGGTACCTGCCTCGCAAGCACAAGGTCCCGAGTTCGATCTCCAGTACCAAAAAAAAAAAAAAAGTCAAAACACACACACGTGTGCACACACAGAGAGAAAGAAAGAAAGAAAGAAAGAAAGAAAGAAAGAATTTCAGTCTGTTGGCCAGCCTGGCCTTGGACTCCTGAGCTCAAGTGACCTTCCTGCCTCAGCCTCCAGAATAGTTAGTATTACCTGTGTACACCACTGCACGTGGATAGTTCCTTCTATTTTTGACCTTTAAATGTTAGAATGCTTCAGGGCCTAGTCCTCTGAATTCTCTACGGTGACCAAGCAAGTGGTCACTTCCATGAGCTTAAATACCCATCTCCCAAGTCCATATATTCAGCTGTACTCTTTACAGACATGAAAATCCAATGCTTATTTGATATTCCAATAAATAATTAATTCAGGGCCGGGGATTTAGCTCAGTGGTTCTGCTGCCTGCCTTGCAAGCTCAAGGTCCCAAGTTCGATCCCTGGTACCAAAATAAATAAATAAAATAAAAATAATAATTAAGAATTCATAGACCTTTCCAAATTTACTGTGTCCAAAAATTAGCACATTGTTTCATAACTGCCACCAAGCCTGCTCTCATCACATTTTCTGCAATTTTGTTTGGTTTTTGAAATAGGGTCTCACTATAGAGTCCAGGCTGGCTTTGAACTTGCAGTCCTCCTGCTTCTACCTCCCCAAAGGGCTGGGTTACAGTCATGCACCACCACACCCACTACATTTTGTAAATGGCAAGTCTATTCTTCCAGGCACCTGGCTCATGCTTAGATTGTCTTTTTCTTTCATACCCTATATATTAGCCAGTTTCACATTACTGTTATGAAATATCCAAGGCTAATGACTTTAAAGGGAAAAAGGTTTATTTAGCTCATAGTTCTGGAGGTTCAAGGGCATGACACCAACATCAGCTTGCCTCTGGGGAGGACCCCACAATGGGTGGCATCACAGTGGCAGGGGTATGGATAAGAATCACAGCACAAGACAGGAAACCAGAAGAGGCTCATAAAACTGGCTCTCTGAGAACTAACTCAGGGTGTCCAATCGCCTAAACACCTCCCTCTATGCTCCATGCTTGCTTTCTTTTTTTCCCTATTGTGGTACTAGAGATTGAACCCAGGGCTGTTGCATTGAGCTACATTCCCAGCCCCTTTTTTAATTTTTGTAACAGGGTCTCCCTAAGTCCCTAAATTCCCAGGCTGAGCTTGAATTGGGATTCTCCTACCTCAGCCTCCCAAAGTGCCTGGATTACAGGCAGGCACTACTGTGCCCAGTTTAAGCTCCATCCCTTAAAGCTCGTACAACTTTTCACATTGCCAAGCTATGGAACAAGCGTGCAACACATGGGCCCTTGAGGAACACACTCAAACTGTGTCCAACATCAAACCCTGCAACTGAGCCTTAAGCAGCTCTGTCGCTTCCCTCTGGAGGGGAGTGTAGTTAGGCGTCTGTCACTCAGTGATGACATTGCCGGAGTGGATGGGGAGCTCGGGGACACTGTGTGGAGATGCTGACAGTGGGTGTGGAGGGCAAAAGGGGCACAGTGCCTGGAAAAATGAGCGTGCTTTCTTAGTGACGGTAAGTGTGACTGAAATGAAAGCCTAGGCCCATGGGCCCTCTCTATTATGGGGTCCGAATCTCACCCCAAAAGCTTTAGGATGCCAGTGAGTTATTATAAGAACGGGAATAACACAGTTATGTGATTCTAACCTGGAAAAGTCCTTCCAGGAGCTTGTGGAGGTATCAAGAGGTCACCCCTTGGGAGTCAGGAGGGAGACTGAGAGCCGAAGACCCGAAATGCCTTTGGGAGAGACCGGAGAGCGGAGCAAGGGACACTGAGCTCATTGTCCCTCCTGGATTTTGAGCTTCACAGGGACAGCTTTAAAACCATCCTGGCGCTGGGCACTGGGAGCCCGGCACTAGGTCTGTATGCTCTCTCGGGTGTGGACAGATGACCCCCTACACTACCGGTGCAGTGCTGCCTCCGGGGCTAGGCTGGGCTCTGAACAGCTGCAGCCCAGGGGCCTCTTACCTGAGGCCCAGGTCCTCTCCAAGCTCCTGAAGTTGTTGGCAGAACCTGTGTCCTTGGTGCTGTAGAACGGCTGGCCTTGTGTCCTCAAGGCCAAAGAGAGTGTGTCTGCCTCCTCCATCTAGGACCTCAGGATCTGCTTTCAAATGACTTCCCTAAGTAGAACAGCCCACCCAGGACAAGTGTCCTCTTTATTAGCTTCAGCCAATTGATTAGGGACAGTAATTACACTTTAAAATCCCTTTGCCTCAGCCAGGCGTGGTATGCAGCACTGTGGGAGGCTGAGGCAGGAGGATTGCAAATTCAAGCCCAGCTTGGGCAACCTAACAACTTAGTGAGACCTTGTCTCTAAAATAATTTTTTTTTGGTACCAGGGCTCGAACTCAGAACCTTGGGCTTGCAAGGCAGACACTGGAACCACTGAGCTAAATCCCCGGCCCTAAAAGAATTTTTTTTAAAGAGCTAGGGATGTAGTTCAGTGCAAAGGGCCTGTGTTCAATCCCCAGTACTGCCAAAAAAAAAAAAAAATCCCTTCATCCCTGTAGTGAGTGCATCCCACCACCTTTACTATGTATATGCCTTCTACTGTTTAGAAGCAAATTAAAGTCCCACTCACATTCATGGAAAGGGTTACATAAGGACATGGGTCACTGGGTTCATCTCAGAACGGTACCTGCCACAGCAGCCAAGGACTTCTGGGGAGAGCAACCCTTCCCTCTGTGGAGGCTGGAGTGGGTGATAAATTTGTTTTAACTTTTTAATTTTTTATTGGTATATTTTCACATAATGATTACATTCATTGTGGGGAATTCATACTTGCATGTAATATATGTCAATTCTTTTTCTTCTGCTTCCCCTCACCTCCCTGGAGTGGGTGATAACTTTCAGAGACCAAACTCTCAAAACGTTTCTCGCTGGGCATGATGGTGCCTGCCTGTAATCCCAGTGCTTAAGAGGCTGAGGCAGGAGGATTGCTGTGAGTTCCAGGCTAGCCTGGGCTACGCATCGAGTTCAAGGCCAGCCTGAACTACATAGCGAGACCCTGTCCCCAAATAGACAAACAAACAAAGTTTCACATGTGTTTCTCTCTGTAGTGAACTGGGTGGTGCTCCCCAGATATGTTTCACCAGGAGCCTCAGAACATGGCCCTGTATTGAAGCAAGGCTTTGGTTAGCATGGTCCTCAAATCCACCAAGTACCTTTGTAAGAGACAGGAGAAGACACGCAGAGCCTGGAGCAGTGTCTGTAAGCCAAGAACACTGAGGATTGCTGGAGTTCCCAGGAGGGAGGAGACACAGGGGTCTTCCCTCAGCATCTCCAGAAGGAAGCAGCCTGGTCAGCACCTTAATTCCAGGCTTCCGGTCCCAGACCTATGAGAGAAGTCACCTCTGTTTGAAGCCATCAAGTCATGGTCATTTGTGTTGGCAGCCTTGAGGAATGAACTCACTCCCTGGGATCAGTGTCCAGGAGATGGACTTGGGGCCTCAGATTCGACAGTTCTCAGACTTTGCAGATCCATCAGTTCCCATGGTCACAAGGCCCTAAGAGGCCCTGGAGCAGGGCAATCTTACGGCCAGGTTAACACAAACTGCATTGATCACACAACCCGGGGGACACCCATGCAGCTCAGCGAAGCTCTGCAGGTGTAGCTTCCTTTACCTCCCCTTCACTAATGGATTTGTTGGCCTCAGCTACTGTAAATAAATAAGTTTAAAATAACTACAATAAATTGTGTGATCTTGGCTTACACAAGATGGAAGTTTGTCTTTCATTTAAGGGACTAGGACTGGAGTGGTGGCTCCACACTAATAGAAGCCCAGGCTCCTTCCATTTGGTTCTTCTGTCATCTGACCCAAGGTGGCTGCCTCCACTGTCACCATCACATCTGCATTCCAGCCAGTGGGAAAGCAAGAAAGGGACACAGAGGATATATACACCTTCATGGCAGATCTGCAAGTGGCACACTTCTGGCTCACCTTGGTCACCTGGCCACATCTATCTGCAAGTGACACTGCATGAGATGTTTCCAGCTCACAGGCCCCACTTCCAGCTGAATCTTAGGATTTCCGTTTCAAAAGGAAGAAGGGAAGAATGAGAACAGATAACAACTTCTGCCCACACAGGACAACAAACACAAGGTCTGAATTTATCAGTGGCCTCTCAGATTTGGGCCTCCAAGGTGGGGAAAAGGTCCAGAAGTGGAAATCCAGGGATGGACGGCACCCCCACCACCCTTCCGGCTGGTGACAGGAGAACTCAGAGTCTCAAAATGTGTGTTTGGGGCAGCAGAGAGAAGAGGAGGGTGGAGAGGACACGGGAACTGTACCCTCTCTCACCACACCCTCTGCCAACACTTGAGCTGTGTCCCCTGAAAGATGCACTGAAGTGAATTCTGAAACTTGTCAATGTGCCCTTATTTGGAAACATGGCCTTTGCAGATGCTCTCAAGTTAAAATGAGGTCATACTGAATCTGGCTGGGCCCTAACCCAACAACTGAGGTCCTTCGAAAAAAAGAGAAATCCAGACATCAACTGACAGGGATAGATGACCATGTGATACAGAGGTGGAAGCTGGAGTAATGCATCTACAAGCAGACAGAGTCAAGGACATTTTGAGAGCACCCAAAGATGAAGGGCATAGAAGGAGCCCTCCTGCAGCCCTCAGGGGCAGCGTGGCCCTGCCAGCACTCTGGTTTTGGACTTGTTGTCTCTAGAGCTGGAGAGAATGAATATCGATTTTTTTGTTTTGTTTTTTGGTACTGGAGATCGAACTCCAGACCTTACATTTGCGAGGCAGGCAGCGGAACCACTGAGTTAAATCCCCAGCCTGAATACCGATTGTTTTAAGCTGCCTAGTTTCCGTAACCTGCAGCAACATCCCCAGCACAGGTATATACCACCTCTCTCCCTCCTTGTCCCATAGCACCCAGGCTCACAAACCCCTACTCTGATAGACTTAAGGTCCCAACATCTGCTGTAAACCACCTACCCACCCCTGACCTCTCTGTATAAATCCTGGTGTTTTGTTTTGTTTTGTTTTTTGGTACCAGGGATCGAACTTGGGACCTTGCACTTGCAAGGCAGGCAGCAGAACCACTGAGCTAAATCCCCGGCCCATCTCCATATAAATCCTACATCAGCCATGATCGGGCCAAACACAGACCAAAGCACGGGGCACCAGCAAACAGGAGTCTGGCATGGAACAGCACTATAAAGCCAGGAGAATCTATCTGAGGTGGGAAGTCTCGGATGAAAGACCAGGCAGGGCATGGGTGCCGTGACCCAAGACAAGGGGGCCCCATAAGCAGGTGTTGAGGACCAGCTATGATATGTACAGATTGGTGGGGGCCAGGCTACAAGCCCTGCAGTCCCTAGGCCAGTGTGACTAGCTTTAGGAATAGGGAAATACAGGGAAGGCTGCATATTTCCTGGCTATGTGGGGAAAGTTCATAATCACAGCACTCCTAAGGCAAGATAACATCTGCTAAGGACAATGCAAAAAATGCAGGAATCCAGGTATGGGGAAGGATTTAATAATCCCCATTAACTTGTTCCCTTTGTGAGGATTAACATGTTCCTCATTCTTTGTTGCCCCATTCTTATTGCAGTTGCTGTTCTGAGAAAAGTACACTACCCTCCGCCTGTACTTCTTGCTGGTCAATAAAAGTGGGTCAACTGTAGAGATCATCAAATCTGTCCACTAGAGGCAAGCTCCTCCTGATCCCCTTGAACCTTGAACACTGTCTCTATTTCTCTTTATTCCCCATTGTCCCTCCTACAGGTATCTGAGGGTCTGATCAGCCCCTGCCAAGGAGTCAAACTAGGAGACCTAGATTCATCCTGATCCCAATTCAGACCCCAATCCCACCAGTTTACAGCAGAGGAGACTGGTCAGCTGCCAAACTTCTGCCTGTACAGATTCTTTTGTGGTTTTCAAAACTAGTCTGCAAGAGCCCAGTAGGGCAATAATATCACCATTTGATTCAGAGGCAAGTAAAATAAGACAGGTTAAGTAACTTGCTTGGTGTCACATAACTGATTATTAGCAATATGAGGAAAGAAAAGTGAAAAAACTGGTTGGAGTCAGCTGGAGCCAGATGTTTGATTTCTGTGAGGCCCCACCTCGGTGGTGGTCTTTATTAAACACACAGACTTCAAAGAGCCCTCCCCAGGCACGGCACAGAGCAGGTGCTCAGCGAGTGCCCACTTCCTTCCTTCCTCCCTGTCTTTCTTGTGTGAGGCTCTGAAGTCTCTGCTCTTTACGCTCCATAGTGCTGCCTTTCACTGACAAAAGGAGTCCTGGCTACTCAACTCACCCCTCCAGAACTCAGATTTGTCATCCATTTTAATCAACTGATAGACTAAATTATAAGAGGAGATCAGAAAGTACTGTGAATGGTTAAATTTTAAACATTATTACAGTAAAAGACACATTGCCATTAATTCCCTCTCATGGAACACACTCATCCCATCATTCTTGCCACTTTCTGAAGCAGTTCTGAAAGTCCTCTTTCCTGAGTGTCTTTACTTAATTACTTATTTTGGCTTTTTGAGACAGGGTCTTAGGATATAGTTCAGGAGGCCCTTGAACCCATGGTACAGGCTGCCCTTGAACCTAAAGGGATTCACCTGCCTCATTCTCTCAAAGGCTGGAATTACAGGCATGAGCCACTGTGCCAGGCTCCTGAGTTTCTTTATGAAGTGTGATCAGAAATACTATGAATGCTACTGCTGAGCGCCAGCAGCTGGAAGGCCAGGCTTGTAAAACATTAGTGTGTCCTCATCCACCTTGTTCACAGGATCTGGCATCGTGTGACTTCTGGCTCTTCTTCAAAGTAAAAATCACCATGAAAGGTAAATGTTTTGAACTGATTCATGACATGCAGGCAGCCATGAGAGCACACCTAAAGACACTCACAAAAGAGGATGTCCAGAACTGCTTCCGAAAGTGGCAAGCACAATGGGATAAGTGCTTTCAAAGCTAGGGGGAGATTAATGGCAGTGTGCCTTTTACTCTAATAACTTCTTCAAACACACACCATATTTTTTATATCACATCTTGTATTTCTATGGTCTCTTGCAGCTCTGATAGTTGAGGGGTTTGGGAAAACTGCCCTTTGCAATCTGAGAGAGCAGCCTTACAAACCAAAGCCCATTATGCTTCACGTTGCCATCCAGGGGCGTGCAACACCACTTTTTTGTTGGGTAGCTGAGGCTCTCTCAGCCCAGGATTTCATCCAACCTTAGAAGGGTCTCCCAGGCACCCTCTTGAGGGCAGGAGAGGAGAGAAAGCTCTAGACTCTATGGAGAGAAGCTGTTTCTACACCATAACAGCTGAGGAACAAAGGTGATATGGAATTACAGTCCAGAGATTGTCCATGAGGGTTGCAGCTTGCACTTAGCACCACTACCTAGAAGAACCTGCCCAGAGTGTCTGCCAGCCTCCTTCTGTCCCTGGTTCTGCCTGCTCCTTTGCAGTTTGCCCAGTCTGTGACCTTTGGAAGACCCACTCATTCCTCATTCTTTCTCCACCCTTTCCTGTCATCTGTGTCCCAGGCCCAGCTCCTGCCAGCAGTCTCTGGGGAGACCAGTTATCTTCAGTTGCCCTTGGGCAATGAGTCTTCGAAGCTCTGAATTCAGAGTAACACTGTTTGTCTTCCATGGTTCAATGCTTGGCCTTGTGCTTGCGCAGGCAGCCTACTTCCCATCCAAGGATGTAAATCTCCCTCAGTTTGACACCTGGCCACAAGTTGCTGAAGAAATGATCAGAGAGGCTGCTTTTCTAGCTGTCAGATGCACTGGTGACGCTCTGCAGATGGAATGCACAGCCTCATAGAAGTCTAAACACTGCAGAGGAACCTACAGTTGGCACAGGGGTCCATGTCGAGCAAGACTCAAGCTGTATGAGTTCCTGGATGCTATTCAAGGAGAGTTCTGTAAAGCAGAGGCCCCTCCTCCAAAATCATCCTTCTCCCTTGCCCAGGACAGGACTGGATAACTTTCCTTGGTGATGCTGGGAAAATATCCAGAGACAGGGAGAAGAGGCCCTCTTATTTAT